>NC_063259.1:0-325000 GCF_019578655.1 Ricinus communis
CCTCTCAAGTTTTTAATCACTAATTACATTGCTACACGTGGTGGGCCTTGCAAAATGCACCCTGCTTGGGCTTGGGCCCTAAAAGTTGTGAAAAATATGTGCCCATCGTTTCTCTTCTTTACCAATTAGGTCTATATACAATAAAAGTGACGCCTTGCTGCTTCTCTTCTCCGTGCCTTCCTTCTGCACAAAATCACAGGATGATAATTTTTATATCTGTTTCTTGCCTTGGGAATTATACTTATGATGGCTATGCAGGTTAGTGTATTTCTTATCACAGATGGAGACAATAAACTCGCCCACTTTCTTCATCACCCGACTTTTGTTTCATTCTTATGTGTTGTGGTTTTATAGGAGAATGATTTGGAAAATTGGACATTGGAATAAGATTGTGGATCACTCCTTGCTGCAATTCAGAAAACACAACGGTGAATTGTTATATCCCATCTCTCTTACTCACATTGGACCTAATACAAACTAATTGCGAAACTGGCCAATTCTAATCACTGTAAACAAAGTAATCATCTCGCTCGAGTATTGGTGTCTACGGTAATCATACGTTTGAAATTAATGAAAGCGATTTGCTTTAAATTATCATCCTATCCTATTATTCTTGTTTTACTGGCTTTCTTATAATTAAACATACCATACCATTCCATTCCATTACATGTCCACTTTTTTGTGCTGGAAATTATTCATCTTTGTCAGCTGACAATATCAAAAGCATGTTCTATATAAATGAAACAAACTTGGTTTCGTTTAAACACCAGTAGTATACATCTCTAGTTAGTTAAACGCTCACTGTACAGATAATTTGCTGATGATTTAAGATGTTTTGTGCTTTTACGATGTAACTTTTAAATATGTAGCACACTTATATAAATTAAATCTATATTGCAACAATTCATTTGATTCATAATTGTTAAGTCAAATTACTGACTTCCGTTATACACTTATTCAAATTTAAACGTGTCATGCTAAAGTTCCCACCATATACTTTGATGCATGCAAAAAGCCTAATCTGCACAAGTATATTAACTGACATTTAGATTAGATTTATATGCATAATCATGCATTTATGATGATGTGTCTGAACTCTCATTAGAATCATGCTAATGTTTTAAAGCCTATTTTTCTTTTTGCCTTTGTTTCTTACTACTGCTATGCTTTGTTGGGAAATCTCTTTAGTGACTGATCCTCATATTGCTTTGCATGAATTTTAACTTCCACGACCCATATAAAATAGCAAATAAGGCATGGGAAAGACCCGATCCTGTTAGTGCTACTGCCAAAGTTCTCTTTGACATATAAGACATTTATTCCTATAAGCAGATAAGATAAGGCTGGATATATCACTTGTGGAGATAAGATAAATATCCTATTAGTGCTAATGCCAAAGTTCTCTTTGAAGCTTATTGTAACATATATAAATTGTTGTAGGTGCTTGGGGAATTTGTAGGAACTCTGAAAGAAACCCAACCAGTGGAACCTAATGCTCAACTTCTTCTTCTCCATCAAGGCATTGACTTTTTAATTATTTAGTTAATTGAGTTAATTATATCATTTATTAATTATAAGTTTAACTCTATTAAAATAAATAAATTAAAATAATATACATAAGTAATTGATAATCTTAATCCAAAAATAAGAAAAGAAAAGAAAAAATCTGGGTTGAACTCTGCCAAAATGGTGTTTATCGCCTTTCGATTTGGGCAATCCCTCACCTAGTGTGGACCATCGCAAATGAAGCAAGGCTTGGGCGGTTTGGAGGCAGAAAGTTTTTCTTTGTGCGACGAGCCTTTGTTGTGCTTTGAGTTGCCGCCAGAGGACTTTTGGTAGCCACTCTCCTTGCCTTTGTTGAAGTCTCTCTTTTGGCCTCCCCCACTTTTGGAAGAGCTAGGTTTCGTCAAGGGTCTGCACTCCGCGTCGCTCGAGCTCCATCTTTACCCAATCCTTCAACCCGTCCTTCAAATCAAAGAGGAGTTTATCGTCGGTCAAATCTGGAATCTCTAGCATAAGAGTCGTGAATTCCTTGACGTACTCAGCAATGCTCCCGGTTTGCCTTAGCCTACGCAGCCTGCTTCGTACCTCATCGTTGGCATTGTGAGGCACAAATTGCTTACGGAGTTCGGTCTTGAACTGTTTGTCTTTAATTTTATTATTTAATATATTATTCTTCCATCAAAACTTCGGTCTCTATTCATTCTACAATTATTGATGGAAATTATGTACGTTTATACTGCATTTCATTATGCATCAATTTCCATATATTCACTAAGTTAATAGGTTTTTCGTAGATGCTCCCTTCAATCCAAATGATACATATCATTTTACTACTTTGATTGAGCATTGTATTACTTCATCCTGCGTTATCTATTGTTGCAGGAGTAGTGATAAAAAAAATAATAAAAAAATAATAAAAAAAGATAAAAAAAAAGATAAAAAAAAAAGTTCATTTCGAGCATCATCTTATTATTAGAGCAACTTAGTGTTCAATTTTGGTACAGCATTTGATCCTTAGCTATATTCTTGTATTACCTGTATAATTTTTCAGCAACTTTCAGCACACTTTCCATATTTCTCTGTACCCTACCTTAGCCCCATTACAACCTGGCTCAAGACCCTTTTATCATGTTTATTGACTATTTCACAGTAGTGGAGATCAGATCTATAAGCAAGCTTATGGTAAGCACCTTTATCTGTACTTTTGCGTTAAGAGCTTAGCGATATTCTTTCACCTATATACACTTGTGTGTTTTGAGTGACATCTTGTAAGGCATGGTTCTCGAATTCTCAGTTTGGATGGTTTATCATTTTAATTTTAGCAGCTTTATTAACTTTGTTCTTTGTATCAAGGATTTAGTGATTTAGGGATTTTCAGGAAATTCGTCACGGAGTTTTGAGACTTGTTTTGAGCTAACCTCCAACAAAGTATTTGATGAGTTATTTGGTATCTGTTTGAGGAGTGAGTTGTTGATTGCTTGAGGACAAGCAAATGCTGAAGTGTGGGGTCCGAAGCCACCACAGCCTCCAGCACGGCCTGTGGTGGATCAGCACCGGCTTGGAAGGAGTCGACAAGATAGACTTGATGATTGCACTGGACTCCGTGGTCAATCATCACACTGACTCCGCCATGCTGAATCAACTATATAGGCAATTTTGAATTCTTTTGGAAAGGACACGAATTTTTGACTCAATTCCAAGACATACACTTAATCAATTGTTTCATATACCTCAATTGTAGACCTTGAGATAAAAAATTCATCAATTGAAGGAGGGATTTCACTTGTTCCAACATCGAATTGAAGATCAAGACAAACTTTGGGAGCATTCAAGAGGCAATTAGGGTTGAGATTTCGAATTTGCAAATTTAGGGTTTCTCATTCAACTTGAAGGAGAAGGGTGTACATGCCTTTAATTTTCTTTTCCTTATTTTGTTCCTTAATTGCTTTAACCATGAACATGAGTAGCTAGATCTTTTGAACCCATTAGGGTTCACCTTTGTTGATGGATTATGCTTAATTGTTAGATTTGTAATTGTCATTCTTGCAATCTTTTTGCTATTTAGTAATAAAAGTTTGATTCAGTTAATTTGAGACATTGAATTAATTGTTTGTGGGTTGTTTCTTGACATTGAGAAATGCTTGTTACAACTGGACATTGAATAGTAAGAACTGGTAGTTAACACTTAGAGATAAGGTTGATTTACTCGCTAGATTAAGAATTAATAACTCTTAATAGTTTTAAATCATGCTTAATGCTAATCTGTAGTAATCCGATAGGAAGAGATTCCATTAGGTTAGTGCAGGTTTAGGAACTCGGTAAGCTCGAGAGAGGAACCGGGTTCAATTTAGGATTTAGGCACGGGTAAGCAAGATCGGCAATCCATAAAATCCATTTTTAGAATTCCATCACTTAGGCCCCCTTTTGGGTTTGTTTCTCTCTTTGCAATTGTTTTCTTTGACTGTTCGTTGTCCTTCATTTATTTATTTGAACTCATAACCATTAGCTGGTAACTTTAGAACTTTCACACCTTATTTCAGACTAGATAACATAGCAAACAGTAGTAACTCTAGGTTCACCCGATCTCCAGAGATACGACCTTGATACTCACTAGTGCTAGGCTGCATCGGTAGGTTCACTGCCTTAGGTGTAGGTTGCATAAATAGCCCATTAGCGCTTCGCCTCGTGCACGTCCATGAAGTTATGCGTAGCACCCGTATCGAGCATGGGGCAGGCAGCTTTGCCCTTAATGAAAGTATCGACGTAAAGTAGGCCTCTCTCCTTGGAGACTGAGCGAGAGAGGAGCTTTGACAGCGCACCTAAGTGCTGTAGAGAACCCATGTCAGCTTGGGGTTCTTTTTGGCATTTATCTTTGTTGAATTCTGCCACGATGGCATTCATGACCTTTTGATTTGGGCAGTCCCTCACCCAGTGTGGACCATCGCAAATGAAGCAAGGCTTGGGCGACTTAGAGATAGTAGGTTTTTCTTTGTGCGACGAGCCTTTGCCGTGCTTTGAGTTGCTGCCAAAGGACTTCTGGTTGTCACTCTCCTTGCCTTTGTTAAAGTCCCTCTAGGCAGCTCCTTGACTTGGCACACAGCCTTGCACCCTCCAGCAATTTTTAGATTCTTCCCTTGGTTTCTTTGGGCAGCCAACTTGGGCTAGGCAGCAGCATTGGACTGGGCATATGTTCGGCATTTTTCTGCACATGGACAAGCTTTGCCTCACCCAAGATGAGGCGGGCTGTGACACATGACCCTAAAGGGAGGATCTTGGGCATGCCTCACCAAAGGCTTGAGACTGCAAGAATAGAATCCTAGGAGCCGTGGTAGAGGAACCTCTCCTATAAGAACATTTTTAGAAAAGTGAAATCCAACCCGACCACCAATGCATTACGACCCAATGAGTGCTCTACACAATGGAGGAGCATGTCCAACCTCTTTTAAAGGCAACCCAAGGATTAGAGTAAGGGCCGTTAAGGACAAGGCTTCACTTTTCTTAACATGTTTTAGAAGACATATAGTATAAGATTAAGTGACAAGGAAAGAGACCCAAAATCAATAAGTTGCCTATAACCCACTTAAAACACTCCTCTCATAAGATGAATCCAAGATTAATGGCTATCATCCAATTTCCTTCACTATAAATATCCCTTCATTTCCTTTAAAGAAAAGTCTTTTGGAGACTTCTGCACTTTTAGACATTTGGCCATTTTGAGACTTCATAAAGATTTGAGAGCTTCTCTTTCTAGCTTTCTCTCTCTAAGCTATACCGCATCCTAACTGCTTTCTTCTATCTGCTACTACATTACACTACTACTACCCTACTCTACTGCTCTCACCTGTCACTTGAGCTATCTCTTACAGGATATACATATCCTTAGATATTGTTTATCTCTTCTCCCACATGTGGATCTCTCTCTATTCTAGTATATTTTATTTAATGAAGGCATAGGTTAGAAGATATTGATCTTCGCCCACATAAAATAAACCATCTAATGAACCTCCTCATGTACACTCCCAAAAATAGTTTAGGAATCAGTTTGCTTTACTGCCTAACATGAAGGGCTAAAATGCACTTTTTTTCATTTAATTAATTTGGTACCATTCATAAGCCCGCACACTTTATTGTATTGTTTATTGATGTTATAAAGTTGGTATGTTTTATTATTAAATTGTTTTTATATAAGTATTTAAAAAGTATCTTGATATTTAAAGATTTAAAAATTTAACGTGACTAAACAATAATCCAGGAGTTAATAGTTAAAAATATAAAAATTTTGGTTTTTTTCCTACATTGAATGACTTAAGAAAACTCAAAGAATAAATGAACACCACATGGATGAATATGGCATCACGTTATCCTCGCTGGCAATGATAGGCTTTGCACTCTAGTCACCGACACTTTCAACCTATTACACTTTTTTTTTTCTATTTATTTAAATTTAGATTAATTCTTTTAAACTAATTTCTTATATATAAATTATACGTTTTCAAATTTGTCCTATGATAAACTTGAACGTTCTTATCTACATATTTGGGTCTTTTCGTCCGTTCATAAGATACACAGTATATAATAATATTGTGAAATATATATTTCTTTTTTTTTTTTTATGGGAAAGCAATTCTTCATGTTTATACAGCAGAGAAACCATTATTCATTTACATTCGTTCTAAAAAAAGCAACGCACCTACCATAAGGGTGAGGAATTAAATTAAAAATTCTATCTCTCAAAATAAATATTTTCTTAATTAATTTTATTATATCTCATAGAAGAAACTAATTTAAAAATAAAACTTTTAATTAAACGATTCAAGTTAATTAGAATTTTTCATAAATTTTTTCTGAAAATGTAAAAGATTATAAAATTCAAAATATATAACATTTATTTTATCATCCAAATATAAGTTATTTAGCTTACTATGGTTGGATGTAGTACATAGAGTAGTAAATAACTCTTATTTACTTTTTTAAGTGTTAATGTTTTTTGGTGGGTAAATTTTTTTATTTTTTATATTACATCAACAAAAAAAGAAAAGGAAATTCCCAAAGTTTAAGGTGTGGATTGGGAAGTCCTTCCTTGTTGCAGCAGGCAGCAAAGATTGTATAATATAATTATGTGGTATGTAACAATGACATGAACAAGAAAGAAGTAAACTTATATTATATTACAAAACTGTAGGAGATGCAATAACAATGAAGTTTTTAGAAAATTACAATGTCATATTAATAATAATAATAATAAACAATAATAATAAGAATAATAATAATAATCAACAATCACTAATCACTCTGCTACTCTACTTAATAGTTTGCGATTTGCGAATTCATGTACACACCCACAACGTACGATCTGATAATAATTGGGACATCATCGGCTGGGAGGATTCTTTTCCTTTTCCCTCTGACAATTGCTCCTCGGCACCACCAACCCACCCGCCACGCACGTGATAGTAATCAGAGAACATTATAATCTTGAATTATTGATGCATGGAACATTGACTCGGAAGAAAGAAAAAATTTGCCAAAACATTTGAAAGATTTGATTTTTTTTCTGAAAGAAGAAAAGACATACAGTAAAGAGTTCTATATATATGTTGATCTGAATCTTGAAGAGGCTCATTGAGCAGGAATAGGAGCAGCAGCTGTGCAGATTCCATGGTCGTTGAAATTCTTGGAGTAGCTGAAAGAATCATACCTGCAAGTCTGAGGAAGGCCGACATTGTCAGATCTGACAATCTTTCTGAACTCGGATCTGACCTTGTAAAAAACATGTCTCCAACTGCCTTTGTTATGAGAACCAAGAATCTTAGTTTCTTCTTCATTCATTTCAAGATCTTTAGCGAAAACAGGCTTTCTGGAGAGAATCCAAGACCAGCCCCAGTCCCACCATTTCCTTAACGAACTGCCTGCTGCTGCTGCAGATTTGGATCTATGAAGAAATGCCCATGAATCAGTAGTTGTAGGAGAAGCCATGGGTTGCATTTTGAGGGACAGAGAGGAAAGCCTTCTGCGAATGCCTCCTTGTTCGTCTTTTGATGTTTCGTCATGGACAGTAGTACCCGTCTGTGACACTGGGAGTGATGTTGATCTCTTCTGAAAGCTCTGGATGATGGAGCTCATGATTCTGCTGCAAATTAATATTGCAACTACTGGAAGGAAGAAGAGAAAAGAAAAACAAAATGGGAGTTAGTATGGTGGATCTGTGTGGCTGTGTCTTTGTCAGTGTTAGGAGAGCATCTCATGAGTGGAGAAGGGGGAAGAAAATAAGAAGAGGAAATTAAGGACAGGTGAAATGTAGCGTTCACAGCCTGGTTTATTCGTTTTCTTTATGTGGGAGGAGCTGTATTATGCTGCTCCTCCTGGGCTCCACTTTCCCTATTCTATCAACCATTTACTTGCACCAAAATTTTAAACGGCTCCTCCAAATTTTTTGAGTGATTAATATTTTCTTGCCACATGTATATTTGATAATCTCTACTACATTATTCCCATATATGAAACAAAAGGGTTGTTTTGTACCTCTCAACTTTTCAAAGTAAAATATTTTAGTTGAAATTGATTTTTATAAACAACCAATTCGCCGCCTCTTGGTTGCTATTAGAATAGTTGTATATAATTATCTATTTAAGTAGTTTTGTTGATTTTTATATCTAATTTTATATTTTAGGTGAGGGAGGTAAAAGAGCATCAAGGAGGTGACAAAAGTATTTAAAGAGCTCAAAATTGGTATTTTAGAACTCCATCATAAGGCCTAACCAATGGTTCAACCGGTGGTTTAAATAGGGAGATGACCGATTAGAAATGCAGATTGACAAAGTGACAGTCCCTAATTGGTGGTTTGCGCCAAATTTAATGTCAATTTAGCCATAAATTTTGGCCGTCGCTAAATGCCATCATTATTCCGTCGCTAAATCATCACTAAAGCTCATATGTCTTTCTTTTGCTTTTCCATCACTATATTGTCATTATTCTACCGATATTTAGCGACAGATGCCATTGGTCTTTAGAATCCATCGCTAAACGCAGAATTTCTTGTAGTGTAAGCTTCTTTGACTTCAAAAGGATTCTTAGTGGCTGGGATATAGATCTCTTTCTATTTCCAGAACCCCTTGATGCATTGATGCAGGGATGAGGGAACAAGGTTATGCTCATGGATCCACCTCCTTCGCAAGAGCAGGTGATACCCTATAGGATCGTTGTGCATGTGGAATAGGATCATCCTTCTGTCTGCACCAACTCTAAGGTCAACATTGATATAGCCAACTATTTCTATAGAAGTGTGATTAAGCCAGTTAAAGTGATGAGAGTTATGATTTTTCTATCCTCCCTAGCACTAATGACTTTGAGTGTCTTAAAAGGCATGATATTAGTAAAGGAACCATTGTCAACGAGCATCCTCTATATTAGGTACCTATTAATTGTTCCCTCCATATACAATGGGCGGTTGTATGACTAGTTCTTAACCTTCATGTTTTCTTCTATGTAAACTATAGCACTCGCATACTTCTTTGCTACCCTTGTCGCTTCATGGTGAACAACAACACACTCTCCATATTGATTGTTGGAGGTGCTAGTGAGTGGGAGTGCTATTACCTATTGTGACCTTTCGTCAAACCCCAACTGCTTTACATAGTTCATGTAGTAAGGTGCTTTTATTAAAGAGCTAGCAATGCAACCATAAAGAGCTTGGTCCTCTTGTTAGTTCATATCATTCCATTATGTGATATAGGGTGCTAGAGTTATAGCCTCACATTGCAGTGTTTCATGAGTGATCATATTCATGTGGTGTAAGTTATCACATTCCTTACCCTTAACTGACTAGGGCAGCTAAGGTGCTTTTCTGCTTGCTGAGTGGGAGCTTTTTCACTTGATGTCTACTCTTTATGCTGACTAGGCATGCTGCCTTTGCTTTCCTCTTGCCCCTTGGGCTGCCCATCCTCTTCAAGTCCACTTACTTCAATTACTTCTTCATTTAATGCTTCATCTTCTCCTCAGCTTGTTGGCTTAATGGCTGAGAGAGGAATGTTCATATGAGCAGGCATGGTGTAGTACACCTTGTAATCAAACTTGCTAGAAGGTTTTCCTAGGAGGTCCATATCACCTCTAGGCTGGCTATGGTTGATCACACGCACATATGCTTGCTGATGGCGGGGTAAAGGATTGTTATACACATCTTCTTCTTTAATGACTAATTGTCTAGACTGGATGCGACCTTGTAACATTCTCCTCAACGCCCAATATTCTTTTGTGGGGTGATCGACTATCCTATGAAACTGACAATACATAGGATCAACTTTTTCTTATTCCGTAGTCAACATACTCTATTGATAGGCATCATACTACACATGTTTTCATGCCCAATTGTTTACATTCTTGTGCATGATTATCTTGTTTTATGCTAGAATCACCTGTCTTTTGCTTCCTTTCACGTTTCAGGTCATTCTCGAAGGACACTATCAACAATCGAGGGAAATACGCGTGATTATGGACCAGAATCCATCAAATTGGACGAGGACTAGCATCCCAAGGGTTGAGGATGGCCTGGACTTCGGCCGTGCTGAATTGCCAACTAGCTGCCTTCCAAGAGTGCCTTTTGGCACGGTTTCCGTAGCCACCACGGCCTCCACCATGGCCCGTGGTGGCTCAGCACTGGCTTGGGCATGGCCTAGAAGAGGTCAACATAACAAAATCCTTAGGTTCATGACCGCCTGGACTCCGCCCGTGCTGACCAGCATAGGCTTGACCACGGCCGTGCTGAAGAGATTATGTAGGCAAAATTCGATTTGGTGAATGGTGGCTCGATTTTCTAACTTGATTCCAATATACACACTCAATTCACTTATTTTCTAGACCTCAATTGTCGACTTTGGGAGATCAAATTCATCAATTAAAGGAAGGATTACACTTGTTTCAACATCGATTTGAAGATCAAGACAAGATTTGGGAGCATTCAAGAGGCAAATTAGAGTTTGATATTTTGAATTGGAAAATTAGGGTTTCTCATCCAACTTGAAAGAGAAGGGTGTACATGCCTTCAATTTTCTTTTCCTTATTTGTTCCTTACTTTGCTTTAACTATGAACATGAGTAGCTAGATCTTTTGAATCCATTGGGGTCTTTATTATTGATGGATTGTGCTTAGTTGTTAGATTTGTATTTTCCATTCTTGTAATCTTCTTGCTATTCAGTAATAAAGTTTGATTCAGTTAATTTGAGACGTTGAATTAATTGTCTTTTGGGTTGTTTCTTGACATTGAGAAATGCTTGTTACAACTGGAATTTGAATAGTAAGAATTGGTATTTACCACTTATAGATAAGGTTAATTTACTCGCCGGATTAAGAATTAAAAACTCTTAATAGATCTAAATCACGCTTAATGCTAATCTGTAATAATCTGATAGGAAGAGATTCCATTAGGTTAGTGCAGGTTTAGGAAGTCAGTGAGCTCGAGAGAGGAATCGAGTTCGGTTCAGGATTTAGGCACGGGTAAGCAAGATTGGTAATTTATAGAATCAACCTTTAGAATTCCATCACTTAGGTCCCCTTTGGGTTTGTTTCTCTTGTTGCGGTTGTCTTTCGATTATCAGTTGTTGTTCATTGATTTATTTGCATTCATAATCATTAGTTAGTTAATTTAGACTTATCACACCCTATTTCAGACTTGATAACATAGTGAACAGTAGTAACTCTAGGTTCATCCGATCTCCAGGGATACAACCTTGATACTCACTAGTGCTAGGCTGCATCGATAGGTTCACTACCTTAGGTGTAGGTTGCATAAGTAGCCCATCAAGTTTTTGGCGTTGTTGCTGGGGACCGTAACGGTGAACTAGATTGAATTGTTTCGTGTTACTTTAGTCATTATTTATTTATTTATTTATTCTTTATTCTTTATCTTATTGCTTTTATTGACTGGTGTTTGTTTGGATTGTCGGTTTCAGGTAGTTTATGACCAAGAGCTCTAACCCCGATCCCATAGAACCCTTATCTGACCTAGAGCGCTCTCTCAGATTATTGAGACGGCGTTTGCAGGTAGTTGAGGAGGAGGTCGGAGTTACAGTTCAGGTTCATAGAGCTAACGTGATGGAGAACCACAACCCCCAGGCCGATGACGATCAGAGGACGATGTACGAGTTTGCTCGACCATCTTTGGATGGGACAAAAACTAGTATAGTCAGACCTGCTGTAGCGGCCAACAATTTTGAGATAAAGGCCAATGTTATCTAGATGATCTAGCAAAGCGTGCAGTTTGGAAGATTGCCTAGCGAGGATCCCAATGCACATATCTCCAACTTTTTGGAGATTTGTGACACATTTAAGATAAATGGAACAACCGATGACGCCATTCGGCTGAGATTGTTTCCATTTTCCTTGAGGGATAGAGCAAAGAGATGGTTGTAATCTCTTCCACAGCAGATGATTACTATCTGGAAGGCGTTGGCCGAAAAATCTTTCTATAAGTATTTTCCTCCTGCTAAAACTGCTAAACTTAGAAATGACATATCTTCTTTTGTGCAGTTTGATGATGAAAGCATGTACGATGCATGGGAGAGGTTTAAGGACCTTTTGAGATGCTGCCCACATCACAGATTGCCAGTGTGGATGCAGGTTTAGACCTTCTACAGCGGGTTGAACCTTGCAACGAGGCAGATGGTGGATGTTGCAACAGGTGGGGCGCTAAAGAGTAAGACGTCTGAGCAGGCTCAAGACTTGATAGACGAAATGGCCATGAACAATTATCAGTGGCAACGCTCTAGGAGCCGACCAGGAAGACAGGGAGTGGTCAACCAAGTGGATTCTACAGCAGCCTTGGTAGCTCAGGTGGAGCTTCTAACTAAGAAGATTGACCAACTCTAGATGCCAGTTCATGCAGCAAAAGTTAGCTGCTAGTTTTGTAGTGGCCCGCACTACAGTGTGAACTGTACTGCGGGAGGTATGTTTGCTTTATCTTCTTCTACTGTGTCTTATGATGTTGAGCAGGTTGATTATATCGGGAATGCCCCAAGGCAGCAGAACAACCCTTACAGAAACACATACAACCCTGGGTGGCGCAATCATCCCAACTTCGGTTGGAGGAACAATAATGCCAAGGTCCACCAGGTTTTCAGAGACTTCATCGAGCTACAACAATGCCAACACCGCACAAGCTCCTCCTCCACCAGAAAAGAAGTCAAATTTAGAGGAGCTTATGATGAAGTTTGTGATGTCTACGAAGATGAGATTTCCAGCAGACTAATAGTGCACTTAGGAATCAGCAGGCCTCGATTCAGAACTTGGAGACTCAGATTGGCCAAATTTCTAAGATGCTCTCAGAGAGACCCTCAGGATCGCTCCCTAGCACTACAGAGTCAAACCCGAAGGAGCATTGTAAGGCTATCACCTTGCAATCAGGTAAGCAATTGACCGGTTCTCTACCTTTAGCTGATAAGGATGATATGATTGTGTAGGACGAGCCAGCTAAGGAAGGAAGATTTTGAGCAACAAGAGGAAGTTGGAGGATCTTGGTCAGGTAGTACTTAATGAGGAGTGTTTAGCTATTCTCCAGAACAAGCTGCCACTCAAGCGACGAGATCTAGGGAGTTTTACTGTCCCTTGTATGATTAACAATTTGCCAATTAGTGGTGCATTGGCTGATTTAGGAGCTAGTATTAATTTGATGCCCACTAGTTTATTTGCTAAGTTAGGGTTGCATGAATCCAAGCCTACTAGGATGAGCATTTAGTTAGCTGATAGGACTGTTAAGATTCCTAGAGGTGTTGTTGAGGATGTACTTGTGAAGGTGGATAAATTTATCTTTCTTGTGGACTTTGCAGTGATGTATATGGAGGGTGAGAGCATTGTGCCTCTTATCCAGGGTAGGCCTTTCCTAGCTACATCGAGGGATGTTATCGATGTAAGCGATGAGAAGCTTAAGCTTAGAGTTGATGATGAGACCATTACCTTTGACCTAGCCACTTCTATGAGACAGTCACTAGACCATGATAATGATGTGTATTCTATTGATGTGATTGATGATGTTGTTGAGTCCCATTTGTAGGAAATGTTATGTTTTGACCCTTTGCAGGTAGCATTAGCTGAGGATGAGGAGGAGTTGTCCAATGAGCAAGTGTTGGAGCAACTCACTGTTTTATTAGCTTCAGAGCCGAGCTTGTCAACTGATTCTTATCTATTTCTTAACAGGTCTGGAGTGTAAAAGGTAAAGGCCTCATTCGAGGACCCACCAGTCTTAGAATTGAAGGAGTTACCGAGCCATTTGATTTATGACTTCTTGGATGAAGAGAAGCGCTTGCCAGTGATCATAGCAGCTGATCTGACTCCCGAAGAACAAGCCATGCTTTTGGAAGTTCTAAGGAAGTACAAGAAGGCCTTTGCCTTCAAGATAACTAACATTCCAGGCATAAATCCAAGTTTCTGCTCTCATAAGATTTCGTTGGAGGACAGTTTCACGCCGGTTGTTCAGCCTTAGAGACGACTCAACCCGAACATGAAAGAAGTGGTGAAGAAGGAGGTAATTAAACTTCTTGATGCAGGTTTAATCTATCCCATTTCTAACAGTTCGTGGGTGAGTCCTATGCAGGTTGTGCCTAAGAAAGGAGGCATGATGGTGGTAAGGAATGAGAAGGATGAGTTGATCCCGACTCGGACGATAACAGGCTTCCGAGTTTGCATTGATTACAGGAGGCTTAATGATGCAACTTGGAAGGATCATTTCCCTCTTCCTTTCATTAATTAGATGATTGAGCGTTTGGCAGGTCATATGTTTTATTGTTTTCTTGATGGTTTTTCAGGTTATTTCCAGATTCCTATTGCACTTGAGAACCAAGAGAAGACTACTTTCACCTGCCTTTATGGGACATTCGCTTACAGACGAATGCCATTCGGACTGTGCAATGCACCGGCTACATTTTAACGGTGCATAATGGTTATCTTTGAGGACATGATGGAGGAGTCTATGGAGGTATTTATGGATGACTTCTCTATTTTTGGTGATTCTTTCTCTCTTTGTTTGGCAAATCTTGAGCGCATGTTAGCTAGGTGTATTGAGGCTAACTTGGTATTGAACTGGAAAAAATACCATTTCATGGTGAGAGAGAGGATTATGTTAGGGCATAAGATCTCTCAGGCTGGGATGGAGGTGGATAGAGCTAAGATAGAGGTTATATCTAAGCTACCTCCTCCTAGTTCTATTAAGGTAGTTGGAGTTTTCTAGGCCATGTAGGGTTTTATAGGAGATTTATTAGATATTTCTCTAAGATTGCTAGGCCTCTTACTCAGTTGTTAGTTAAGGATGTACCTTTTGCTTTTAATGATGCATGCTTGGCTGCTTTTGAGTTACTTAAGAAACTTCTGACTACAGCCTGGATCATGGTTTCGCCTAATTGAGGGCTGCCTTTTGAGCTGATATGCGATGCTAGTGATTATGTAGTTGGAGCTGTGCTTGGACAGAGGATTGAAAAGAAGTTCCAACCCATTTATTATGCTAGCAAGACTTTGACAGGAGCCCAAGAGCACTACACCACCATAGAGAAGGAGTTGTTGGCTGTTGTTTATGCCTTCGACAAGTTTAGATCCCTCGTTCTCTCCAATACCATAATCTTCAAGGACCACTCTGCATTGAGGTACTTATTTCTGACAAATGATGCGAAACTGAGATTGATTCGGTGGATTCTTTTGTTGCAGGAATTTTATGTCGAGATCAAGGATAAGAAGGGCGCGGAGAATTTGGCAGCGGACCATTTATCGAGATTGGAGAATCCTCACTTGGATGCACTTGATGAGACAACCATAGATGATCGATTTCTAGAGGAGCATTTATATGTCACTCAAGTATACATTGATACTCCCTGGTTTTCAGATTATGCTAACTATTTAGTTGCTAGGGTTCTACCAAAGGGTATGACTTATCAGCAAAAGAAGAAATTCTTTACTGATTTGAAATACTACATTTGGGAAGAGCCCTTTCTGTTTAGAGTGTATGCAAATTAGGTGATTCGCCGTTGTGTTTATGGCGAAGAGACTCTCCAAATATTGAGGCACTGCCATGAGGGACCCATTGTAGGTCATCAAGTGGCAAACCATACAGCGAGGAAGGCGCTAGAGGCAGGATTCTATCAGCCTATGCTCTTCCAAGACGCACGAAAATTTGTTCAGGTTTGTGATGCTTGTCAGCGTGCAGGTAATATCTCTTCTCGTGATGAGATGCCCCAAACTAGTGTGCAAGTTGTTAAGATTTTTGATGTTTGGGGCATCGACTTCATGGGACCCTTTCCCTTTTTATATGGTAATAAGTATATTATGGTTGTTGTTGAATACTTCTCTAAGTGGCCTGAAGCTCAGGCTGTGGCCACTAATGATGCCAAGGTTATTTGCAAGTTCCTTAAGCGATTGTTTGCTAGGTTTGTCACACGTAGGGCCCTTATTAGTGATAGAGGAACACATTTCTATAATGCCAAATTAGAGAAGGTAATTAACCAGTACGGGGTTACTCAGCGGTTCTTTACTCCCTATTACCCAAAACTAGTGGGCAGGTTGAGGTAACTAATAGGGGTATTAAGTGTATTTTAGAGAGAACCGTTAGTACCAGTAGGAAAGATTGGGCTCGTAAGTTGGATGATGCATTGTGGGTGTTTAGGACTGCTTTTAGGACATCTATAGGTTTTACGCCTTATCGCCTTGTTTATGGAAAGTCATGTCATTTGCCTGTTGAGTTAGAGCATAGGGCACTTTGGGCCCTTAGGACTTGTAACTTTGATATTGATTCTACAAGTAAGGAGCGACAGTGGCAGCTGAGTGAGCTAGATGAGTGGCGCCAGCAGGCATATGAAAACTCGTTAACTTACCAAGCAAGGACGAAGAAATGGCACGATCAAAGGATTCGTGGGCATAAGGAGTTTGAAGTCAGGGATCGAGTGTTGCTATACAATTCTCGCCTTCTTCTGTTTCCTGGAAAGCTGCAGAGTCGGTGGTCTGGACCATTTCAGGTCAGACAGGTCTTTCCGTATGGAGTGGTGGAGTTGCATCATCCCGAGAAGGGAGATTTCAAAGTGAATGGCCATCGGTTGAAGCTTTACCATGGTGACTCGTTGGATAGTGAGCAACGAGTTGACCTGACTTTGTATGCACAGGAGGGTTGATCCAGATGAGTCAAGCTTAGGACTCAGCAAAAATAAGCACTTTTGTACATTCGACTTTGGTTATACTTTCATGTTTTTTGTTAGTTTTTGTTATTTCGTATTTTCTTTTGACTTCATTCATTTTAGTTTGCTTGATAGTAGTTAGAACACTTACTTAGTAATTTAATGTAGTTGTATGAATTTAGACTTAAGTTAGACTTTGCAATCGGTGAGGACAGACTTTTCCGTTTGACCATATTTACTTGATTTATAGCCTAATGTGCGTATATGTGTCAATTGCAGGTAGGGAGTTTGGCGACTCGAGATAGCGAAGGAAAGCTCGGAATCCTCCCCTTTCACTATGGTTTCTATGGCCATCACGGGCTACAACAACAGGCCGTGCTCATTAGCACGGCCTGAGTCAAGCCCGTGATGAAAGACACATGAACAAAGGGGGATTTCAGCCGTTCATCACGGCTTCCAAAGGCAACACAGGCGGCAACACCAGGCCGTGCTGGTCAGCACGGTCATGCCCCCACCCATGCCAAATGGTGCACCATTGAGTCATAAGGGCTCAACACAGGCCGAGTCCTAGCCGTGCTGATCAGCACGGCCTTGCCCTCGCCCGTGCTGACCCCCGTGCCCATAAAAAGGGAGGCTTCCGAAAAATTTTGCTACTCCCTTTTCTAAGCTCCAAGGTGTTGTTTTCTTCCATTTCTTTCATCCTTCTTACCTTTCTTGACAATTCCAAGTAAGTCTCTTCACTTTTTACTTTTATTTATTTTTAATTTAGTTTTTCTTTTATGCATATACTTTATTTAGGACGTGCTAGTATGTTTTGGTAGTTTTATGTTGTTACACTGCTTCAATATGACCTCAGTTAGATTTAATTTACATTAGTTGTTATGTTTGCTGTGAAAATGATAAGTGTGGAGTTTGGCGAAAATAAAGTTTGTCTATGGCATTCTATTATGAATAATTGCTAGAATAAAGTTGCATTAGTTGGTGCACGATAAGGTAGGTTGGAATGTATCGGTTAATTAGTTTATGCAGGAGATTGAGGCTTTAGTTTTTTCTTAAGTCTAAAGTTTTCTGTTAGTCGAATCATAGCCGTTATGCTGTTTAATTTTTGATAGGATTTTTGATTAACTTGATTTCTTATACGAATAACTAATGATTCATTGCATCAGGTAATATGACAAACCGCGAACAATCCCGTAGGAAGCAACCGAAACGCGTCACTACCAGCAAGCGATCGCGTGGCGAAGGAATATCTTCCTCCACAGCACCAGAACCAGCACTAGCACAAGCACTAGCACCAGCCCCAGCACCGCAACAACAACTAGTCCGAGCTCGAAGAGCACCAGCTATGAACCCATCTGCACCTGGTCGTCATCCATTGTGGACATTCCCTAATGCAAATAATGAGAGTCGATTCTAAGTCATGAGATGGAAGCAAGTGATGGCGGGTCGTTGCATCGACTTCGTATCCTTGGAAAGAGTGGGATTGGTTCAGGATGTGCGCACTCTGTTTGAGACTCTACCGTATGCGCGATTCTTTGACATCATTGAGCCAACCTACCGTGAGCTTACAATGGAGTTCCTCAGCGCCTTCTTCCTGCAGCAACAGATCACAAACTGGCATCAGCTTGATGCAGTTTATTTCAGACTTGGGGGAAGGGAGTTCTCAATATCAGTCCCACAATTCGGCATGCATTTGGGATTATGGTCTGAACAGGAGATCTCGGGGGAGGAGTGTCAGGTATGCCTCTACATCAACCCAATATCCTACAACACCATGTAGGACTCATTGGTACTTAGGCCGGAAATGTACTACTCAAGCAGGTCTAATGCGTCTAGCCTTTCGAATCATCTCCGCTATCTCCATACCCTATTAGCTTACACCATTATAGGCAGAGAAGATAGTTTTGGAGCGGTTACACAGACTGATGTCTTCATCCTCTGGGCTATGCAACATCAGAAGAAGTTGGAATTGGGATATTTATTGGCTCGTCAAGTCTGATCATTTATAGTAGACGCCTAGAAGAAGATGCATTGTTGTTTTGCCCCGTACGTGACTAGGTTAGCCAAGAGACTGGATGTATTGGACGATTGTCTGTCAGAGCTTTCAATTATTGGTGACATAACACTACTAGGGATCAAACAGATGATCAACATGCAGATGATCATGGCTACTAGACATCCACATGGTATAGAGGACAGGCTTGTGAACACAGTAATCAGGGAGGCTAGAGAGGCAGTGACTAGAGGAGCCCAAGATCCGTCGGCTGGGATCCCGGATGTTAGGAATCCTAACCCAGCTAGAGTGTTTATGCCTCCATCTGGAGCCTCATCCTTTTATTCTGCAAGGACATCGAGTGCTCAAATTAGTGTTTTGGCTGACCGACTAGATCGAGTCTGTGATCTACAGCAGCAGCACTATACTCAATTTACGCAGTTTCAAGAGGAGACTAGGGCACAGCTTGGCGGAATGAACACCGTGCTTCAGCAGTTTATGAGCGGGTTGGAGAGGCAGGCCACCCAGACAGACTTCTTAGTGGAGCAGATGAAAAAGATGATGGACGCTAGAGCACAAAATCAACGGCTCATTGATGATATGGAATTCGATCTGGCAGGACGCTTCACGGACCCTGATCCACCACAACCCCCTCCTTCAGTGACTTTTCCTGCTCCTCATCTTCTAGCAGATCCAACCAGTGAGGATACATCATCAACAGACTCCTAGCAGTGAAAAAAAAATTGTCCTACTTTTCTTTTTCTTTTTCCTTTTTCTTTTTATTTTCTTTCCTTTATTTTATTTTATTTTATTTTCTTGCCTTTTTGCATGCTTAATTTTATGTTATTTCCTTTCATTTTTCCTTTTTATGTTAAGTTATTTTAGTAGAACACTATGCTTTCCCAATTTGAAAACTAAGCATGATCTTCAATAACTATGATGTGCGAGTCATATGCTTACCCAGTTTTAATCTTTCTAACACTGTGAACAGTGTTATACTCAAATATGGGGTAGGTACTTTAGTTTTGTGCAGGTACCGATTTTGTTATTATCTTGAGTTTTGTTTCAATCGAGTAGTTGATGATTTTTCTCTTCTGAATGGATACCCTTATAGCTTTTATCGAATCTTGTTGGAAGAAGGCAATGAACGAATCTCTTAATTTCAATCGAGCCAGGTAAAGTTGGTGTTTTTCCTTAATTTTTCCATTTTACTTTATCTTGGATATAGAACATTGTTAATATTGCTGCTTATTACTATGATTGATTCTTTAAACTTTAGTTTGAGAATTCATGTAATTTTAACCCACTCAAATGGTGAGGTTTTGAGCCAAATTGGGCATCATTATTATTTTATGCTCTTTTTGTTTTTGATTAGTGAGCATTGTACAGAATCCTTATTTCTAGAACTTGCTTTGTGATTCCTTTTGAGATTATATGAATTTTTTATAGTCATGAGATGATTTGGGCACTTAGGATTTACACAATTTGGCTAAAAGCCTAACCCTGTTTTTCCTTTAGTGAACCAATTTTGAGCCTTAGCCTTTTCTTTCGTTGCAATTCACCTTTGACACTCATTTTATCACTTCTATTCATTTACCATTCTTTCTACCATTATTGCTGGAAATTATGTAAGTTTATGCTGCATTTCATTTTGGATCAATTTGCATTCTTTTTATATATATTCACTAAGTTGCCAGATTTTTTGTAAATGCTCCCTCCAATCCAAAATTGGATATTCATTCTTATATTTATGTCAATAACCACGGCAGCTCCTATATAAGCTGTTGTTTATATATATACATAGTATATATAAAAAAAAAGAAAAAAAAAGAGAAGAGTATTCTTTTAGTTTATTTCGAGCATCATCTTATTGTTGGAACAACTTAGTGTTCATTTTGGTACAGCATTTGATCCTTGGCTATTTTCTTGCACTACCTGCATAATTTTCCTGCAACTTTTAGCCTACTTTCCACATTTCTCCATACCCTACCTTAACCCCATTACAACCTGGCTCAAGACTCTTTGATCATGATTATTGATTATTTCACAGTAGTGGAGATTGGATCTATAAGCAAGCTTATGGTAAGCACTTTTTCTATACTTTGCGTTGAGAGCTTGGCGATCTTCTTTCACCTATATAAACTTGTGTGTTTTGAGTGACATCTTGTGAGGTATGGTTCTCAAATTCTCAGTCTGGATGGTCTATCATTTTAATTTTAGCAGCTTTATTAACTTTGTTCTCTCTCTTAAGGATTTAGTGATTTGGGGATTTTTGGGAAATTCATTACGGAGTTTTGGGATTTGTTTTGAGCTAACTTCCTGCAAAGTATTTGATTGAGTTATTTGGTATCTGTTTGAGGAGTGATTTGTTGATTGCTTGAGGACAAGCAAAAGCTTAAGTGTGGGGTGATTTGATAGGCATCATACTACACATGTTTTCATGCCTAATTGTTTACATTCTTGCGCATGATTATCTCGTTTTATGCTAGAATCACCTGTCTTTTGTTTCCTTTCATGTTTCAGGTCATTCTCAAAGGACACTATCAACAATCCTGAGGGTTGAGCATGGTCTGGACTCCGACCGTGCTGAATTGCCAACTAGCTGCCCTCCAAGAGTGCCTTTTGGCACGATTTCTATAGCCACCACGGCCCGTGGTGGCTCAGCACCGGCTTGGGCACGGCTTGGAAGAGGTTAACACAACAGAATCCTTAGGTTCAGCATGGCCTGGACTCCGCCCGTGCTAACCAGCACAGGCTTGACCACGACCGTGCTGAAGAGACTATATAGGCAAAATTCGATTTAGTGAATGGTGGCTCGATTTTTCTGACCTAATTCTAATATACACACTCAATTCACTTATTTTCTATACCTCAATTGTCGACTTTGGGAGATCAGGTTAACACTTAGAGATAAGGTTAATTTACTCGCCAGATTAAGAATTAACAACTCTTAATAGATCTAAATCACGCTTAATGCTAATCTGTAATAATCTGATAGGAAAAGATTCTATTAGGTTAATGCAGGTTTAGGAAGTCGGTGAGCTCGAGAGAGGAACCGAGTTCGATTTCGAATTTAGGCACGGGTAAGCAAGATTGGTAATTTATAAAATCAACCTTTAGAATTCATCACTTAGATACCCTTTGGGTTTGTTTCTCTTATTGCGATTGTCTTTTGATTGTCAGTTGCTGTTCATTTATTTATTTGCATTCATAATCATTAGTTAGTTAATTTAGACTTCTCACACCCTATTTCAGACTAGATAACATAGTGAACAATAGTAAATCTAGGTTCACCCGATCTCCAAGGATACGACCTTGATACTCACTAGTGCTAGGCTGCATCAATAGGTTCACTACCTTAGCTGTAGGTTGTATAAGTAGCCCATCAATTGAGGAAGAATAAGGTGTTCTTCTACAATTCATTGATCTAAGAGAGCATGTACTTTATGCATCTTACAAGATAAAGCCGGCGGTCATCGTCAGGCCTGGGTCATTTCCCCATTGAACCTCTAACCTTCCTCCTTTTTTTATTCAACATATTATTTGATTTTTAAGTCACACTCCGAGTTACTTCTCTTTTTTATATGTAGTCATCCTTAGATTTTCAAACTCCCATGATGCTATTAGCTCTTTTTATATCTTCTAGAAAGGAAAGAAAAGTGGCATTATGAAAACTCTCAAAGCAAGCTCGATATTCTTGGAATATGCCTTCAATGCAAATCTTGATAGCCTTCCTCTCATCAAGTCCTTTTTAGATCTTTAAGGTGCCTAGCTAGGGGCACCATTATCAGTGGTGTTTCGACACTTAAAATGGAGTAGGAAGCTTCAACCCAGATCGCCAAAAGACAGTCCTAAGCCTCATAATGGTTAGTATTGTGAGTATTCCCAGGCCTTCGGGCATGTGACACACTAGTGTAATAGTCTCAAGCATGAGGTTCAAGACTTAATTGACTCTAGAGAATGGGAGGTTGAGCAATTTCCTCAATATGAGTGTGAATACTTACTTGGGCAACTCTCGGGCAAATATGACTTCAAGTTCTGATATTCGAGGCCACCCTCAGCTAATGTTTTGTCACGACCCCATCTGTGGGCCTGTGACCGGCACTAGGGAATGGGTAGGCGTAAGGCCACCGAATCCCATAGTAAGCCTGACACTCACTGACTTAAATAAATCTCATCTCATTTTACTGATGCCACAATTATCTTAACAGTTAAATCTTACATAATTAATTCGGTCTGCCAGAAAAATTAGGCGAGACCCGAAACTACAAAAAATTCCAGCCGATATATCTACTATTTCTACTGTGGAGAATCTAAGAATTTACAATTTACATACCAAATCAAATACATCACCCGATGATAAAGGAGTCGGGTTACTAGATAAGGGTCATGGAAGACTAGCGATCACGGATCAAAAGCGATAAGAACTCAGACCTGCTGTCCTCGAGAGTGAGTTAAAATCATATATCTAAAAACATTTACATATACTTCAATCATACATTTATTCAATTTAAAATAAGCATAAGTCATGTAAAAACATACGTGTCATCCCATGCTTAAATAAAATAATTTTCATATACAACGGGATGGAGTACTTCAGTAGAATCCTAATCCCAACACAACATCTCGATCAATCTCATTACTGACATCTCGACTAATCTCAACTCTAACATCCCGACTAATCTCATTACAACAGGACTGGCGCCCAGAGAGCGAAGCTCGATCAGGGACCTTACCTCCAGTCTGGTCACTTGTCTTAGCCTTTCGGCTCTCTTAATCTAACAAGTCTGGCGCCCAGAGAGCAAGCTCGATCAGGGACCTTACCTCTAGCAAACACACTCTACTAAGCCTAGAGAGCGATGCTCGACCAGGGCAAATCCTAAACTTTCCTTTTTAAATTTACCTATTTACCCTTTTTCCATCACTCTCGAATTTACATCAGTACACTCATCAAACCAATATGTTCTACTGTTGTCCCATCCCGTGTCATCATGCAATGATAAAATCAATGATAAGGGAGAACATACATGAATAGTAATTAAAAAGCATAATATATATGAACAATAATTAAATCAATAATTAAACTTGCAATCAATTAATCACGATAACTATTTAAAATTATGCATGACACGTGCATAACAGATATATGACTTTAACTCACAGCTTTGGCGATCTCCTAGCTCTGCTCCGGTGCCTCGATTGGAGCGAGCCGAACAGACGGATTATCTAATCACGAAAAAACAATTTATCTAAACCCTGAACAATTGACAATTAACCCTAGGTCTAGATTCCTAGGACTGATTGTCTAAGAATCTCGACTCAGAAGAATTCTACCGAAAATATGGTAGAACCTCCCCTAAAATACGGACATTTACCCCCCGTAAAACGGGTCTAGGTACTGCCAGAAAAACACTTCAAATATTCAACAATTAATACAACTGGAGTCGGGTCCCCAAGACATCACTAATTTCCCGACTCCGCCACATAACACAAAAATCATGACTACGGCAGGCAGTCCGACAAACTATTATTTTTTACTCACGAATATCATCTAATACTCAACACAAATCAATAAGCATAAAATTAAATCAAAGAATTCCAAGATCAACGGGCCAGAGAAAATTACCGAGATGCTTGATTGCTCGGTCGACTCGCCTCCAGCCGCCGGAGTCCGATCGACGATCTGAACACACCATCGGACTCGAAACGATGCGTTGATGACGATCCCCGCTTCTGATTGTTCGATCCGATCCCCAATCATCCGGAGCGATTTGAGGACGATCTCGGCCGTTGATTTGCAAACGAAGTTTGATCGCCACGAAACCGGTGCCATTGCGAAGCTTGAGCTGAGAGGAGTCCGGATACGTCCTCCGATCATCCATAGCTCGCCGGAGCTCGCCGGAAAAGCTAAAAAACGCCGCTGCCAACACTTCGCCAGAACTCCCTTCTCCGGCCACCAAAGCCGACGTTGCCGCCCCCAAAAGGAAGCTCTCTCCGAGGGGAGCCGATCACCACCGAGATCAGCCAACAAGGCCGCCGAAAACGGTCGGAATGACGCCGACAGCCACAACGCTCCCCCTTTCTTTTTTCTCAGCGTCGTGCCACCGCTGACTCACCGGCCAACAAAGACTCCTCCACAACACAGACGCCCAACTCCGATCACACCTGGCCTCCTTCTTTCTCCCCGATGACTTCTTCTCCCTCTTCCTTCTTCCTTCTTTCTTTTCTTCTTTTTTTCCTTCCATATCGACTTTTGGTCCCTCAAATCTTTCTTTCTTACCTTTTGGTCCCTCAACTTTTTTAATTACAACAATTTTACCCTACAAAATTTCCAATTAACCCCTAAAATTTTCTTTAGCCTTTCATTTAAGCCCTTAACTAATTAATTTGGACCAAATTAGAATTATTGAAAATACAAAATTACATATATACCCTTGCCGACATATTTACAAGAATACCAAACATACAAATTTTGATTAAACCCCTATAATAATAAAATTATACTTTTAATCCTCATCCCAAAATAAATTTTCAATTTAGTTGTAACACACAATTAATTTAATTAATCAATTTGCTAACTATTTTCCAACTTAAAATTAAATACCACTAGCTAATTAAAATACCAATTTTTCCAAGAAATTTCTTTTATAGAAACATCCTTTACAAATTCTTCCAATATATAATTTAATATATATATATATATATATATATATGTATATATATATATATAAATACATATATGTATATATACAAATACATATATGTATATATATATACATAAATAATATATATATATATATATATATATATACATATATGTATATATATGTATATACATATATGTATATATATATATATTTGGGAAAAATTTAGAATGACCAAAAATATAATTTATTTCTCAAATAATTTACTTAATTATCTCCTTAAAAATCAAACTAATTGGATATAGAAAATAACTCATTTATTTGTCTAACATTAAAATTTCCATTAATCATTCCAAATTAAACCAAATAAAAATAAAGTAAATTAATTTAAATAAAAACTCATTTATTAGCCATTATTAATATTATCTTTATTAAATAAAAAATTTCGGGTATTACATGTTTGAATTGAGAATATTATGCCAAGTGGTTGGGAATCAAATGACGATCAAGCCACTTATAAGCCTTGTCTTCTGCAGGTCTAGAAAGAAGGGGAAAAGAAGACGGTCATGGCATCGACATCTGGTATAGTTCTAAGGATGAGAGTGAAGTTCAAGACACCGAGGCCAAGGATATATGGGTAGATAGTGATTCTGATTCTGAGCTAGTAGGTAAGGGTAAGGAAATCGGGGTACAAGAGCTGAAGCAAGATAAGCAAGCACTTGAAGACAGGGATGTCGTGTTGTTAAAATGATTAGAAGACAACCGACATTTAAGAACTACTGATTCATTCATCGAACCACAAACATGCTCTAATTCAGGCCTTATATGGTATGATTGTTAGCACAATAACTACCCATGAAGTGATTATCAAAATGGTAACTGACAAGACCATCGGGATGATCACCTTCTCGGATGAAGACCTACACTTGAGGCAAGAGACCACAATAAGGTCCTCTATATAGTAGCAGAAGTAAAAAGAAAGAGACCCCATGCATGGTGGTTGATGACAGGTCAACTATGAACGTGTGTCCTTCTCGCATACTCCCTAAACTAGGGATGATTGCGAAGGACCTAAAACCATTAGGTATGGTCATAAGGGCCTATGACGAGATGAAAAGAGATATAAAAGGGATGTTTTCAACACTAGTGAAGACGAGTCCTATTGAATCCTAGGTGGAGTTCACTTTCTTGGACATCTTGATAACTTTTGCACTATTATTGTAAAAGGCCATGATTCTAGGTCTTAGGAGGGGTCCCTTCTACAGTACATCAGAAGGTAAAATTTCCTCATGAAGGCGAGATTGTCACCATCAACATCGAAGGTGGTAAGGTTGTCTCAACAATCCAAGAAGCAGTCAAAGAGGAAAATGCCCCTACTAAATTTCCAAGTGGTGGCCTCTATGAGAATTAAATGGATCTTAAAGTAGCCAGCATGTTCAAGAGAATGAACTTCATGCCTGGAATAGAGCTGGTAAAGAATCAGCAAGGTATTGCATAGAGCTACTAGACTTCAAAGGTCAGAACAGTCGGTGAGGTTTGGGATATTATGAAGAAGAAAATAAAGGCAAACCAAAGGGAAAGACTCTAAAAGACGTGTTCGTCTAGGAGTAAAGCCTTACTCTAGGGAGCTTGAACCTATTAGAATAGCTGGAACTGGGGTATCAAGGTTTGAGATTTTCAAGAACCTAATTATCGACAGGATGGTCGAGCTAAGTATCATGAAAGTCCGAGAGAAGGTCACCACCAAAATAGAATAGCTGAAGCTAGAAGAGCCCACCACTCAGTCGAAGAAGATAAGCCAAGAGGAACTAGCTGCTCTTATTGAGAATAATATCATTGATGTATTTTATGATGATGTAATAATGTCCGACATTTAGGAGGATGATGTTTCTTTTCTCTTTAAGATCAATGATATGAATAATTTTTTTTTTCTGTGTGATGTTTTTTCTAATGGTAGTGTGCATTTTGATAATCATGACATGTGCATGTTTGACATCAATTCCATACAAATTGATTCATTTAATTTAGGCACAGATGCAAATTCACGGAACATTCTGATAGCTCATGATATAACTCTTGAAAAGAGGAAAGAGTTTGAGAAAATAATAGAAAAAAGAAAAGCAGTATTTGCTTGGTCCTATAACAATATGCTAGGTCTAGACAGAAAAATAGCAGAGAACCATATCCCAAATCATCCACATATTAAGCCGGTTAAGCAGAAGATGAGAAAACCGAGGCTGAAATGGGTATAGAAGATTTAAGAAAAGGTTGCTAAGCAGGTTAAGGCTAATTTCATCGATGTGGTTAACTACCCCGAATGACTGGCAAACATTGTTCCAATCTCGAACAAGGACGGTAAGGTTTGGATGTGTGTAGATTACCAAGGACTTGAATACGGTAATGCTTAAAGGATGACTTTCCTATTCCCTACATAGAAGTAATAGTTGACAGTGCTTCTTCAAATGCGATGTACTCCTTTACAGACGGGTTCTCTAGGTACAATCAGATCCTGATGGCAGTGGTGGACAAGTCAAAGACGTCGTTTAAGGACATACTTCTACAAGGTTATGCCTTTTGGACTAAAGAACATGGGAGAAACTCATCAAAGAGCAACCACTATCTTGTTTCACGACATGATGCACAAGGAGGTAGAAGTGTATGTTGATGACATGATGGTAAAGTCCGAAACAAGGGAAGGGAATTTTCAGGCTCTTGATAAGTTTTAGGATGAATGGAAAGGTATAAACTGAGACTCAATTTGAAGAAGAGCATATTCAGAGTTATATCAAGGAAGCTGTTAGGGCACATAGTAAGTCAACGAGGTATAGAGATCAATCCAGAGAAGGTTAAGGCTTCTCAAGAGATGTCGCCGCCAAAGATAGAAAAAGAAGTCAGAGGTTTTCTAAGACGCTTATAATACATTAGCAGTTCTCATTTCCAAGCTCATCTTATCTTTAAGCTTTTGAGAAAACATCAGCCTGTTGTATAGGATGAACATTGTTAGAAGGCCTTCGACAGAATCAAGGAGTATTTGATGAAGTCGCTAGTACTTAAGCTACCGAAGGATGGTAAGCCGTTGATCCTATACTTGGCCTTGGAGAAAGAAGCTATGGGAACAATGGTAGCGCAATGTGAACCTAATGATATAGAGCATGCGATCTATTACCTAAGTAAGAAGTTGCTGCCTTATGAGTCAAAGTATAACCATGTGGAAAGAAGCACTACTTTCAGTCTTATAAGTGCAGGCAATTTCGAAAATAGACCCTCTGAAGTACTTACTTAAAGCTCCATCTCTTATAGGAAAGTTGGCTAGATGGTTGGTGCTCTTGACGAAATTCGACATAGAGTACATCACTAAGAATGTAGTTAAGGGTAAGGCTGTAGCTGAGTTTTTAGCCTCGAATGTGATCGAAGGGGACGACCCTTGGGAATTAAAATTTCCTAATAAGAATATGGAGGCAATTGGAATCCTGGAAGATGTACTTCGATAGAGCCATGAATGCAAGAGGGGTAGGCTTAGGATTAGTTTTGATCACGTTAGAAGGGGAGATGCTGCCAAAGGCTAAGAGATTGGACTTTAATATGACTAATAACATGGCAGAATACAAAGCATGTTTATTTGGATTAGAAGCGGCCGTGGTAGCAGGAGCTAAGCATTTGATGATCTACAGGGACTCTGTGCTGGTAATCCAGCAAGCCCTCGAGGAATGAGAAGTAAAAGAAGAAAGGTTGAAGCCATACGTCAACTATCTTAGAACTTTATTATGTAACTTCTCCAAGTGTTCCTTTATACACTTGCCTCGAGATGAGAATCAAATGGTGGATGCGCTAGCTACTCTATCATCTATGTGGCTCAATCCCTCGCAGCTATCAATGAAGTCTTTGGTGATCGTGAAATCAGATGCACCTTGTTATCAAGGGGATTAGATAATACAAGTTCAAATGGGACCAGAAGAGAAGCCATAGTTCTATGATCTGAAGAAGTTCATAGAAAACAAGGAGTATCCAAAAGAAGTGACTGCCAAGTAAAGATACGCACGGCAGATTCAAGCTAGGAACTACATCAGCCATGAGGGAGTCCTGTATAGGAGAATGGTGTTGGGTGTACAACTTCGATGTGTGACTAAAGCAGGAGCTCAAGTAGTAATGGAGAAAATGCACAAAGGGATATGCGGGCCTCATATGAATGGCATAATGTTAACCAAGAAGATCATGTGGTAGGGTTATTATTGGTTAACAATGGAGAAAGATTGCATTGCGTTAGTGAGAAAATGCCAAGAATGCCAACTATATAGTGACTTGAGTCACATGCCTCTAACTGAGCTGCACAACTTAACGTCTTCTTAGCCTTTTACAGCTTGGAGGATCGACATCAACGGAGAAATAAGACCTCCTTCGATTGGTCACAGGTTCATAGTCGTAGCAATTGACTACTTCTCAAAATGCGTCAAAGCCGAGTCATTCGCCACTATGGGGGCAAGGCAGATGGCCAGATTTATAGCAAAGAACTTGATATGCAGATACAGGGTCCCACATCACATCGTGACAGATAATGGGATACAATTCATGGGTGAGATAGTGGGCCTGCTAGCGGAATACAAGATCAAGCATCACATGTCTTCTCCGTATAGACCTCAAGCGAATGGAGCAGTAGAAGTAGCCAACAAGAATCTAAAGAAAATACTTTCAAAGATGGTGTGGAATCACAAGGACTGGTCATTTCGATTACACTTTGCACTTTGGGGATATTGGACAACCAAGCAAACATCAACTGGGCGAACACCATACTCTGTGGTTTACAAGACTGAAACAGTTTTGCTAGTCGAGTTAGAGTTGAAGTCTTTGAGAGTTATATTGCAGGCTGAAATACAAGAATACCAGTGGGTAGAGCAAAGGTACCAACAATTGGTTTTGGTTGACAAGAAAATGATGAAATCCATATACTACATGAATCGATTGAGGAATAAAGTGTTTGATTTGAGAGAAGAAAGAAATGAAGCATTAATACAAGCCGGAGAAGCTCAAGCTATTAACTCTTGGGTTTTACAGCAAATGATGGGATATGAAATAGAGAATGAAGCTTTGAGGACTGAGATTGAAGCATTAAGGGCTGACAATGTAGGATTGAGGGCTAAGATTTATGGTCTTAAGGGCGAAAATTAATTGTTGAAAGAGGAATCTGGACTGCTATTGATGGAGATTGATATACTTAAGGAAAAGCTGAAAGCAATAGAATGGAATGATGCTAAAGAAAGGAGAATGGTGGTTATTGGCCTATGTTTATTGTTGTGGCATAGTTGGATATACCTTGCATTGTTAGGTGACTGTTGTTTAGGTTACATTAGCAGCTTCTATATGGTTGTTTTTTGTTGATCCCTTTTGGTGTAACAGCTTCAACATTCCCCATACGTAATCCTTTGTATAAACGTTGGGAATGACTGAAAAATGATCCATGAATCCAATTAGAATATTTTTTATTTTGTACAAAATACAAAATCAAAACATTCAAAATCTTACTATCAAACAAAAGTAAAAAAGTGAAGCATTTTAGCATCACCTTTCTTGTATTACCTTTTGATGGAATGAAGTTTGCCTTTTTTGTGCCAATAATGTAACATTATTGCTTTATTTAAATCTAACAAATATTATAGAAGCTTTATAACAAAGTATGGCTACTTTTCTAACAAGATATGTTCATCTTATAATGAAAAAGTTTGTTGCAAACTGACACTAACATGTACAATAGCCATTCCAGCAATATTGGCATTTAATAACCTAACAAAATATTCCAACAAAAGTCTCCTTTAATACCTTGCAAAATATTCCAACAAAAGTCTATCTTCTAAACTCTAAGCCAAGAAAAAAAAATTGCTTGCCGTTAACATCTGTGAAATGCGGACAAAATGTATGTCAATTACAGTAGTTTCATGGTTTCCAAATAAGTCTAGTAGAGTTGCCCATCTTATTTGCCCTTTCATTCTGCAAGTCTTTTAACGAAACAACAGAACTTCTTTTCTATTGAAGTCCTCTAGATCGAAAGGTAGCATTAAGGTAATCATGTTGCAATATCAACTCATTCACTTCAATATGCTTTGTCTTTTGAGGCACATTGTTCGTGACAACTTTCTTTACCTTATCAATTGCTTGCAGACCACCATACAAGTGTTTTGGTCTTTGGTTCAATGATTGAAAAAAGCAAAATCAATTACAAACTAGCTTAGAAACCAAAACAAATAATAAAAACAAATACCAGAAATAGAAACCACAAAAAGAAAACACAAACATATTGACTTATTACCATGAAGCTTGCTTCTTTAGTATGGATGTTTATATAACAGCCAACACCAGATATTTTTGACTTATCTTTTCTCTTGTCTGGTTGAGATGAATATTGTTTCTCAACATTAACATAAGTAGTATTAGGGGTAGATTGTGAACTAGCAGTTGTAAAGAAACTAGGAGTAAAGCGAAGATCAACAGCAGATGGCCTCTCAGTAAAAAATGTAGTAGTTATAGGTGTACTGGCAGCTCCTTTTCCTTTGGCATCAAATCTGCCAATTGAAGATGTTGTATAAGCTTTCTTTGGTCTTGAGAATTCTTTTAATTATTCAGTAGGACTAAATTCTTTTGTTCTATCTTGCTTGCTCTATAATGATATCACTATCTCATTGGTCTGTGTATTGTTTAGTTTTTGTTTCTTATTATTCTTCTTTATTTTCACCTAATCACATGGAAAAACAAGCTCCACTTAACGGGCCATAATCATTGCATAATATTAGACTGAATTGAAAATTATTACCTATCTATCAACTGTCCTTTTAGGACAGCTCCTCCTGTTGTGGCCAGGTTCTTTGCACACCCCACATGTCATTATCCTACCTAATCCAGAGAGTTTTCTTGTCTTCTTCACTTCATCTTTGTCTTTTATTGATTTGCATCTAGGCTCAAGGATCCACCCATTGAATGTTTTGGACAGGTTATTATGCAACATCATATTTTTCTTCTGTCTTGAAATAGGCTTTGCACCAACTCTCAACTCCATAACTCAAGGCATCTAGTATTATATTCTTACCCAGCTTTTCAAGCTCCTTTAACCTTGCCTTTAGCTGTTTCCCAAATGTAGCCCTAGCACAGTTCCAAAAAGCTTTTTTCCTCTCTTCACCTCTCCAATTCTTAGCCCAATTTGCATAGATGTGTCTAGCACACATCCTATGCTTAGCATTGGGTAAGATATCTCCCATAGCAATCTCTAGACCTTGCCACAAAAGAATAAATATGTTGGAAAGATTTAAGTATTTATGGACTAAAGAGGAATATAAGAAGATACATAATTATTGATATCCAAGTTATTTACCTTATTTATATCCAAGATAACAGTATAGACTTCTCCATCTCCTAATTGCAAATTTGTCTTCAAGCATCTTAAAAACCAGCTCCAAATTGCTTTGGTCTCCAACTGCACTACTGCCCACACTATAGGAAACATCTGATTGTTTCCATCCCTCCCAACAGCATATAACAACTGACCCTTACAAACTCCCTTAAGAAAACACATATCAACTCCTATAATAGGTCTATACCCTTCTAACCACCCCTTCCTTCATGTATCTAAACAGCAATAGAACCTATTGAATAGTGGCCTCCCCTCTAAGTTGTCACTATAAGACTTAGCAAAGCAAGTTGATCCTGGGTTAGTTTGGAGAACAGTTGCTTCATAATCATGCAATAATGCATACTCCTTCTTGTAAGACCCCCATAAGCCCCTTAATCACCTTTTTTTTTACATTCTTAAGGACATTTATGCTCATATTTATCTTCAAGTCAGTTGCTACTAATGCCTTAAAGTCCTTTAACTTAATATTGGGTTGGGTCATAATTCTATTCCTATACTCCCTCATCAAAAAACAACTATTACAGAACTTTGTTTTACTGGTGGCGATTGTATGTTTTCATAGTCAATGTGTTTGTAGCATTATGAGGGCTCACTAACAGTACCCATTGGCAGCCTTCCTTGCAAACAGCTCTTACCCTATTGCCATCATTCTTCTTATAATGAACTATTAAACCCTTTAGAATAGTGTATCTGGCTATTGCTTCTCTAACCTCTGTCATGTTTTTGAAAGTCATTCCTAAGCAAAAAAATAGGTAGTTTAGAAGTCGGATCAAAGCTAATTGTGGTCTTTGCTTTCCTCAATGCAATATCACCATATTCTTCATCACATTCTTCATAAAAACTTCCTAAATCTGAACTATTGTAATACACATTCTCATTCCCATCACTCTCTTCATTCAAATCATGTAGTTCATCATCATCAACTACTTCTTCCCCATTAGAAATAATGTCTATAGGAAGACTTACCCCTTCTGCCTTACCCACATCTCTATTCTTTTTAGGTTTATACCTATATTTATACTCCCTCACCTTATCCCTAGCTGCTTGCAGCTCATTGTCTTCATCATTAGTCATACATGACATATTAACACAGATCTCATCAAAAGTTTGATGAGTAGAGAACACTAGTATGCTCTCATCTTCATCACTATAATCATCAACCCCACCAGTAGTAGGTATGGCCCCTTCACTATTCCTATTTAATACTTGTATAAAAGGTTGTCTATTTCTAGAAGCCCTAGCATCACTACCCTCACAAGTGTTGTGGTTAATGTAGAACTCTAGCATGTCTCTAGTCTTAAAAACATTATTTATACACATTAAAGGTGCATCATCTATTATTACAATAAATTCTCCACCCCCTTGTTCTTTATAAAACAACCCTCCAATTTCTTTGTACCCTAGGTCCTTCACATAAGACATAATATTAGGAAAGGATAAATGGTCAACATCTAAAGCAGTTTCCATTAACCTAGCCTCACCTCCTATGTACTTAATTACCCCTTCCTTAATAAAACTACCACTGTGGTGAATCACTAACTCTATTGTAACATCTGCCATACCTAAAAAATTAAATTAACAAATATAGCCAAATTAGAATAGATTCCAATTAGAAATGAAAAGCAAAGGTACCCAAATAACATCACAAAAGCTATAAAGCACCATTGAACCAAATGCAATGATTTATCACAAAAAAGGCATAAAAAATATGTATTTGGTTTTGATGCCATAAATTAAAAAATCAAGGGACCACACAACAGAATAAATAATGAACATAAAAGTAAAGGTTGATAAAAGATTATTAAGAAAGACAGAACAAAATACTTATAAGGGAACACAAAGGTCCACCACCAAAGGAGACAGACAAAAGCCCCACCTTTCCTTCTTGGATGAGCAAAAGCTGAAAACACAAGGATCATTTTTACTTTAAGATTCTGTTACAAAAGTTAGGGTTTAATTAAACAAAATAAAAAAATTAAGGACTTACCCCTTTTAAGATCGCAAACAAATAGTTAGGGATTAGGGATTTCAGCTTACAGTTCAATTTAGGGATCTGATTTCAGACATAGGGATTAAGGCAGTTTCTTTCAAAATAGCAACGACGAGTTTATTTCCTTGTCTTTAGATAACATGTCTTTAGCTTAGGGTTTATTAAGGTAAAATTTATTTTTTAAACCTTTTACATATAATTATTTTACTTTTAGCTAGATTTTCTTACACCTGGCAAAACTTATCCATGTCAGCATGTAATATTCATGCTTACTTGCATTTGACAGCGTCTATGCTACACGCACATTTACACAGTCAGATACGGGGTAAGAGTAAATAAAAATAAAAGTGCAAGGATCCAATGTAGAAAAATAAAGGTGCAAGGGGGAAAAGGAAAAATAAATAAAAGTGCAGGGGGCAAAATATGGATTTTTCCTTTCATTTATTGCTTTCTTAGAACCAAGATTATCAAAATCAGAAATCAATCTAGAAAGGCAGTCAGCAACCACATTTTCACTACATTTTTATGTTTAATTTCTAGATCAAACTCATGTAATAGAAGCACCCACCTAATAAGTCGTGGTTTAGCATTTGGCATAGTCAAAAGATATCTCAAAGCTGCATGATCTGAATGCACAATAACTATAGATCCCACCAAGTAAAATCTAAATTTATCTAATGAAAACACAACAACTAGAAATTCTTTTTTTTTGTGGTAGAATAATTCATTTGGGCATCATTGAGAGTTTTGCTAGAATAATACATAACATATAAAGATTTATCAATTCTTCACCCCAAAACTGCTACTATAGCAATAATCAGATGCATCGCACATGATTTCAAAGGGAAAAGACCATTCAGGTGCCACAATAACAAGGCATGCATCATCAAAAATAAAGTTCATATCCTTAGCCAGCAATTCAATTAAAGGACGAGCAATTTTAGAAAAATATTTAATAAACGCCTTTAAAATTATGTATGACCAAGAAAACTTCTAATGCCCTTCATTGAAGTAGGTGGAGGAAATTAGCAATCAAATCAATCTTTGCCTTGTCAACTTCAATACATTTACTAGAAATTACATGTCCTAACATAATACCATATTTAACCATAAAATGGCTCTTTTCCCAACTAAAGGTCAAATTACACTTAATGCATCTTTCAAGCACTCGATTTAAATTACTAAAACATGTATCAAATGATGAGTCAAAAACTGAAAAGTCATCCATAAATACCTCGATGTAGTCTTCTAACATATCAGAGAAAATATAAAGTATACATCTCTGAAATGTTGCAAGTGCATTGCAAAGTCCAAATGGCATTCTTCTAAATGAAAAAGTTTCAAAAGGACATGTGAATTTATTATTATTTTTTTCAAGTGCAATGGGTACTTGATAATAACCTAAAAAGACCATCAAAAAAAATAATAAACTCCATGTCCTCCTAAACACTCTAAATTTTGATCAATAAAAGGAAGGGAAAAATGATCCTTCTTTGTTATTGTATATAGCTTCCTATAATCAATACAAATTTTTCATATTATAGTCATTCTAGTGGGAACTAGTTCTCCTTTTTCATTCTTGACAACTATAATATTTGAATTTTTAGGCACTATATATACAAGGCTTACCCAATTACTATCAGCTATTAGATATATAATTCCCTCATCCAATAGTTTTTTAACTTCCTTTTTCACCATCTCCTTCATATTAGGATTAAGTTTTCCTTGAGTATCTCTAATAGCTTTGGCATTATCCTCTAAAATAATTTTTCACATACACATAGTTGGACTAATACCCTTAATATCAAAAATTTCTCACCCAATGGCTTTCTCAAGTCTTCTTAACTCTTATTACATAAGGTGCAATTAATCTTTATTTGATCTTAACACCCAAAATTGAACATTGCTAGCCCTATGTCTGAATGTCTATATGATAGAGCACCAAAGGAACCAACCATAGTCAAAGCATTCTTAAGCTTTAAAGGAAGTCTTGTAAATAGATCCAAAAAGCGCGAGGGCGCTTTTCTTATGACCAAAATTTTACAAGATGTTGAAAAAAGTCCACCTGACATTTGCTAATTGCATCACGACACCTAGCAGTCAAAGTGTCAAAGCTTCAAGAAGCACAAGGGCGCTTCATATTATAGCTTAAGATAGAAAATGGCAGACGATAGCGCAATGAGAAGCACGAAGGCACTTCTAGGCGTGGACAAGGCAAGCACAAGGGTGCCATTGTGGCGCGGGGTGGTTTTCATAATTAATGCGATATCAGTAACCGTTGAGATAATAGCCACCTCGTTAGAGCCATGTGTTTGGAGCCGTTAGAGCCTCAACGTCTCTTTTTAGAAAGCGCGAAGGCACTTTTCAAGACTTTAGGTAATTTTCTGCCAAGTCATTAATCTTACAATTAATGAGTTTTGGACCTATTGGAACATTCCTAAGAGGTTAGTATGAGTATAAATACCCCTCTTAAAGACTCAATAAGCAAGTGTGTGATTTAGATATACCAAAACTCTTGCAAATTCATTTCTTAAGTTTCTACACTCAATTTTTTTCCTTGCAAAGTATATTAAGTTAAAACTCTTTGTTCAACTAAAAGGCTAAAGGGTTGTTGTGTGAGCCTAGGTATTAAAAATACAAGGAATTAGTTGTTGAGTAACCATTAGTACTCAAAGGTTCAGATACTTAGTGAGAGATTGGTTCACTAAGGGAAGAGGTTTAGTGTTAGCCTTGAAAACACTAAGTTGTTGGGTAAACTTGTAAAACGCAAAGGTTGTAATCTTATAAATTATAGTGGAATACTCATGTGTGATCTTAAGGAGTGGATGTAGAGAGGATTATTCTCGAACTACTATAAACCTTTGTGACATCTTCTCTAACCCTTACTCTCTCTAAATAATCCTTAATCTTTATTAAATCCTTGTGTTTTACCTAAAACTATTTTTTTCCGCAATTTGAAGCCATCAATTTAATCTTCCTTCTTAGTTCTAAAGGACAACAACTCACTAATAGTTGCCTCTTCTTCAAGAGGGGAAAAATCAAATGCTACAATTACTGGATATATATCTCCCTCTCCTAAAAAGACATACTTAAGTGTTGTAGGCAACTCCTTAATTTCAAGTTTAGGTGGTTCATTAGTAATTTCTATTTCATTTTCATGGAAAATCTAAAGGTTCATTAATGCTTTCATATAAGTGACATTGGAATAACTTCATCTAATTTATCATGAAAGTTTAGGACTTCCTCATCTAGGTTCTCCTCTATTATTTTCAATATTAAAGCAACCTCTAACTTATCATCTCTATCCTATAAATATGTTTCATACGTAAGATAATCTAAGTAATCAATATATGAACACTCATCAATTGAAGTACTAGGAGATATAGTTAGAGAATCAAACACCTTAAGTTCTATAGTCTCTCCCAAGACTGTCATAGTCAGCTTCCTATTGTACACATCAATAATTATTTTGGTAGTTGCCATGAAAGGTCTATGTGGGCGGCGGTTTTGGGCGCGCACTCAAGTGTCTCTAGTAACTACAGCACTGCAATGCTTTTCAACCTAATAGGAACACGCTAACTAATCACAAAGACTAATGTGGAGATGTAGTCGTCACCCGGATAATTCCCCGGAATAATTTTTCTAATTAAATGGCGTTTCTCGATTCTATAAGGAAGCTTCGCCAATCTAGAGATGGATTGGGAAGCCAACTTCCTTATTTTTGTATTCTTTTCTTTAATTTTATTGTTTAACGAGCTATTCTCTATAGATGTAACATATATATTTTTACACACAAATACTACAGCATGTGAGGTCCACCTAAATCTAGCCCAATTATTAAGCCCAACCAAGATTTGATTTATTAACCTACTTTACTAATTAATTATGTACGGGCTATTTCTAGTCTAGCCCAATTAGAAGTTATGATTTGATTCCAATATTTAACCCAAGATAAATGACTTGTTATGCAAATGTCCAATTATGTGATCTTAAATCTAGTATAGCCCAATTGATTCCTTTAAAGCATGGCAAAGCCCATTAGATCTATATTAATTTTAGATTTAGCCAAATTATCATCTGATTAACCTAATAGACTATAATTTTCATATAAGGTCCAGTTTTTTAGTCTAAAGTCTATGTGTCCAAATTTTAATTGGGCAATCATATTATAGTTATTTGGCATATATCAAGCATAAAGCAAAATTAAAGGTGCAAAAAAATTAAATCTAGCTATTACAACTTTTCCTACAACTAAAGAACGAAAGGAAAATGCCTGAAAACTAAGTACAATTCATAAAATCGCCAAAACTACAATGTAAACTCGAGATTTAGGCTAAAATTGCATATAGCCAATTGGTGTAGGGCATAGAACCGATCGGCTCTAAGGGGTTAGATGGTCCTTCTGCGAGTTTCTTCAACTTTTTATATCCAAAAGCGATTTTACATGCATAAAGGATAGAAAGCTCGATTGAAATAAAATTGAATAAACAACATAAAAAAATGAAATCAAACAATTAAAACCTAAAAACATGCAAATCCTAGAGATCAAAACTGATAGTTATGTAAAAATAATACTTTAAAGCATATTTCCAATTAAAATTATGCAATCCTAGAAATCTAATTCAAATGAATGCAAACAAATTAATTATGTTCCCCTAATCATTAGACTAATCAGATTTATTAGATTTAAAACCCTATATGTTCTTATTATCATATTCAAAATCCCATGAGTTATAGCATGTTAGTTCACAAGAAAAAGAACATATTCTAGCCACATAGATGATATGAAGTAACAATAAAACATCCTAAACATGTTTCTAGATTCATAAATAAATATAAAAGAACCAATAATTCAGAAGGTGATGTGGATGTAAGGGAACCCTCAAGTTGTCACCGTTGGTTGTCATTCTGTGAGTCTCAGGAGATAAGAAGGCAGTTGAGTCGAAGATAGGTTGAGAATCTAGTGTAGCTTAAGATTTAAAAAACTATTACCATTCAAAAAAGGGTTTCCTAATTTAGGACTCTTTCTTAGTGATTTCTAAGAAAAAACTCTTTATAGGTTTTCTCTCAAAAGCTTCAGCCTCGAAAAAAAATCTAATGATGAAAATTGTTAATTATAGAGTTGCTAATAATGAATGTTGCTTCCTAATGAAGTTGTTAACCTTAGACATAAAGCATATTGTTCTATTTGTAGAGCTAGAGTTTGAAAACCCTAAAAATCATAACGATATGCTTCAGTTGTTTTAAAGGTTTTCTTCTTTATCAGTTAAAATATCTAATAAAAATCTTTAAAAAAAACTCAATAATTATCACAAAAACTTTCTAAAAACTTATTTTTATATTCTTAAGCATTTAAATATCAAAAACACACGTAAAACGATGTCAAATCGTGAAAATTAGCTAATCGAAATTGGTGTAGAGCCAATTCGGCTCTATGCTAAGCCGACCGGCTCTATATAGAGCCAATTGGCTTTGAGTGTTAAAAAATGTTTAGGAAATTATGGCAATTTGGTCTCTGATCTTGCTGAAACGACCAATTTACCCCTTAAAATTAATTTTTCTGACAATTAAATCTAAATTAATTCTAGAAAAGTGATTTTGATTCAATTATTCTCAATTCTAACTTGGTTTTGCTCATCTTTAGTCTCCCGAAACTCGAGAAAGGCAATAACTTTCAACATAAGATTTTTTGTAATTTCCTTAATATCTAGATTTGAAAAATGGGTGTGGACAGTATACCAAGGAGTATAGTGTGGGCTGCTGTTTCAGGCACACACCCAAGTGTCTCTAGCGACTACAGTCCTGCAAGACTTTTCAGCCTAATAAGAACATGCTAACTAATCATTGGACTAGCACGGAGATGGGAGTCGCCATACAGGTAATTCTCTAAGACACTTTTTCTAATTGAGTTGCGTTTCTCGATTCCATAAGGAAGCTTCGCCATATCTAGAGATGGATCCAAAAGCCAACTTCATTATTTGTACATCTTAATCTTTAATTTTATTATTTGACGGGTTATTCCCTATAAATATGACAGTTATATTTCTTACAAGCATTAATTACAACATGTGAGGTCCTCTTAAGTTTAGCACATTTTATCAAGCCCGCCTCTAGTTTGATTTTGTTGGCCTACTTAACTATTTGATTATGTACAAAGACGCATCTAGTCTAGTCCAATTACAAGTTAGGCTTTGATTACCAATCTTTTAACCTAAATGGGCTACCTTTTATGTTTAGGCCCAATTGGATGATCTTATTCTAATGTGATCCATTAGTTAATTAAAAGCATGGAAAAAATCCATGAAGTCTATATGGATTTTAGTTTAAGCCTAATTAACCATCTTATTAACCTAATGGACTACAATTTTTATGTCATGTCCAATTTTAAGGCTTAATGTTTATATATTCCATTTTAATTAGGCAATCAAATAGCAGATATTTAGCATACATTCAAAATAAAGCAAAAATAAAGTATAAAAAAATTAAATCTAGCTATTACAACCCTCATACAACTAAAAATTTAAAAAAAATGCATAAACTAAGTTACAATATATAAATACTGTCACAAAATTGCATAAAAATCTGAGAATAGTGCCAAAATTGGTATAGAGCGGATCAGCTCTAGGGCTTAGTCATGGTCGATTTTGCATTTTTCCTCGATTCTCCTCACTCAGAAGCTGATTTCATATGCACATAAGATAAAAGAATCAATTAAAACGTGAAGAATGAATGAAAAATTCATAGAAAACATCAAATGAAACCAGAAAGCCTAAACGATCATGCAAACCCTAGAAAGCAAGACGGACAATAAGCAAATAAGACATTTCATGGCGGATTCTAGGTTTCAATCATATAACCCTAAAAATCTAATCCATTTATATTATTATAAGAAAAACACAAATCAACCATGTTACTTTAATTACTTAACTAATCATATTCGAAATTGAATGAAAAATATATTATCATATCCAAAACCTACAAGTACATATTATATTCAAAACCTAACATATCAAGAGCATGTTAATTCATAAGAAACCCTAATCTAATCATGTAAATCATATAAAATAAAATAAAAACATCCTAATCATATTTCTAGAATCATAAAAACCAATGAACCGATAAAGGGAAAGAGATGTTAATGATGCTAGATATAGGGTAACCCTCAAGTTGTCACCATAGATTGTTGATCTTCGAGTCTCTAAAGATGATGAAGTGGTGGAATTGAGAATCTAGTGCTGCTTGGGTTTTGAAAATCTTTTGTCGTTCAAAGAAGAGTTTCTAAATATGAAGCTCTTTCTTAGTGACTTCCTCTATTTATTTCCTAAAACTTTCTACTTGTAATGAACATAAAACTTTAATTTCTAATTATTAAGTGAGTGTAGCTAACCCTCGACCTAGGGTGTATCATTCTATTTATAGCAGTAGGATTTCAAGAAACCCCAGAGGAACAGATAACTATTTAATTATTTAAATTAAAAAGATACAATTATCTTCTCCTTTTATCAAATAATCAAATCATTTAAAATTAATATCCAATTAAATAATTATAACTAAATATATTTTAAACTCCAATAATTATCACTAATATCTTTTGAAAACTTATTTTTTATAAATTTTAGTGTTTTAGGTCAAAAATACACGTAAAATGGTGTTAAATTTTGAAAAATAGCCAATCGACAATGTGTAGAGCTGACCGACTCTGCATAGAGCTGATTCAGCTATATGTTAAGGCAATTGGCTCTATGTGAAGCTGATTCGGCTGTACGCAGAACGGATTGGCTTCAAGGGTAAAAAGTTTTGAGAATTTTGATGATTTAGTCTTTAAACTTGTAAAAACTGTTATTTCACCCCTCAAACTTAATTTTTCTCGCTAATTGGGTCTAAATTGATTCTAAAAAAGTAATTTTGGTTCAATGATTCTCAACCCTAACTTAGATTCATCTGTCTTCAATCTCCCAAGACTCGAGAAATGCAATAATTTTCATTACAGGGTTTTCCATAATTCTCTTAGTATCTGAACTCAGAAAATGGGTGCTGACATATAGTTTGCTCATTATCCCTTGTTGATGTATTTTCCATATCAAGAACCATAAAGTCAGCAGGGATTATCAGTTTACCTACCTGAATCAGCAAATCTTCCATTATGTCTCTTGGATACTTAATTGACCTGTCAGCAAGTTGTAGAGAAATTGGTGGTTGTTTTCGATTCTCCTAAGCCAAGCTGTGTATAAATTGAGTAAGGCATCAAGTTGATGCTTTCTTCTAAAATCAACATGGCTTTAGTAACTTTCTTATCCCCCATTGAAATATCAATAGTAAAGCTCCCAGAATCTTTCATCTTAGGGGATAATTATTGTTGAAGAACAACACTTATTGTTTCAAAACCATAAACTTTTCATTATTCTCATATCTCCTTTTGTTGGATTAAGTTTCTTGAAGAACATAAGCATAAGTTAGCATACTTTTGATAACATCCAACAAAGGCAGATTTATGTTAACTTTAAAAAGCATATCAAAAATTTCAGATAATTTTTTATGTTGTTTGCTTTTTACTAATCTGTTAGAGAAGATAGGAGGCTTGTAAGGCTCGGCTGCCTTATGAAATTCAAGTCCTGAAAATGCCTCTTTTCTTTCTTCTTTTGCCTAAGATTTGGCTCTATTCTTCCTTCTTTTTGTATAACTCTTTCAGTTATTTCCACATCAACTAATTCATCTTCTTTTGATATATCTGCATAAGAAGAATCTTTTTTTAATTAAGATTTTCATATTATTATCAAATAACTCACTATCGTTAAGAATGGTGATGGCTTTGGCTTGTTTAGGTTGACTTAGCAATTTTTCTTTTTTGTTTTCTTATACAGCTTCAACAATTTGCTCGATTTAGGTTTCTAATCGCTTTATTGAAGCTTCAATAGAATCAGTTTTTTTCTCATTCCTCTCCATCCTAACAATGGTAGCTGTCATAAAATATTGGAGTGTTTCCTCCAAGCTTGGTTTTCTTTAAGGGGCTTGTCCTTGAGTTTGAAATGGAGGATTTGAATCTCTTGGGTATTAAGGCTCTTGATTTTGATATTGAGACTGATTTTGATTCTTAAATAATTGCGGTGGATTTTGGTCATTATTTCTCCAAGAAAAGTTTAGACGGTTTCTCCATCATGGATTATAAGTGTTGGAATATGGGTTATTCCTAGGTTGCCTAGACTAATAAGATTCCATCAAATTAACATGTTCACAATTATTTCTTGCATAAGTCTCATGAGATGAGCAAATATTAGCACCATGAACATAAATATCACATATACCATAAACCTCATTGCTTGGTATATTTTTAGTTAAAGCAAGTCTTTTAACTTTTTTAGTTAGTTCAACTATTTGCATAGTTATCTCATTACTAGACACAATTTCATGCACTCCTACACTTTTTGTCCTCATACTCTTTTATTGTAAATTAGCTCCTAACATCTCAAAGGTATCATAAATCTCATCAACAATTTTTCTAACATAGCACCTACAGCAGCATTCTCAACCATACATTGATACTGTTATGTCAACCCATCATGAAATGATTGGTTAGTTACACAAAGTGGGTATCTATGGTGTGAGCATTGTAATAAAAGTGATTTAAAGTGATCCCCTGCTTCATAAAATCTAAGATTTCAGCCTTTAATTCTTTGTTTTCTTATCTGAGTAAAATTTACTCATAATTTTTTAATAGACTTCATCCCAAGTTCTTAAAGAATTAAGAGGTAAGGTCATTAACCAAGCCTTTGCATTTTTTCTTTAATGAGTAAGGAAAATATATCATCCTTAATTGGTCCTTATTTAATCCAGATAATGAGAATGTATGAACTATAGCATAAAATTCTCTAATAAATGTTAGTGCATCCTCAGTAGGTATACCATAGAATAAAGGAAGCAGATTAAATTGTATGTTCTTAAGTCCATAATTCCTAAATGCATCACTTAGAACTATGAATGAAATAGTGTTACTAATTATAGGTCAAGCATAATCCTTCATAGCCATTTGTCTTTCAGTTGCTACTTGTTGTTAATCATTAGCCATTATTTTAACCTCTTCTTCTAGCTTTTTCTCAAATTCTTCCTCTTCTTCTAGCCTTGGAGATACAAACTCACTCTTTACTTCTTAATCCTCTTCTGCCTTTTAAATAGTTAATCTCAAATTGTACGGATTTTGAGTTGATGAATCATCTGATCTAATTCTCTGCTAGGCATATAAAATATAAAAAAATTTCAGATTCAAAAATTTTTAAATAAAATATAAAAACAAAACAAAAAAGACATAAAAATAAAAATACAAAAACAACACTTGACAATTAATCAATAGAAAATTGGATATAGTTTTCCAGCAATGATGCCAAAAACTTTATGTCTATCAACATGTACTCGCAAGTGTACGAACTGTTCCTATAATAAGGATAAGTTCACCACGAGGTCGATCTCTCAAGGAATTGTGAGCCGTTATTATAAAGACTAACTATCACATAAAAAATACTTAAAGTAAATCTAAGCACTCTAAATTAGTGTTTTGAGAAAATAGAATATTCATAAAATAAATATAACAAACTATAAAATAAAAATGCAAATGATATAATATATGAAAACTATATGAAAAAAATAGTATCTAGCCTAGCCATTTACTTAGTAATCCTCTTGCTTGACCCTTAAGCCTATATCTAATGAATAAGATGGTCATATGTTCCTTTTCCTTTAATTACTCAAGCTAATGATGCAACTAAAAGTTTTTTATACCAATATAAATTGAAGTAAAGATGGCGTTTCTAATACATTCAACCCAGATATTTTTAGAACAACTACTATTATTAAATTGATATAATGGTCAACCAATAATTATAACTAAAACTAATAAAGATTTGAAGGTAAAGATATCACTCATTAAATAAATAAATAAATAACAAGATTCATACATAAGTAAAAAGGTTAAACTAAACTCTTATGGAAACTAACATGACATATTTAATTCAATTATCATTGTAATTAAATAGAAAGATATGAAACAAAACAGAAAATAAAAGCTCTCTTGAAATCCAGAATCCTTCAAGTAAGAAGATGATTGGTCATCACTCTCCACTTCTTGAAAAGCTTCTTAGATCTTAAAAGAACAATGAAAACTAAAACTAAATGTTTGTGGAAGATGAACTATAGAGAATTACATAGAGCGGAATAAGGGACAAATCTAGACTATGAATGTCTATCGGTTATGTATCTGATCTCTAATACTTCTAGCAATTTCTTTTGCAAAGTCTTCCTCTAAGTACAAAACTTTTAAGAGTTATTTTCTAAAACTCTTAACTTTCCTAACTTAAGTAAATAATAATAATAGTCCATAATTATAAAAAGACTTAATTAATCCCCCTTAGGCCTTGAATTATTCAGCTAGGCCTGTGGAAATAGTATTCCACGCATCTTTAGTTCTGCGTCTTAGCAGCAACCGTCCTATTGAAGCCTATTTATTAGTATTTAACTCATATTTTTCCTTTTTGGCTAATGATACCTAAATTTGGACAATAAAGCTAAAGTGGGGTAAAAAACATATATTTCCACATATTATATATATAAAATATATAATTAAAACACTATAGAATACCCTAAATATATATACATAATATGAATCTATCATCATGCCTAACTAGTTTCATAATTTCTGTCACGACCCACTCTGGGGGCCCGTGACCGGCACTAGGGAATGGGTAGGCTTAAGGCCACCGAAACCCGTAGTAAGCCTTACCAACCCGCAAATCCAAATATACAATTAACCAAATATAAAATAGTCATAATTGTCTTGCATAATACATCATCAAACTACCAACAAGAGTCAGAATAGTTATACAAATTTTAAAATTTCACTCACGGATACTCTAGAGTAAAAATGACAAGTATACAAGTACAAGATAATTACAAAAGTCCGAAAAGAAGAAGTCGGATCGCCGAATGTGCGAAGGCGAAAGTCTTTAACTCACACCGAAAAATTACAACCGAGATCGCTACCCCGAGAGTGAGTCAAAATCAAATAATCTAAGGGCTTTTGCAACCTTCACATGATATATTAATTATTCAAAACAATATACCAATTTCTGAATATAATTGCAGTCATAATATAAAATCATACACCATAATAATAAAATGATAAAAGGAGAGTGTAAATAAATAAAGACATTTTTACTTTCACGGGACGTGTGGCTAAGTAGAACCCTAACCCCAAATTCTAACGTACCACTTTGGCTCTCTTAATCCAATAAGACTGGCGCCTGAGAGCAATGCTTCGACTGCGAACCTTACCTCCGGTCACTTAAATATCCAAATAAGAAATCTAGTAGCCATTCGGCTCTCTTAATCCAATAAGATCGGGCGCCCCGAGAGCAATGCTCGACCGAGGACCTTACCTCCACCGGTCACTTAAATATCCAAATAAGCTCGAGAGCAATGCTCGACCGGGGACCTTACCTCCCAGAATTTACACAAATCAGCCCAGAGCCATGCTCGACCGTGGCAAACCCATAAATATCTTATTACATGTCCATGATCATTACGGGAGTATGTTCTACAAGCCACATTTCCCAATTCGCAATCATCACATATAATAAATATCATTATCCCGATGAACTCAACCAACACATATCGGAAATAAAGATTAAAGATTTAAGGTAAAACAACGTGCAATTTGCGAGGGAAAAATAATAACGCTTATCTTATTATAACATACTAATAATAATATTTATATTATTTCAAATATTAATAATCAAGTGAAATCATTTACCTTGCGATACTAATAATCATATTAAGCACAAATTCTAAATAGCATATTAAAATCGGACTAGCAATAGCGCAAAGATTAAATGACTTTAACTCACAGATTTGATCGTTCCACGCCTCCTACGCCTCGGGTGGAGTCGGGCGGGAAGGTCGAATTATCTAATAACAAAAGACATACAATTAATAGACATTCGAAAATTTTTCCTAAACTTAGACCCTAAGGTCGACCGCCTAGAATTAAATTAGACTCGAGGATTCTACCGAAAATTTGATGAACCTCCCTAAATTACGGATATTTACCCCCCGTAAAACGGGTCCAGGACTGCCAAAAACATATCGGACATGCCGGAATTTAATAACAGGAGCCGGGCCACAAGAATCGCATTAATACTTTCCCGACTCCAAAACACCACAATCCAAACAATTCAATTTGATTTATTTTTAAACTACCCAACACAAGCAATTAATAGCCTCAATAACTTTCTAATATTATAACAAAATTTTTCGAGTCTAATAAAATTATACCGAGTTGAAAATTAAAATATTTCACAAGGCCCGAAAACACCGGGGTCCGGTCGCCATAATTCAAATCCGGGCGCCTACGCGAAGCTCAAGTTGCGAGAGTCCTAAGGACAAGAGTTTTGGCCGGAAAGTGGCCTAAGGCGGATCGGGCCGGAAAGTCGCTCACGCGACACCTTTCAAGGTCACGGCAAGGATTTCCGTGAGGAGGGTTGCTTCAAGGGTTTTCGGGGGTGGGGAGTCCGATTCCGTGATCGCCGAAAACAAGCCGAAGAGGCCGAACGGCGAAGACAACTCCCTACCTTGGCTAACATCTGACGGAAAGGAGGAAAGGGAAGGAGAGCCGCAGAGCGGAAGGGAGGAAGGCGCAATGGGCGGCACGTGGGCGGCGGGGAAGAAGACAGTCGATGGGGGGAGGGAGAAGGAAGGGAGGAAGGAAAAGGAGGAGGGGGAGGGAGAAAAAAAGTTTTTTTTATATATATATATAATTATTATTATAACTAAGGGTGTTACATTCTACCCCCTTAGAAAAGAAATTCGACCTCGAATTTTAAACCATAGCCCACTTAGGATTGAAATAAATGAGGGTAGAGCCTTCTCATTTCCCCGCCGGCCTCCCGTGTACACTCTTCGGACAAATGATTCCGCCACAAAACTTTGACCATCTGAATAATTTTTGAGCGCAGCTGGCGAACTTGAGTATCCACAATCCTGACTCGCTGCTCCTTATAAGTCAAATCTTCACCAACTTCCACATTCTGTGGTTGTAACACATGCGAAGGGTCTGAAATATACTTTCTTAACATCGATATGTGGAATCACCGGATGCACGGCGAGAAGTTCTAGGTGGCAAGTCTAGTTTGTATGCCACATCTCCACTCGCTTAATAATCTCAAAGGGTCCCACATAACGAGGTGTCAATTTGCCTTTCTTGCCGAATCGCAACACACCACGCATAGGAGACACCTTCAAGAATACATATTCCCCAACACTGAATTCCACGTGCTTCCGCTTTGGATCCGCATAACTTTTCTACTAAAAGTCGCTCGCATGAATAACCTAATCTTTTCTCAAGTGATCGAACCACCCGATCCCGCTAACTTCCGTTCACCAACTTCTTCCCAACATACGGGGGATCTACACTTCCGACCATACAAGGCCTCGAAAGGTGCCATTTTGATACTTGCATGATAGCTATTATTATACGCGAATTCGACCAACGGTAGATACCAATCCCATTGACCACCAAAGTCTATCACGCACATCCGAAGCATATCCTCTAAAGTCTGAATAGTCCTTTCTGATTGTCCGTCCGTCTGAGGATGGAAGGCCGTACTGAAGTCCAACCTGGTACCAAGTTCCTCTTGCAACTTTTTCCAAAACCTTCAAGTAAATCATGCCCCCGCCGACACTATGGAAACCGGACGTCGTGAAGACTGACAATCCTTTCCAAATACACTCTTGCATACTTAGCTACAGAATAGGTAGTCTTTACTGAAAGAAAATGCGCTGACTTAGTCAATCGATCCATAATTACCCAGATAGAGTCATAACCAGCAGAAGTCTTGGGTAAGCCTGATACAAAATCCATAGTAATCCTTTCCCATTTCCACTCTGGTATAGGAAGCGGTTGCAGTAAACCAGACGGCTTCTGATGCTCTAATTTAACCTATTGACACGTCAGACATTTGGAGACAAACTCTGCTACATCTCTCTTCATCCCGCTCCACCAATAATTTCCTTTCAAATCATGGTACATCTTTGTGGAGCCCGGATGCACGCTGTAAGTTGTACAATGAGCTTCTTCTAAAATCTTCTTCCTGAGATTATCCACATCGGGAACACACAGCCTAGAGCCCATCATGAGGGTGCCATCATCATTTATAATAAAGTTATTAGCTCGACCCTGCTGCACATCTTCCAAGATTTTCTGCAACTGTGGGTCCCGATTCTGAGCCATCCTGATTTTGTCGACAAGCACAGACCTAACCCTGAAATGTGCTAACATCACACCCGATTCTAATATTTCCACCTGAAACCCTTGATCATACAGTTCATGCAACCCTTCAGCCAGCGGTCTCTTCTCTACACTAACATGAGCAAGACTACCTACCGACTTCCTGCTCAAAGCATCAGCCACAACATTCGCATTACCCGGGTGGTAGAGAATATTACAATCATAGTCCTTCAGAAGCTCTAACCACCTTCTCTGCCTCAGGTTCAAATCCTTCTGTTGGAAAATATACTTTAAGCTTTTATGATCCGTATAAATCTCGCACGTCTCTCCATAGAGATAGTGCCTCCAAATCTTTAATGCAAAGATTATCACGCCATCTCCAAATCGTGGGTCGGGTAATTTTGTTCATGCTTCTTCAATTGCCTAGACGCATAAGCTATTACCTTTCCATTTTGCATCAGAACACAACCCAAACCCACTCTAGAAGCGTCGCAATACACCGTGAATCCACCAGTCCCAGAAGGTAAGGTCAACACCGGAGCTGAAGTCAAACAGTGCTTCAACTTTTGAAAGCTTCTCTCACACGCGTCAATCCACTGAAACCTGACATTTTTCTGAGTCAACTTAGTCAAAGGCGCTGCTATCCTCGAAAAGTCTTGCACAAATCGACGGTAGTAGCCACCTAGAAAGCTACGCACTTGATCCGAAGTTGGCCTCTGCCAATCGATTCCTCCACTTTCTTAGGGTCCACTTGAATACCCTCTTTAGACACTATGTGCCCCGGAAAGCAACGCTTTCCAACCGTGAACTCGCACTTGGAGAACTTAGCGTACAATTGATGCTCCCTCAAAGTCTGAAGTACTATCCTCAAGTGCCACGCGTGCTCCTCTTCGCTTTTGGAATAAACCAAGATATCATCAATGAATACGATGACAAAACGATCCGAAATTCCTTGAACACTTGATTCATCAAATCCATAAAAGCCGGCAGGGGCATTAGTGAGTCCAAACGACATCACCGGGGAAACTCATAATGCCCATAACGCGTCCCCGAACGCCGTCTTTGGCACATCTTCACCACGGATCCTTAATCGGTGATACCCCGATCGTAGATCAATCTTGGAGAAATACACCGCCTCCCCGAAGTCGATCAAATAGGTCATCGATGCGAGGGAAGCGGATACCTGCCATTTAATCGTCGCCTTATTTAGTTCGCTTGGGTAATCGATGCAAAGACGCAAGGTGCCATCCTTCTTCTTTACGAATGAACAGGAGCACCCCAAGGAGACGTACTAGGTCTAATGAAACCCTTATCTAGGAGGTCTTGCAATCGCCTCCTTTAGCTCTCTTAACTCGGTACGGTGCCATTCGGTAGGGCGGCAAAGAGATAGGTGTTGTACCGGTATCACGTCGATGCAATTCTATCTCTACTGGGCGGCAATCCAGGTAGTTCTTCCGGAAATACATCAGAAACTCGCGAACCACCGAACGCGTCTTCGACGCAACCTTTCCTTGCAGAGGTATCCCTAACCAAAGCCAAATATCCCTGACATCCGGCGAAGCATCCGCCTAGTCAGAATCGCCGACACGAGATTCGTGGGAGAAGGTATCCGCTCACCTTTAAAATAGAACTCGAGTCTCCGTGGAATTCGGAAAGTCACTTGTTTCTCCGGCAATTCAACATGGCGAAATGCAAAGCTAACCAATCCATTCCCAAAATCACATCAAAATCCATCACATCTAAAAGAATTAGGTCGAAGAACCAAATCTCGACGCTCAGACACGGACACGGATACACGACATCGGTCTCTAAGGCCTCACTTAACTGCAGAGTGACCGACATCGGACCGGGAGCCTAACGGTCGACATCCAATCTTATGGCAAAACTAGGCGATACGAAAGAATGGGTAGCCCAGGGTTTAACAAAACTCTAGCCTCAGAATGACAAACAAGAATAGTACCTGACACCACAGCATTTGAGGCTCGCGCATCTTGAGGAGTAAGGGTAAACACTCTAGCTTGCCCCTACCGACTGTTGAGACCACGAAGCTCGACCTTGAACCTTGCCCCCGACCGCCTCCGAAGATCTCCCTCCAAAACTACGGCCCTGCCGGCCAACAAACTGAGATCCATCTTGAAAATGTTCCGGGGTTGCAGGAAAAGCTGGTCGGGTCGCACTAGCGGATGAGCCTTCATGGAAAAGTCGGTCGACCGAAATAGCGAGGACACTCTCGAGCCATATGTCCCATCTCACCACACCTAAAACAGGCTCCACTAGACGTTAGGCACGGTCCCTGATGTGACCTGCCACACATCCGACATGTGCTGGCCCCAGAACTAGTGCTGCTGAAACCCGAACTCTGCCCACTACCACTGAAGCCCTGACCAGGTCTGAATCCTCGGCTACTCCTCCGATTACGCCTACCCTTTCTGTGGATGCGGTGACTTCTCTGCACGGCCTGCTGGTCGGTACCTCTAGAGTAACTTCCACTACCATAGTACGGCACGACAGGCTGCGCACTGGACTGACCCACAACCCTGGTTTTCTTCTTCCTACAATCGTCAGTCCCTTGACTAAACCCTCGTAGCGTCATCTCCATCTGCCTCGCCATGTCAGTAACTTCTAGGAAGCTACTCCTCCTAGATTGAACCAAGGAAACAAACTCTGGGCCGAGCCCTGAAATGTATTCTTGTTCTTCGCTCCTCGGTCCCCCACAAAGATAAGGTGCATACCTACTCGGTGAACAAATTGCTGGTGTATTCAGCCACGGATGATTCTCCCTTAACTAACCTTTCAAACCTCTCTCTATACTCCCGCCTTACACCGAAAGGGATGAAGTACTCTTGAATCATCTCCGAATTGCCTCCACGACAACCCATCCGGGAAAGGCGGATATAATCTCCGAACCATCGGGATGCTATTCCCTTCAAGGAAAACCCGGCCATCTCGATGGTCCTCCGCCGAAGTGCAAATCGGACGCCTCTTTTCAACCTCATCCAAAAAGTCCAGAGGGTCTCCACCGTCCCATCAAACTCCACAGTCTTAACTTGGTATACTCGGACATAGGGACATCGTCCGGATTCCTATCTAGGACCCACTAGCACGGCTTCACTGCGAAACTGCTTCTTGAAAGGCTAGCAACGCTCTAGGGCCCTCTGCATCCCAGTCATACTAGACACAAAAGCCTCCACTGGGATTTCACCAGCACCATGTACCTCCTGAGCCTCGCCCTGATCTGGTTGGGCAGCTGCTCGAGGCCTACCTCGCCTTCTGGTACCATGGGCTGGGTCCGGAGGAGCCGTCCCGAGCGGAAAACTCATCTTCGCCTTCCTGGGCCGATGCTGCAGTCGCTCGGGTTCTCGGCATTGGTAAGAGCTGAAAATGAACAACAAGCTATTAACCCAACAGACTCTCTAACGATAGCGCAGATACTAGAATCAACGAAACATGCAAGGACATACTCAATTTATCCTAGTTTCCGCAGTAGTTTAGAAAGCTAACCTAGGTCGAAGGAAAAACTAAACCTAAGCTCTGATACCAACTTTGTCACGACCCACTCTGGGGGCCCGTGACCGGCACTAGGGAATGGGTAGGCTTAAGGCCACCGAAACCCGTAGTAAGCCTTACCAACCCGCAAATCCAAATATACAATTAACCAAATATAAAATAGTCATAATTGTCTTGCATAATACATCATCAAACTACCAACAAGAGTCAGAATAGTTATACAAATTTTAAAATTTCCTACTGCGGATACTCTAGAGTAAAAATGACAAGTATACAAGTACAAGATAATTACAAAAGTCCAAAAAAGAAGAAGTCGGACTGTCGAGATGTCTTGGGCGAAAGTCTTTAATCACACCGAAAAAATTACAACCGAGACCGGTCTAGAGTGAGTCAAAATCAAATAATCTAAGGGCTTTGCAACCTTCACATGATATATTAATTATTCAAAACAATATACCAATTTCCGAATATAATTGCGACAATATAAAATCATACACCATAATAATAAAATGATAAAAGGAGAGTGTAAATAAATAAAGACATTTTTACTTTCACGGGACGTGTGGCTAAGTAGAACCCTAACCCCAAATTCTAACAGCCCACTTTGGCTCTCTTAATCCAATAAGACTGGCGCCTGAGAGCAATGCTCGACAGAACCTTACCTCCACCGGTCACTTAAATATCCAAATAAGAAATCTAGTAGCCATTCGGCTCTCTTAATCCAATAAGATCGGCGCCCGAGAGCAATACTGCGACCTTACCTCCACCGGCCACTTAAATATCCAAATAAGCCTGAGAGCAATGCTCGACCAGGACCTTACCTCCCATGAATTTACACAAATCAGCCCAGAGCCATGCTCGACCGAGGGCAAACCCATAAATATCTTATTACATGTCCATGATCATTACCGGCAGACGCCGTCCCGATGTAACCCATCGCATGTTCTACAAGCCACATTTCCCAATTCGCAATCATCACATATAATAAATATCATTATCCGATGAACTCAACCAACACATATCGGAAATAAAGATTAAAGATTTAAGGTAAAACAACGTGCAATTTGCGAGGGAAAAATAATAACGCTTATCTTATTATAACATACTAATAATAATATTTATATTATTTCAAATATTAATAATCAAGTGAAATCATTTACCTCATGATACTAATAATCATATTAAGCACAAATTCTAAATAGCATATTAAAATCGACTAGCAATACGAAAGATTAAATGACTTTAACTCATGATTTGATGCGTTCCACGGTCCTCCTACGCCTCGGGTGGAGTCGGGAAGGTCGAATTATCTAATAACAAAAGACATACAATTAATAGACATTCGAAAATTTTTCCTAAACTTAGACCCTAAGGTCGACCGCCTAGAATTAAATTAGACTCGAGGATTCTCACGAAATTTGATGTAACCTCCCTAAATTACGGATATTTACCCCAGAAACGGGTCCAGACCGCCAAAACATATCGACATCTTTGGAATTTAATAACAGTGAGGCCACAAGAACTGCATTAATACTTTCCGACTCCAAAACACCACAATCCAAACAATTCAATTTGATTTATTTTTAAACTACCCAACACAAGCAATTAATAGCCTCAATAACTTTCTAATATTATAACAAAATTTTTCAGAGTCTAATAAAATTATACCGAGTTGAAAATTAAAATATTTCGTCCAGAAAACACTGGGGTCCGGAAGCCGGTCCCGCCAACAGTGTCGGAATTCAAATCCGGAAGCGCCTACGCGAAGCTCAAGTTGCGGAGAGTCCGGAAGGACAAGAGTTTTGGCCGGAAAGTGGCCGGAAGGCGGCGGATCGGGGCCGGAAAGTCGCTGCTCACGCGACACCTTTCAAGGCTGCCGGCAAGGATTTCCGACGGAGGAGGGTTGCTTCAAGGGTTTTCGGGGGTGGGGAGTCCGATTCCGGCGCCAGATCGCCGAAAACAAGCCGGCAAGAGGCCGAACGGCGAAGACAACTCCCTACCTTCGGCTAACATCGGCGGAAAGGAGGAAAGGGGAAGGAGAGCTGCTGCAGAGCGGCGGGAAGGGAGGAAGGCGCTGGCGACGGCGGCGGCGAGCTGGGCGGCACGTAGGCGGCGCGGGGAAGAAGACAGTCGATGGGGGAGGGAGAAGGAAGGGAGGAAGGAAAAGGAGGAGGGGGAGGGGAGAAAAAAAAGTTTTTTTTTATATATATATATAATTATTATTATAACTAAGGGTGTTACAATTTCATTTTACTAAATTATATTTAAAATCAACCCAAACATTTTGATTAATAATAATTTTAACAAATTGAATGCAATAAAAAATGATATTTTTATTAAGTAAACTAAAATAAATATAAAATAAATATACTTTCATTAAATTATAAGAATTAAAATTAGCATGCTTTGTAATTCATATTATACTTGGAGTCCATTATGCGGCAGATGTCATAGTTTATCCTCTTAATTTTTAGATCAATTGCTAATATAAGACCTCACACTAGGAATGTAATTAGGACTTAATATCATGGTAAATTATATCCTAGATTCGGTACACTGTGCATTATGTATCTAGCGTCCAAAACGTGTGGTTTTATTTAAACAAGGAAGCAGATTTTTAAAATATACGTATGAGAGAATTGTAATTCAAATATAATGCTCTATCTGTTATTGCCGATTTAAAACATAATCGCGAGTTCCTTTCAGTTGTTTGGCTTGATTTTCTCTTCTCTATTCTTAATTCTCCATCATTTAGAGCTTCAAATCAGATTCTACAAGTTGTTGTTTTTTATTCTTTTCTCTTTTCTTATTCTTCATTACATAATATCGTTGTTCTTTTTTTTTTTGTTCTGATACATAGGTTATGCATATTTGCAGATTTTAAAAATTTATTTTTAACAAGCTGAAATTCTTCCTTCTTTCTCAATTCTTCGGACCTTCAAATCAGATTCTACAACCTTTAATCCTTCTTTTAAATACGATTATAGGCTAATTAAAAATAATATTCATCACTATGTTCATTAAAAATATGGTAATCATTTTATTACTAGAAAATAATAGATTCAATATGTAGAACATTAAGGTTTATTATGTTAAACATTGACGTTCATTATGTAGAACATTGAGATTCATTATGTATGAATTATCGATTTATTATTTTATTCATAATTTTGATAACAGTTTTATCTTTGAAATTGAATTGGTACATTTTGTAGCATATTAAGATTCATTATATATGAACTATAGGTTCATCATTTTTTCATGATTTTGGTAACGATTTTATTTTTGAAATAGAATAGGTTCATTTGCAGCACATTAAAATTCACTATATATGAACTATAGGTTCATCACATTGTTCATAATTTTGATAATGAATTTATTTTTGAAATGGAATAAGTTCATTTTGTAGTACAATGAATCTTATATCATTAACATATAAATATAGAAGTTTTAAGCAATGAACATGACATATGTGCATAAAGATAAATAAGTATTCATAAATTATAATGGTTCATTATCTACAAGTATTAGGTTCATTAAAGTATCATTTGAGGTTCATCAAATATATCATATAATTTTATAGTTTACAGTTTCATTATTCATAGGTTACAATCCGCAGGTTTATCATCTACTAACAATAGGTTCATGAACGTATCACTTAAAGTTTATCAAATATATAATAGAAACTCATTAATCATGGGTTATAATCAATAAGTTCATCATGTACTAGGAACGGGTTCATCAAAGTATGACTTGAAGTTCATCAAATATATAACAGATATTTATTCTTATAAAATATATTCATTAAAAAAGTTATACATGCTAATTTAATATAAAATAAAGAACCGAATAACAAATTAAAAATCACATTTTTAACTCTTAAAGGATTAAAATCAAAAGCCAAAAAATTATAAAGATTGTAACTTTAAGATAATTTTAAGAATAATAGGGCGTATGTAAAATAAAAATGGGAAAAAGTAAGGAAAGGTGATTTTTGGTATTAGAGAAGACAGTTGTGTGTTTTAAGAATAAGAGTGTATGTAAAAAATGAAAAAATAAAGAAAAATAATTTTTAATATTGGAGAAGACAGTTGTGTATTTTAATTGAAGTAAAAAATCATGTATTGAATCGATGATTTTTCTCCTTGATTTTAGGCACAAATCTTCAATTAATCTCACTTCTCCTTAAAAACACGCAGGCCACACATGTTAATAATTTAAGGTGCATAATGTTAGATGTACTTGAGTCCATGATATAACAATTGCAATACCACTACTCTATATATTTTTTTAATGAAGAATTTTCACGATGCACTATATTTTAGAAAAATAAATTACAGTCAAAAAAATATTTTACGATTTTCTTTCAAAAGTTTTTGTTTATATGGTTTTTCTTTTAGAATTTCGTAAGAAAAAAGATATAAAAAATATACCTACAAAATACTCGAATAATTTTTTTTTCAAAATTTATATTTTTGTGACTTTAATTTTTATTTTATTTTTTTAAAACTTCGTCACAGAAAAAATACTAAAAGTATATCTAAAAGATACCGAAAGAAAAGAATACTAAAAATAGATCTACAAGATATCAAAAGAATATCATTTTTTTTATATTATTGTGAATTCAGATTTTACTTTAAATCCTTTAATTTTTTTACAGAATCTCATCAATATACCTAAAAGATATCGAAATTTTATTTATTATAACTTGTATTATTATAAATTTACTTTTTAGAATTTCATCCGAGAAAATATACAAAAAAGTATACCTATAAAATACATATATGATATGATTTTTACTTGTATGACTGTGAAATCAGTCAAATGAGGCAGATTTATTATTTTTATTTTATATCTTTATGTTTGGTATTCATGAATTGAATGATATTACATGTTTTTTTATAGCAACTAGTGTGTTTTGGTGACATAAAAATATGTGTTTCAAAAAATATATCATAATATACCAAAACTATATCAAATGTAGTTTAAAATAGATAAAGATATAATTTAAATAAAATTAAAAAGTATATTTAACGGTAACAAAAATATACTAAAAGAATACTAATAAAATATCAAAAGAATACTATAATACAGCTCCAAAAAAATATAAATAAATAAAAGTTTTTGAAAAGAAATTGTAAGGAAAAATTTTAGAAAAAAAATCGTAAAAAAAGGACCATAAAAAAGAATTTTGGCGTTTTGCCGCAGAAATGTAAGAAACCCTTTTCATATCTAAGTTTGATCCATATGTAACTTTTAACACTTTGAGCCTTTCTAATATGCTATAGGTATGATATCATATAAATTTATAAAAATTAATATTATTTTAATTTTAATAATTTAATAATCTAATTAAATTCTAAATTAGTTAAATACGTATAGTATTTGGTTATCGATTAATTAAACATATTATTTTATTTATTACATTTTTTTTAGTTTAATTATTAGTACTTCACAACTATAATCTAAATCAGTACAAGAATATATAAGACGAATAAATTATTTAAAATAATATCGATTAATTGTCTATAATTTAAAAATAGACTTTATAATGGTAGAGTACTATAGCAAAATCCACTTTTTGTATTTTTACAAAATTAATTAGTGCTTTTTAACATTTAAAGTCAAGACGGTTAAAAGACCAAATTAATTTTAAAAAACTATATTTTGATTCTTGTACTTCTTATAAATGTGTTAATATCGTCCAAAGTTAAATTCTTTTCATCAAATTAAAGTGAAATTTTCACTTTTACCACAGTTTAATTCAAGTGTCCAATAAAGTAAAATAAAAAAACATTATTAATTATAAATATTTATTTTAGTTTAATGATTTAAAAGTAAATTGTATAATAATTTAATAATGTTGCTCTATAATAATTTTTTTTTAAACGTTTAAATAATTAAAATTAAATTGTGTTACAAATTAAAATAAGTAGAAAAAATTAGTTAATAACTTTTGCTATATTATAATTAATTTGTTATAGAAATATTCTGAATAAAATAAATCATTTTATTTTTATTTGATTAAAAAATTAAGTTTGAATGAATTTAATATTTGATAAAAAATTTAAAAATCAAAATATAATTTTACTTATTAATTTAATTGTTTTTTAACTGTCAATACCTATGGATAGAGGAGAGGTAGATATTAGTTTTATAAAGTCACAAGAGAGTTTTAATATAAAAGAAAACTCAAAAGATCTCGACGTAAAGGAGAGAATGAAGCAGTTGACAAAGTGATTCATGGAAGGAAGATAATCATCCGATTCAGGATGCCAGCGCCGGCAGCCAATAGTTAACTGAAGTTGGCAATCACAAAGAGGCATAATCTCATAGTTGTTTTGTTCAAAGCTGAATTTTTTAGCCCGAAAAACAAAATAAAATCAAAAGAAATTAAAAATTAAAAGCTGATTTGAAAACGTTATGCTAAATGGGTTTCTGTTTTGGTTTTTTGTTTTTGAATTTTAAGCCTTGTCTATTATTACTTTATCAATATGCTTATGTCCCTAAAGCAGACAAACAATCTTGGGGCAAAAGCGTACCAAAAAGAACCAACCGTAAAGATTCGGTATGCATTGAAAATTAATTTCAGCTACTTCACTTTAAAGCAATTTAAGAAATTAAAACCTGTATATAACTGCTGCCCGGCTCCCTCCATCTTCATTCATCTAACCCTCCCTTACCATTAAGCCTCAACCTAAATAAATGGCTCCCTCAGTTTCAAGCATTTTCCTTTTCACCATTTTCACATCTCTCGTCATCTGTTCAGTTGTTGCTCATGACTTTTCTATTGTGGGTTACTCGCCGGAGCACTTGACTTCCATGCATAAACTCACCGAGCTCTTCGAATCATGGATGTCTAAGCACGGCAAAACCTACGAAAGCATTGAAGAGAAGCTACACAGACTCGAGGTTTTCAAAGATAACTTGATGCACATCGATCGTAGAAACAGGGATGTTACGACCTACTGGCTTGCGCTGAATGAGTTTGCAGACTTGAGCCATGAAGAGTTCAAGAGCAAGTACTTAGGGTTGAACACCGATGCTCCCAGGGGGAGAATTTCTGAAGACTTAAGTTACAGAGATGTAATAGACTTGCCCAAATCCATCGACTGGAGAAAGAAAGGAGCTGTTGCTCCAGTCAAGAACCAAGGCTCGTGCGGCAGCTGTTGGGCATTCTCAACAGTTGCAGCGGTTGAGGGCATAAACCAGATTGTGACCGGAAATTTGACTTCACTGTCCGAGCAGGAGTTGATCGACTGCGACACGTCCTTTAACAGTGGCTGCAATGGAGGCCTCATGGATTATGCATTTGACTATATCGTCAACAATGGAGGACTCCACAAGGAGGAAGACTACCCATACCTAATGGAAGAAGGCACTTGTGATGAAAAGCGGGTAAAAGGGCATTGCAAAAACCATTGTTTTACAGTATAGGCTAATTCTAAACTGGACTCAATTGTCAAATGACTAGTAAAATTGTGCTAACATTTCTATGGCTATTGTCTTCAGGAAGAGATGGAGGTAGTGACTATCAGTGGTTACCATGATGTGCCAGAAAACAACGAAGAAAGCCTCTTGAAGGCACTAGCTCACCAACCTCTTAGCATATCTATTGAGGCTTCTGGGAGAGATTTCCAGTTCTACGGCAGGGTAAGAAAATTGACATGCACACACACACACATCTGATAAATTTCGTAGCGGGTAAGACCACATTTCAGAAAAAATTTCTAAACAGAGGGATCTGGCAGGGGGTATTCAATGGACCTTGTGGGACAGATCTAGATCATGGAGTAGCCGCAGTCGGATATGGATCGTCAAAGGGGCTAGATTACATCATCGTGAAGAATTCCTGGGGACCAAAGTGGGGTGAAAAAGGCTACATACGAATGAAGAGAAACACAGGAAAACCAGAAGGCCTATGTGGGATCAACAAAATGGCTTCATATCCTACTAAAAAGAAGTAACACAGCAGGGTTGACAACATAGTATTTCCTTTCTTTCTGATAGCTCCTTCATTGATCAAACTTTCTTAATCCTTGTTGGTACTCTTATCAATAAAATCAGATAGAAAATTCACATCCCTCAAATCCTTGTGCTATTAAAAAGTAGATAATGGCATTACACATGTAAACAAGAATGCAGACAAGAGGATGTGCATGCTTATGTGCACAAACAATCATGTTTCTAACAGAGAGTCAAATAAAATAAAGATGCAGATGAGCATGAATAACAAAATGAAGTTCTATATATCAGGGTTTATTTAACTTCTTTATTAATTCAATGATCATAAATTAGTAGTAAATACATGCAAGTTTAAGGTGACAAGGACCTAAAACATGTGTATATTGATGATTGGCTGCTAATTTAATGGTTTAACGATAGAGCAGAACAAGTATCTTAACTCAAAACCTCATTGTACTTGAAAACACAGTCATAAAGCCGGCCTCCAAGAAACTGGGCAACCTCTGGATGTTTCACCTGATTAAAAAATAAAACAAGGAGAAAATGCAAAAGGAGAGATTATCACAAAATAAGTTAAATCCTACAGAATAACGGCCATTAGGTGATTTCTTCACACATACATAAAAACAAAAATAATTAAGGAAAAAAGAAAAGAAAAAGAGAAAAACTAAACTAAACTAAACATTTACCATTCCAATCTTCAGAGAATCACACTTGAATTGAGCATAAAGATTTGTTTCTATCCCGCGACCCTACAAAAAGCAATGAATGGTTAAGTGCAACAAATTGGATAGTTCAGTTTCTGAAGACTATTTAGTTTAATCATAACCAATAACCATGGATTGGAATTTCCAGTTTCCCTCTCTTGCTCTCTTAATGAGGTTCCCTATTTTTTTCCATTGGTCAACCGTCAAGGCCCAATCCTACCCCGACTTCATTATCACTTCTATGTGCTAGAAAACTTGTCAAACTCATGTATCCATATCAATCTGGTAGCCATTGTCTTCTTCATATTGACAAAATTTGAGAAAGACTCACCATTCCTTCAAATATTACTAGGTCTGCATCAGTGGATAAATAAGCTAGCTCTTGTGATACTCTTGTGAGATCAATAACCTGCAAATGATGGAAAAGCAAATAAGCCTATTACTATACACTTGCATATACCCATCATTGTATTTGTGGAAGATGTTAGTCCAACCAATACTTAAAGTGAAGATATAGCACATATGTTCCTTACTGGCAAATCATTTCCAGAGTTGGCAATCAAGAGATTAGAGGTATCAACACCCACAAGCTGTCCATTTTCATCTTTCAACTGGAAAATGAGCGCTTAAGTCAGAAAAATAAGAACCCAGCCCAACAACACCAAAGTTTAGCTATTCTTTCTTTCACCTTTGATATAATCTCAATCAGTTCAGGGTAAGTGACATCGTTGATAGAGGGCAAGTCATTAGCAGCCAAAACAACCTGCCAAAGTGATAGGCAAGCAAAAAGGAAGTAAGCTTAAGATAGCAAGCGGCAGCCATGCAAGAGTAAGAAAAAAATAGCAATTGTGGAGGCATATTATTTGATGCAAATGTCCAAACTTAACAGAACTACATCTAAATTCATGGTTTAGTATGTTTTGCCCTTTCAAAGGATGCATTTAATTTGGAGTAACAAAATATAATCTCTTACAATTTTTATTTGCTTTCCTTTCTTTAAAAGCAAAAACTTAATCATAAGCAGTCTTACAATATAGCTGAAATGAATTACAAATCAAAGGCTACATTTAACGAGAAAGTAACCATGATATAAAACATTTAACGCAGAAATGGATTTTGCCGTGCCCATCAAAATGTCTGAAAGGTGCTAAATTTCAATGAGCAACTTCTCAAATTTAAAGGCCTGATAAAAACAACTGTGAATAAAGCATCAGCAATATTGATGGAGGAACAGGGATACCCACCAAGACTGCCAAACCCAAAACCAAAATCTAATTAATGCATTTGATAAGAAATATGTTGATACGAAAATAGAGAAAAAAAAGAAAAAGAAGTGGAGTACAGCACTCCACTGGCACCATTTCAGAATATTTTCAAGAGATTTTTTCATGGGAAGGTCAAGAAGAAGTCAACGGATTATTGGGAAGATATTCTACTAATTAGTTTCTTAGTTGTTATTAGTTGTCATTTAATTGCTCATTAATTTAGGATAATATTTTTATTTTTATTGAGAATAGTCTTTTTCTCATGTGCACAATAATTTGACTCGTTATTATTCACATACTAATAAATTAAAATAATTTAAAATAAAAAATAATATAGTTATCTATTAAATATATTAATATTATTATTTTGAAAATATTATTTTTATAATTAAAATTTTTACCTTATAATGTTCATTATCATTATTTTTATTTTTATTTTTATTTTTAATCTATATATCTTTTCACCTTATATTTTGTACATAAAATTATTTGTTTATCTCAAAATATATTGTAACAAATTAAAATATATTTTACTTTCCATATTAATATATTTCCATCCATATATTTCTTTTGCAATTACTAAAACACATTTATATAAATATACTATTCTAATTTAAATTACAATTAAATCAATCAAAATGTCAGAAAGATAAATTTAATCACTATTATATTAAAGAATAATATATTTAAAATAAATTAGTCAGTTGATTAAAATATAAAAATATAATCAATTAACTCTTGTAGCACTCATATTGATTATTACCAAAGTGAGGCTTATAATTATTAAAAATAGAAACATCAGTTCTCTTTTAGTTTAATAATTATTTTAGTTTTCAATTAGTAATATTCTTTTTTTATTTAAAAAATAATATAATATTCTATCTTTGAAATTTTATTAATAAATTTAATAAAATTGTAATTAACGTATAAATAAAAAATGGACTATATTTTTGCAACGAAGTAATCTCTTTATTTATGTGAGTTGCATGTGAATATCAAGTATTTGACTCATTAGCACTTAAAAAGTAAAATGCTATATATATTTTTAAATTTATCGTCATAAATATTTTTAGCATTAAGATAATAAAGACATCCTTACATTAGTAAATTTATCTATAGATTAATCTATTTATACCTCATAACATTTATACTGATTATTTTTATAGTTAGTAATAAAAAAATTAATATTATTATTGCAAAATATGAAGATTCACAAATATTGTAAGAGTAAATTAAATTAATTTAAAAATTTATACACAAATGAATTATTTTATTTTAATAAGATAAAATATAGCAAACACTTTAAAAAATTATAAAAAGGAGCTTGTTAATTCTAATATTCTATTTAAGTTTAGATTTCTAAAATATATTCAAGTCATTTTCATTATTTGAGATAATAATAAAATATCTTTTTGGATGAAGAAAATTATTTTTTCTTTATATGCACTGTGTATAAATTTAAATAATTTAACTCGTTATTACTCAAATTTAAATACTTTTAGATATAAAAACTGTTTTTTCTTATAGTCACACGGTGCACATGGTGTTTGTATGGCTGTAATTATTATGTGCATGACTTTAATACTGACATATAATTAGAAATAAAATATTCTGTGACCAATGACCGAAACCATGACCCTTAAAGAGTATGCTAGTTGTCTTACCACCAAGCTAGGACAATTATTTTGTTAATTTTCCATAAAAAGTATACTAGAAAAAAGATAATACCATATGGTTAACAAGCTCAATTATGCTTAGCAAGTCAATTTCAAGCTCGAGTTTTTCTTCGTTATTTAATAATATCACTTAACAAGCAGAATTTGAACTAAGCTCATTTATCATAACAAATAAGCTACTAATGAACCGAGCTCGAGCCACTAGCGAGCTTAATTATTTTGCAACGAACCGTACTCGAACTTCATTATAGAACTTGAATTCAGCTCGATCTCTATTCCGAAGTAATCCTAGCCAAGCTCAAACTTGTAAAGTTTTGCCTTGCCTCAGTTTGATTATAACCCTGTCTTTTTTGGCCAATTGTCAAAATTGTTTGATTGTTTAGAACTTAGCAGTGAATAAGATTAACCTAGAGCTAATTTTTCTCTAGTCATTCTACATTAGCAAGGATATTTAGAGGTTAATAGGATTGGAATTGAAATTAAAAAATTTGAATTGACTTTTTCAATGGTCAAGTTTTAATATGCAACATAAACAAATAAATGTAACTTCTATCTTGAATTTTCCCTAATTGCAAGGTAATAGTCAAGTTTGAAGATAAATTGAAAGTAAAAAAATTTAGCCTTACCTGAAAATAAGATAATTCAAAAGTAAACAAGAAAACATTTGAAAGTTATTTTTAAAAGAATTAAGCCAAGATGCTAAAATTTATCAATTACAAAAACATTAAAGAGTATCTCGTGTTCTTTAATGACTTTTGACCTACTATTACTATTTCAGGAAGATAACATAACAATAATAGGTGAAACAGCCCATTACAGCCATTCTATGTGTGCCTCATCATGGGCCTTGATGCTACAGGCAATTAAGGCAACATCCCACCACCTCGCCACCCTAAAATTTAACAAGCTTATTACCATAGGTAGCTCAGTCGTTCTAGTATTAACCGTAATTTAAGACATTTGCTGGGTAGAATTGGCTTGGAAGTGCAAATGAAGCATTAACAAATAGTCATTTGCCAATAAACACTTTATATTAGAATAAGAAAAATTTGGATGAGTTGCAAACATGAATGTGGCCAGAAAACAAACCTGAGTTCCATGTCGAAGTAGCTCTCTTGCAAAGGGCAAAATACCCAAGATAATATCTGCACCAGAATTATCAACAAAAATGACAGCCTGTTGTGACAGGAAAAAGGAAAGTGATCAGGACTATTTCTGGAATGAACGATACACCTAACTTCTTTTGGAGATGCCCTGAGGATGGGACTACTTCAAAAGAAGAAGGTATGAGGAAAACAAATCACATCTGGAACTTGCCTTTTTCCATGATTTCTTGCTCCATTTCACTTTGAAGGTGTCTAAATCATCAATAACCCAGGGTCGAGGGACAAGATTTTGACAGCTGGCCAAAAAAGACATTCCATCCCTTGAGAAAATCTCAGCAAGCTTTAACAAATCAGAAACAAGTGGAAGATGAGAAAGAAGGTTGAGCTAAGAGATGCTCAATTTAGTCCAGCAACAAATGAAAAGTGATAATAATATAATTTGGTTTAATTAAATACAGAGATTAACAAAATAATAGAATCTTATATGAAAATTTGTCAAGACCAACCTGTGCAGAACCAAGGTCAAAAATGTTTCCAGCAAATATTCCTTTCACGAGATTCTCAAGACGCTTGGGCCCATCTTCAATAGCATCATTAAGACAAACAACATCCTCAAATAGAGATATAGCCTTTGCATTCTCTTCATCCTAATGCATCATTAAGAAAAACATCTTTCATTTGCAAACAGTATTTTTGAGAGGCCAAACAGAAAGTAGAACAAATACTAACCTTGACTTTTTTGAAAATGTCTCTGAATCCCAATTCTCTGAGGATTTGCTCCCGAAGTCTGCAAAGAAGCTACAATTTCCCCAATAAAACAAAGAGAGGATAATAGTAAGAAGACAGATGTACAAGTAAAATAAAAATTTAAATCCTGAAAATTGTAACAAAAGAAAAGATGAACTTGAATCTTACAATGCAATCAGGTGGACCACCATGACTCTCGGGACCTTTCTTCAAATCTTCAAGGATCTCAGAATACCTTATTATTAGGAAATTTTTTTTGAAAAAAAAAAAAAGCAATCTTAAGTTATTTAAAAAAGAAATGAGTGACATTTAACGGGAGTTTGATAGCAAGAAGTAGAAGGCATTGAGTAAAAGAAACACTGCAATTTTGATCCAGTGACCCACAAATGTTGATATGGAATTCGATAGAATTACTGATGCTTAGAGCAAAAACAGTAGCAAAAATTATTCAAATAAAATAAATTTCATAATCAATTCCTTCCGAAAAGAAAACGACAGTGACCTTTGTGCAAATTTCTCAGCTCTAGCAGGAGCGTCAGCAACAGTAGGATCAGTTTCAGCACGTTTCCTGCAAGAAGTAAAATGAATAAAAAGAGATGCAACAACAGAACAAAACACAAGAAGAAGAAGAAGAAGAAAAAGAAACCAATTAAGGATAATGATTACTTGAAAGAAGGGATGGAATTGAGGAAAAGGTCGATCCATTGGAGCTCAGTAGGAGTAGGTTTTCTTGGATTGTCAGATGGAAATCTGTAAGGAATAGTGGATGCCCTATAATTCGATTCTATCGGCGTCGTCAGCAATGGGAACGCTACCATTTCCGATTCGCTTTCCATTTCTTCCTTCTTTCTTTTTGATATATTCCCTGTGTAATTCTTCTCTTCTCTTCTCTTCTCTTCAGTTTTACTTGATTTTTGTTTTAACTTTTCTGTTGCTGTGTATCTTATGTCAAACATTTGCCCTCGCCATCCTTCTATAATTTCACTCCGCAATCTTTAATTTTATTTAAAAAATAAAAACAGAAATTCACATTTAGTTCAAAATATATATATATATATATATATATATATATATTATTTATATATTAACTTTTATTACATAAAATTTTGACATATTTATTTTAAAAAATAGTAATATCAATTATATTGATAATATTGATCATACAATAATATTGATCATACAATTATGAGAGACAATTTCGGACGCGCATCTAAGTGTCTATAGTAATTACGGTATTATAAGATTTTTCAATTTAATAAGGAACATGCTAATTAGTCACAGAGACTAGCGCGAATAAAGAAAGTTGCCTCCCGAGTATTTTTCAGAATACTTTTACTAATTGAGTGGCGTTTCTAGATTTAATAAGGAAACTTCGCCACATCTAGAGATAGATTCGAAAGCCAAATTCCTTATTTGTGTATTTTTATTTTTAATCTTATTATTTAACGAGTTATTACCTATAAATACAACAACTATAAGTCTACAAATAATCACTATAGCATGTAAGTTTGACTTAAGTCTAGCCCATTTTTAGTTAGAGTCAATCCCTATTTATTTTTCTTAACCTATTTTTATTATTTAGTTATAAATAAAGCCTATCTAATCTTAACCCAATTAAAAGTTATGTTTTTTATTACTAAATTTTTTAATATAAATAGACTATTCTTTTACATGCCAATACCTAATTAGATTTTTATTTTAAATATATATATGGATTTTTGTTTAGGTCCAAGTTACCAATATTTAATCTAATGGACTATATTTTACATGCAAAGCCCAATTTTAACCTAGGTCTAAGTGTCCAAGTTTTAATTTTCAATCAAACATCACATATTTGTCATACATTTATATAATAAAACAAAAATAAGATAGAAAATAAAGGAAAGCATTAAACCTAAGTTATTACAACACATCCTACAACTAAAAAGGTTAAAAAAAATATCAAATCTACGTCTAAAAAGGTCAAAAGCATGTCTATGTCTTATATATATATATATATATATATATATATGAGACAGACTAGACTAACAAGTTTACGGTACGGCATATGCTTGTTAAATCTTAAACAAGAATGGAAGATAGGATGATAAATTTTATTAATAGATGTGCAAATATACAAACTTTGGAATAAAAGCTTTAAACAAAGAAATATAACTACAGAGGAAGGTGGTTTTCCTCACTCTCTCTTTTCTCACTATATTTCTTATGGTAAGACTTGAAGAATACAAGAGCCATAAGAAATATAGTGAGAAAAGAGAGAGTGTGAGAGTGATAGTGAGAAAACCACCTTCCTCTTGTATTCAGTTCCGCTTGTAAGTTATATTTCTTTTGTTTAAAGCTTTTATTCCAAAGCTCTTATTCCAAAGTTTGTATATTTGCACATCTATTAATAAAATTTATCATCCTATCTTCCATTCTTGTTTAAGATTTAACAAGCGTATGCTCTGTGCTTGCCTCGTCTGAGGATCCTGCACACCAGAAACTTGTTAGTCTAGTATGTCTCATAGTTGGTATCAGAGCCTATTGGGTTCCAAAAAGAAACATCATCTGCATAAAAAAGATTTTAAAATCATTTTAATCTGCATCATATCTCTGATAAACAAACTTGCTCATTTATGTACAGTAGTAAGCCCCGTCTGGTGTAAGGGTAGTAAATCTGGTGGCTTGGTTCATGTTTGTTTAGAAAGTTATCTTGGTATATTTTAAAATGAATTTAGAACCTTTTTTCTGTAGATCTTCTTCTTTTTCAAACTCTTCTACCTCTGAGTCTTTAAGGTATAAAGGTTTAGTAAATAGTGAAGAAATCACTATTGAAGATTTTTCAAAGCATATTGGTGATTGGAAAATACTCAAGGTTCAAAAGAAACAAATTTATGAGTTTTCAAAGTTTCCTCTCTTCGAAACTGATTTTACTATCAAAACTGAAGAAAGAGATATTCAGATTTCAAAGCCTTTTGAAGAAATTTATCTTTTGAATCCAAAGACCCTCCAGAAGCATAAAGAAAAATACTATAAGTATACCCATATAGGCCTTGTTCAGGTAGAAATAAAGCCCCTTACCAGAGAAGGTTTAGATACTTCCATCTTAGCAATCCTTAGAGATGCTAGGTTTATAAATTTTTATGATTCTTTGTTAGGTACTGTTGAGTCAAGCCTCAATAAAGGACCAATTTCTTTCAATTGTTTTCCAAACATTACAATTTCATTAAATGATAAAAATATTTTAAAGAGCATTGTTCTTCAAATAAAGACACATAATTACAAAATGCTTGAAGGATCTATTCCGATAGTATTGATTTTCAAAATACATTACAAAGCCATGATTTCTACTTTTGGTTCAAAACACAAACTCCATTCACCAAAAGGAGAAACCTTATTCCTACAAACAGATCTTTTCAAATCCAATGGAACTATTCTAAAAACCATTCAATGGAAAGATATAACTCTTCCAAAAGAGTGGATCCTTGAAGGTGCAACCCAACCTGAATCACCAAAGCAAACAGAGCCAAATACAAATCTCAAAAATATAACCCAGTTTCCATATGGAAAAGTAAAGCTTACATTCAACAGGAAATCAACCTCTTCTAGATTTTCTGATGATGATTCTTTAACATCGACCATAGATATTGGAAGGGTATCAAAAATACCTTCTGTTATTTATGCTCCTTACAAAGAACCAACTCCATCTCAAACACAACCAAGATTTTCAACATCTGATATACCAGGCTCAAACACTATATTACAGAATGTTGATTACCAAAGCAATATCCCCAGACCCGTCTACAATGAATTAAAGAAAGATGATGAGGATATAGAGACCGTCTCTACCCCCTCTTCACCATCACCATCAGCAATAACATAAAATCTAGAAGCAGAAATCAACATGATTTCAAAAGATTTTCAAATCAATAAAAAGCTTTTACATGAAGATTTCTATTCAAAGAAAAACCATTCTTAAAAAATTTTAGTTTTTTAAGTATTTTTTACAAGAAAAAGACAGTATTCAAGAGAGATACTATCAATTTTTCATACAAAACAAGATCCAAATCAAATTTTTTGATTGGTTTCAGATTTATTGCAAAGAAAATAGTATTCTTTATCCTTTCAAATAAAAGCTTATTAGTCCTGTTACTGTAAGAAACAAGACTCCAGAGTGGAAGGTCGGGGAAAACCAAACCATCCAGTCTGAACATCCTCCCCTTAGGAAAATAACCATTCCTTATGGAGAGAATGAAATAGAGGCTACACCTTACAAATTGATAGGAGAAGATCTTGAGAAAAATGTCAAGAATATTGTTCAGCAGAACAATATCTCGAATACCTATCTTAACACAATAGGGAAGTAACTTGTTAGGATAGAAAGCTAGATCCAAAAACCTCCTGTAGTCTTCACCTCTCCAATCCCCAACACTGATCATCCAAAAGAGATAAGCCAATCAGAAAAGCTCAAAAATCCAGTCTTCAAACCTTACCAAATCTCAAAGCCTAGCCAAGATCAATTTCAGAAGCAAATTGAGTTTGCTAGAGCAGTTAGGGAACAACTTAGCAAATTAGCCATTTCTGAGTCCTCCAAAAACCTAGTGCCATATACTCCTCAAAGCAGTAGGAATATCAATGCTATAGATCAAGCCCAATGCGATGAATCCAATGATTCAGAGCTTGAAAGTGTCACTGACAAACCCTCCAACATCAACAGATTGGGATGGCAAGCCCCTAGATTGACCTGACATACTTCTAGGAATACTGCTCCAGATCTAGGAATAGAAAATAGGAATAATATCCTAACCCAATCTAGATTCAATGCCTCTTCCGTCTATGAATGGAATATAGATGGAATGTCAGAATACAACATTCTTGGTCTCTTACAATAGATGACCATGGCAGCCAATGCTTACAAAATCCAAAGTGGTACCTCTGATGAGCCATTGCTGAACTCCTTATAGCTAGATTTTTTTGCCAGCTTAAAGGATGGTGGGATTACAATCTCACACAAGCACAACAGCTCCAAATCCTAGGTGCTATCCAAACCACAATAGAAGGGACCCCCATCTTAGATGAGCTAGAAAATCCTATTGAGGATGCTGTGTCAACCTTAATCCTGACGATTTTCCTCCACTTCATAGGAGACCCTTCTCTTCTAAAAGATAAGAATGCTGAGCTTCTTAGCAATCTAACCTGTAAAAAGCTTAGCAATTTCTAAGCTTATAAAGATACCTTCCTGACCAGAGTCATGCTTAGGGAAGATTCAAACCAACCTTTCTGGAAAGAAAAATTCTTAGCTGGTTTACCTAAGATACTAGGTGAAAGAGTTAGGAATACCATAAGAGAAACCCATAATGGCCAGATCCCTTATGATTTCTACACTTATGATGAATTAGTTAGCCTCACCCAGAAAGAAGGTTTGAAGATTTGCCATGACCTTAAACTCCAAAGACAACTCAAATGGGAAATAAAGAAGACTAGGCAAGAACTAGGTAGTTTTTGTAACCAGTTTGAATATAATCCCATAGAGCCTTCCCCTACCTGCAAAGGAAAACACAAAGAAGATTTTTCCAAATCTTTTAAGAAAAAATGATTTTTCAAAAATAGGAGAACTCCCAAAAACAAAGAAAATTTCTACAAAAAGCCATCCTTTTCTAAATTTCCAAAGCATAATTTCAAAAAAGATTTTAGCAAAATTACTTGCTATAAATGTGGCAAAAAGGGTCAATACTTCAAAGTATTGCAAGTTTTCTAAGAAACTTCATGAGCTCCAAATAGAAGATGAAATTTTGAGTAAAATTTCAGCTCTTCTTGTTGATTCCTCTGAATCAGAATTTTCGAATAGTGAGGAAGAGTTTCAAATTGATGAAATCAAAACCTCATCCGATTATTCTGAGTCAGATTCTGATGATATTCCAAAGAATATTAATATGCTCACTAGGCAACAAGAAGCTATTCTTGAAGCCGTCAAGCATATTAATGACCCCCAAATCCAAAAACAAGTTTTGAAAGAAATATTAAAAACTGAAACCCTTGTCCCCTCTTCTAGTAAGAACACTTATGATCTTACTATGATCTTCGATAAAGGGAAAAAGTTAAAAAACCCTCTTCCTACCGTCCAAGAACTTCAGAAAGAAATCAAAGCCATCAAAACAGAGCTCAAAGATTTGAAAGAAAAACAACAAAATGATTCTCTTTTGCTCCAAAGCTTGATTCTCAAACAGGATAGTGATTCTGATTCTGAAGAAGAAAATGATTTTCAAAATCTTAAGGTTTCTGAAAATGTTCCAGAAAACTTCATTAACGTTTTAAAAGAAATTACCTCAAGAAAATATTTGATCCAAATAAAACTCATTTTCTCTAGTGATTTCCAAATAGAAACTATCGCTTTATTTGATACGGGAGCAGACCTCAACTGTATCAATTATGAGCTGGTTCCTAAAAGGTATCATCAAGAAATATAAGAAAGGCTTACCTCAGCCAATAGTTCAAAGATTAGAATTGCTTAAATCACGCAATTCTAAATAATAATATTGCTTTAAAAAATATTTTTATTCTTACAAAGGATTTACAGCAAACAATTATCTTGGGAACTTCTTTCATCAATTTAATTACTCCCTTCAAAGTAACTACTGCTGGTATTATTTTTAAAGCTAAAGATTCAAAGATTGTTTTTCCTTTTATAGAAAAACCCAAGAAGAGAAATCTCAATCTTATAAAAGCCCACTCAATTTATAATTTTGAGATAAATATTTTGATTAAAGGAAAACAAACCCAGCTTTTCTACTTGAAACAAGATATGGGTTTAAAAAGAATCCAAAGTCAAATGCAAAATGATTTTGTCCAAAGGAAAATCTCTGATTTGCAAAAGAAGATTGAAAATGAAGTTTGTTCTGATCTTCCTAATGCCTTTTGGAGAAGAAAGCAGCATATGGTAGATTTACCATATGAAAAAGATTTTTGTGATAAATAAATTCCCATCAAAGCAAGATCCATCCAAATGAATGAAACCCTAGAAAGCCATTGTAGAATAGAAATAAAAGATTTAGAGCAAAAGGGTTTGATTACCAAATCCAGATCCCCCTGGTCATGTGCAACTTTCTATGTCAACAAAAATAGTGAGATAGAAAGAGGAACACCTAGGTTGGTGATTAATTACAAACCTTTGAATAAAGCCCTAAAGTAGATTAGATACCCAATTCCAAACAAAAAAGATCTTCTTCAAAAGCTTCATTCTGCTTTTATTTTTTCAAAGTTTGATATGAAATCAGGATTTTGGAAAATCCAGATTCATCTTAAAGACAGGTACAAAACTGCTTTTACAGTTTCATTTGGCCAGTACGAATGGAATGTAATGCCTTTCGGATTAAAAAATGCTCCTTCTGAATTTCAAAAAATCATGAATGACATTTTCAATCCTTATTCAAAGTTTTGCATTGTCTATATCGATGATGTATTAATATTTTGAAATTTTCTAGAACAACATTTCAAACACTTGGAGACATTTTTCTATGTTGTTAAGAAAAATAGTTTAGTGGTTTCAAAATCCAAAATATCTTTATTCCAAAAAAATATTAGATTTCTTGGTCACTATATCTCTCGGGGAACTATCACCCCAATTGAACGGTCTCTAGCCTTTACTTCAAAATTTCCAAACAAAATTTTAGAAAAAACTCAGTTACAAAGATTCCTTGGTAGTTTAAATTATGTGATGGATTTTTATCCGAATTTGAACTGTCTAGCAAAGCCCCTCCATGATATGTTAAAGAAAAACCCCCCTGTATGGATCGATGAGCATACAAAGATTGTCCAAAGCATTAAAAAGCAAGTTTCTGAAATACCATGTTTACACCTAGCTGATCCATCTGCATTCAAAATTGTTGAAACTGATGCATCAAATCTAGGATATGGTGGGATTCTTAAGCAAGTCCAAAACAACAAAGAATGTATTGTCCAGTTTCTGCACACTGAAATAATACAGAAAAAAATTATTCAACTATCAAAAAAGAAATTCTTTCGATAGTTTTGTGCATTTCAAAATTTCAAAGCGACCTTTTAAACCAAAAATTTCTTTTAAGGATTGATTGTAAATCTGCTAAAGAGGTTTTACAAAAAGATGTTCAAAACATAGCTTCAAAGCAGATTTTTGTCAGATGGTAGGCCATTCTTTCTGTTTTTGATTTTGAAATCGAATATATAAGAGGAGATTCGAATTCAATTTTAGACTTTCTAACCAGAGAGTTCCTTCAAAAATAGGAGTGAAAATGCCAAGAAAATCGAAAGCAAAAGAAGAAAAGTTGACAGCAAATTCAAAGCCTGTTCAAAGTCCAAAGAAGGAGATTTTACCCTCCTCTTCAAAGCCTATCCGAACCTGGACCGAAATCATCCGGAAGAAATTGACAAAAGCAAGGTAGATCCGGCCCAACAACAATTACAAATTCAGGAATGACTTGCACAGCAAGATCCTGAATTTCTAAAAAGGGTCGAAGAATATTCAAAGCAAATGATACAACTTCACCCCAAAGTCTCTCCAAAGACATCCTCTCCAAAGACATCCTCTTCTTCCAACAAAGGTAAAGGTATACTTTCTATCCCTTTTTCAAAACCTGAGATAGAAATTTTCCCTCAAAACCTATCTCAGAGCTCTCAAAGTATTTCAAAGCCCAACTCCCAAGAAATAGTTTTTTCACAAACAAAACTTTTCAAATCCAATGAGTATATAGAAAAGCAAAATTTTTAAAGCATTTTAACTATTAAGGAAGGATTGTGTACAGAAAGCCACTCAAAACTAATTTCAAAAATTTTCCCTCCAGGATAGTATTTCAAGCCCTGTAATATATCAAAGCCTCAATCTTACTACCAGTCTATCCTTGAGGTAACTGGTTCTGCAAAGTTCAAACACTTCAAAAAGTACAAAGATCATAAAGACCCTGCATATTCCACATGCACCATACAAAGAATCCACCACCCTTCAGATTGGGGAATGGATTTACATTCATCAAGATCTTTTCCAACTTCCCTCCAAAGAACCTACCCATCAAGCGTAAACACTTCTTTCAACTATTGGGACTACCAACAAGCTTGGTTTAATACCTTTCTTCTTCAAAACGAAGGACAAAGCCATTCTTGGCTTTTCTACTTCGACACAAGCACAATCCAAACTACAAAGATCCCATATTGGTTTAAATAATGGTGGAATTTTTATAGCAATGTTCCTGAAACCATAATTCCAGAAGTTCTACCTCTGTTTAACTATTCAAAGACCACTATAAACTAAACAAAATAGAAAAACGTTTTCCCCCTTTACTTCTATTTTGTTCAAACTTTTTTCTCCCCTGGGTATGTGTATGGGTATGTGTATGGTATTTCCATTTCAATCAAGCAGCAGATGGAGAAATCATCCTTGCCCGAAGATTCAAAGTCAAATGGTGGGATAAATTTAACCACCAAGAAAAATTATCTCTAAAGATGGTACAAAGTTTTCTTTCAAAGAATAGCTTCTTGCCACCTCCGAAAGAACAGACCACTTTCCTGGCACAGAAGTCCTTCATTATTCCAAAGCTAGCGGCGGCTCAAACAGAAGAAGATTTCTTACAATTGATCAAACAGTTGTCAGAAACTGCCTCTTCCAAAGGAAAATCTAAAGCTTCATCTTCCTCTTCTAGCACCAGCTCAGCAGCAATAGATCTAGATGGTGACTCGAACGAAGATGACTGTTTTGGATATTCAAGCCATCAAATGACATCTCTGTAAAGCCCTTGGGTTGAAAACTAGGAATGGCAGCCCAAAATATTTATCTAATGGGCCAAATGCCCAATAATAATAATAAAAAAAAGTCATTTAAAAAGAAAAGAAAGAAGACAAAAGACTCTTTAAAAAAGTAAAAGATTCTTCACTAAAGCGTGGCAGATAACTTCTGCAAAAGTCATGGAGCCTCTTACTCCATTATCAAAAGCATACAAAAGACGTGGAGCCCCTCATTCCACTATGAAGAGCTTCCAAAGAAGAGCATCCAAAGCTTCAAGGCTGAAGACCTCTATAAATAGAGGAGTTTTTCCAAAGAAGAGGGCAGACTGAAAAATAACAAGAGACTCTTGTATTCTTCAAGTCATACCATTAGAAATATAGTGAGAAAAGAGAGAGTGTGAGAGTGATAGTGAGAAAACCACCTTCCTCTTGTATTCAATTCCTCTTGTAAGTTATATTTCTTTTGTTTAAAGCTTTTATTCCAAAGTTTGTATATTTTTCATCTATTAATAAAATTTATCATCTTATCTTCCATTCTTGTTTAAGATTTAACAAGCGTATGCTCTGTGCTTGCCTCGTCTGAGGATCCTGCACACTAGAAACTTGTTAGTCTAGTCTGTCTCATAGTTGGTATCAGAGCCAATTGGGTTCCAAAAAGAAACATCATCTGCATAAAAAAGATTTTAAAATCATTTTAATATGCATCATATCTCTGATAAACAAACTTGCTCATTTATGCACAGTAGTAAGCCCCGTCTGGTGTAAGGGCAGCATAAGAGGTAAAAATTTATTGGTAGCATACTCGATCAAACGAGTGATTTTCTCGCCTACTACGGATCCCATACTACCCCCCATAAACTGAAAATCCATAACCCCAATTGCTACGGGAATGCAAAATCTGGTACCTTGGTTCATGTTTGTTTAGAAAGTTATCTTGGTTTATTTTAAAATGAATTTAGAACCTTTTTTCTGTAGATCTTCTTCTTTCTCAAACTCTACTTTTGAGTCTTCAAGGTATAAAGGTTTAGTAAATATTGAGAAAATCACTATTGAAGATTTTTCAAAGCATATTGATGATTGGGAAATACCCAAGGTTCAAAAAAAATAAATTTATGAGTTTTCAAAGTTTCCTCTCTTCAAAACTGATTTTACTATCAAAACTGAAGAAAGAGATATTCAAATTTCAAAGCCTTTTGAAGAAATTTATCTTTTGAATCCAATGACCCTCCAGAAGCATAAAGAAAAAGACTATAAGTATATTCATATAGGCCTTGTCCAGGTAGGAATAAAGCCCCTTACCAAAGAAGGTTTAGATACTTCCATCTTAGCAGTCCTTAGAGATTCTAGGTTTACAAATTTTTATCATTCTTTGTTAGGTACTGTTGAGTCAAGCCTTAATAAAGGACCAATTTCTTTCAATTGTTTTCCAAACATTACAATTTCATTAAATGATAAAAATATTTTAAAGAGCATTGTTCTTCAAATAAAGACACATAATTACAAAATGCTTGAATGATCTATTCCGATAGCATTAATTTTCAAAATACATTACAAAGCCATGATTTCTGCTTTTGGTTCAAAACACAAACTCCATTCACCAAAAGGAGAAACCTTATTCCTACAAACAGATCTTTCCAAATCCACATAGCAGAAGGTGAAGAACCTTACAAGTAAAAAGAAGGGAAAGTAGAGTGAAGGGAAGAGGGGGCAGTCCTCAGCCCGATCACCCAATTCGCTCCAACAGACAGGCATGGTTCTGTAGTCAAAGCAACTTCATCACTTTCGTGTACCCATCGGACGGTAGCCCTTTCGGGGGTTCCTTACCAGCTTTCTCTCTCTCTCATCAATGGCAGAAGGTGGAGGATGGCTAGATAAACATTATAATTTTCGGGGGACACTAAGTTGAGGTAGGCAAACTCATTGTTGAAAGTGGCAGCATCGACCGGTGGTGGAAAGCGGTGAATTTGAAGAAGAAAGCAGCAACACTCTTAAGCTTTGAATGCTGATTTTTCACTCGTCCAGTTCTGGTACTCTTCAATAACGGTATAGATAGACTGTCTGTTACATGGGCTTCGCTTCTATGGTGGTAGCGCCACTTGATTTGATCAGAAAATAAAAATTAGCGGAGGGAAAAGAAAGAACAGTGAGGAGAGAGAAAAAAATGAAGGAGATGATCTTTTTGTTAATTTTTTATTAATTTTTAGAAATAAATAAAAATTATAATTTAATCCATTAATTTTTATTTAATTTATTTCTAATTCATTTACCCGTGGCATGCCACATCATCATTCTGGTAATTTTTTTGCCAAAAAATGATACGTTTTGCGATACTGAAATTGAAAATTTAGACGGTTTATTGTTACAAATTAAAGATTAGAGACTTTACTGATATCGGCCCAAAGTCTAGGGACGATGAGAGTAATTTAGCCTAGTATTTAGGAATTGTGTTTGCAACCTTGAGGAAGTGGAGCTCGAGCAAAAGAGTTGTATGAACAAATAGCGGAATCAAATTATGGGCCGGAAAGACCCATTAGTATTGAACAAGCTAGCAGGGACCAAAAGTAATGCAGGGGTTTGGGTCGCTCCGGGGAAGGATTTTATAAAGATAAATTTTGATACAGCAGTATCCGGAGTTAAGAACATGGGTATGGTGGGTCTGATAGCTAAGAAATTTGGTGTTGTAAGCCTGTGTTTTGTGCTTGCAAGAAATTTAGAGGCATCCAAGACCCGGAACTGCTGGAAGCTTTGGGATTGAGAACGGCAATGGAGGTTGCAAAGGACTTGGGATTGGTGAGAGTCATATTTGAGGGAGATCCCAAAAATACCATACAGGCTACTAAGAAAATTGTGAAACCCCCGCTGAAAACGGAAGTTATTTTCACTGATATCTTTGCATTGTCCTGTTCTTTTGCTAATGTAACCTTTTGTTTTGTTAGAAGACATCTTAACTGGGCGGCTCATGGATTAGCCAAAGGAAGCCCTTCTAAATGAGTTTCGATACTCAAAAATTGCAGGCCGATTTATGTGGCTGTTGAACTCTGGTTTTTGTAACTCTCTGTCTTTTTAATGAAGTCATATTTATCTTTGAAAAAGAAAAGTACAGTTTGTTGGATTTATGAATAAAGTCAGTTAATTTTATAGTCTATAGGGATTTTGCTTTTTATTTTTAAGAATTTTTACAGGAATTCCTAGAAAAGGGGTAAAATTATTATTTTTACTGTAAAATATTTTTACTCTCACAAATATTATAAGTTGAAATTTTGAATGAAAAAATACAATAGTAAATATTAGGTATATATTTCTTTTATAAAATGGTATATTGTCATTAGCAATTTGATATATATTTTCATAAATTTTATGATATTTAATTTTTTTGATGTATATTTAATATATCTTTAGTATATTTTTTTATATCCATTCGATAACATGAATTTTGGTATATATAATTAGCATCTAAAACTATTTTTAGTATTTATTTTATATATTTTAATATATATAATATGTATGTAATGCCAAAAGTAATATTAGCACAAAACATGTAATGCCTCGATTTTCAATTTTATTTTTCAGAGGTACTGATATTATATGGAATTAAAGTGAATTTGATAATATATTGATTTATGTGGTATTCTATTTTCATAAATTTAATTTTTTTTACTTGTTTTATATTTTTATGATATTTATTTTAATATAATTTAATTAATAAATGTTATTATAGTGTATTTAGAAATAAATAAATAAAAATATATTTAGAAAATAAATATGTTTGGACCAAGCATCATATATTGACAGCATTTTTTTAGTCGGACAGATGAACTTTTAAAAGAGACGTTTTTGGATTTTAATTAGATTTTTTTTTAAGAAAAAAAAAAGGGAAAAGTATGTATGTGTGTCACTGTAGTGAATTATATGTAGGAGAGCTTAACAACAATTTGTCATAGTAGCTAAATTGTCATTTTGGTCCCTTTCCCGCTCTTTCTCCCTAGTAGCTCTTCCCTCGCTGTTCACTGGTGCTCCATTGTTGTTTTTCTACCAAACTCCTCCCAATTGCTCTTCTTGATGTTGCCAGCATTTTGCTGCTATTTGTTTTATTGGAAACGACCAGTTAGCGACAGAACGAGAGAGATAAACTTTCGTCACCATTGTTGTTGTTGATTGGCCTAGCTATTAGCGTCTTCTCATCAGTCCGACGTTGGAAATGGATTATCCAATCTTAGAAACTTTCAACACTGATGAACGAGAAATTATCAAACCCATAAACTATAAAAGTGAAAAAACAAATATAATATAAATGATATATTATATAAATAAAAATAATATATAAATAATTATAATATAAATAAATATAATTTCAAAAATAATAATATATGGTATAATTTATTTTTATTTTTAAGCTATATGAGGTCATCTAATTTGTACTTTTGCCATCGTGTACTTTTTAAAGCCTTTCTAAGTCTTTGGATACCAACATTCTCTTTTAATTGTTGAAAAAAAATTATCCAAGATTAAAAGAAACTAATGGCACTTCGGGTGTTAATTTTACCATTCAAGCCACTCAAATTGCATAAGTGGTAATATTGGAACAATGCATCAAAAATCAATTCAATTTAACGTTGAAAACTCAACATATGAATTGGTTGTAACTAGAGAAAATTTCAAATTATTAAATTAATGCAAAACAAACTAAATTATTAAAAATGTTGAAATATCAAGGTACTAAACTGATGTTTTAAATTTAGTACTTTCAAGTGTACGAACCGAATGTTAGCACATGAAAGTTCACCACGAGATCGATCTTATAAGGAACTGTAGAGGATATACTATAAAGACCAATTATCACACAAAAACACTAAAAATAAATCTAAACACTCTAAGCCAATGTTTGATAATAGTTTTGAAGTTTATAAAAGAAATTAAATAAACTAGAAAGTAAATAGGCAAATGAAATATTTAATGTAAACTATATAATAAAATAGCATTTAGTCTAGCTTATATTTAGTAATCCCTTTATTTTCCCTTAAGCCCGAATCTAATGAATGAGATGGTGATATGTCTTTTTCCTAAGTCACTCAAGCTAATGATGCAACCTAGATTTTTTATACCAACATAGATTAAAGTAAAGATGGTGTTTCTAATACTTTTAACCTAAAGATTTTCATAACAAATACTATATATTAAATTAATATGATGGTCAATCAACAATAATAATAAAACTAATACATATATGAAGGTAAAGAAATCATTAATTAAACTCAAAATAAATAAGGTTCATACATAAGTAAAGAGTCAAACTAAATACTTATGGAAATTAGCCTGACATATTTAATCTAATGGTCATTGTAATTAAATTGAAAGACATAAGAATATAAAATAGAAAATTAAAGCTCCTTCAAAATCCAGAAGTTCTTCAAGGGATGAAGATGATTGGTCATCAATCTCCACGTCCTGAAAAGCTTCTTTGATCTTTGAAAAAATAATACAAAATTAAGTAAGTGTTTGTGGAAGATTAACTGTAGAGAATTTGCAGAGAGAAAAATGATAAATCGATATCCTTTATTTAACTCATCTCCACCACTTGTAGAGATTACATATATTATATAAGATAGAAATATATAAAAACTTAATAATTTCTATAATAACTTACTATATAGAATAGAGTTATTATATAAATATAAAAAATTATTATATATTGTTAATAGATAGTTAGCTATTTATATAATATTTTATACAATATAAATTTATATAATATAATATAATTATAATTATATAATATTTTATATAATATAATTATAATTATATAGTATCTATAGCTATATCATAAGTATATATTTTAAAGTTTAGTAAATTTATGTTTATATTCTGTGATTTGATTTATATCTTATAAAAGTTTAGTATATTGACTATTATATAAATTAAGTATATAAAAAGAATATATTAATTATACATTGCATAAAAATGATTTTCTAAAAATAAATAAAAGAGTTTTAAATACATACAATAAACAATATATTATATATTAAGTATATAATGCATTTAATTCAGGTATATAACTCTTTGATACTTATTGAATTTTGCTCGTTCAACTTTTAAATTTTTTATATATTTCTTATTTAGACATGGATATAATATTTATTTTTTCACCACAATGGACATTGGAAATAAAAAGATGAGGTATGTAAATTTTGATATAACATGCATTCTCATACCGAAAGACAACAATTTTTCAAACCTCATTGTTAACAGTACATAGTATACTATGAGTATATAATTTACACTAAATTTATTTTGAGTATACAAAAAATATCATTGAAGTATATTATGAGCGTATAAAGGATATCATCGAAGTATATTATGAGCATATTCAACTTATGCTCAAACATGCTTATATTTAAAAATTCTAAATATATAAATATTAATTATAAAAAATTCAAATAAATATATTTTATAATTTAAAATATGTCTAGCTAAAATATCTTAAAAACGACTTCATTATATGATTTCTTAAGCTTTTAAAGTTGTAGAAGATGAATATCAGATTTCAAAATTCAGATTTATAGAAAACTAAGAAATTAGATTTGTTTTGTCAAAAAACCTAAAAAACAGTATATATCGAGTATATATAGGTATAATATAAGTATATATTTATTTGTATATAGCTTGTGAAATTTTTGTATATTAACTATTATATGAATATAAGTATATAAAAGAAATATGTCAATTATATATTATATAGAAGAATTATTTTCTAAAAGAGTATATAAATATAAATAGTTTTTAATGTATACAGTAGATAGTATATAATAAGTTTATTTCAGGTATATGATGCTCCAATTCTTACCAAATTTTCTCTGTTTAGATTTTAAAATTATTTTTTATATATTGATATAGAAACAATACTTATTCTTATCCTTCATTATAATGGACATTGGAAAGAAAACATGAGATATGTAAACTTTGATGTAATGAACATTCTCATACCAAAGAATAGCAGCTTTCAAACTTTATATAAATAATGTCAAATAAAATCAAAATTAAAATAGAGTGACCAAGAATGCAAATTCAATATTAAATATACTTTGAGTATAAAAATGGTATCATCAAAATATAAAACAAGTATATTTAACTTAAATTCAGACTTATAAATTTAACAGTATATAATATATGTTGATTATATTATGAGTATATAATGAATATCTACTATCATTTTTTAATTCATTAAAAAATCTATATATTTGTTGCAAAGTACTATAGATTCTAATAAATGATTTTAGCCATTCATAATAGCTATAAACTAATTATAAAAACTATTTAGTTACATAAGTTTTGATTTATGTTTTGATTTATGTTTTGATTCATAAAATCAAGTCATGAAATTGAATATAAAAGCTATTGCTATTAAATATCTTTTGCATCAAAATTTATATATCTTATAAATTTAACAGTATATAATATGTTTCTCTCTCGCTCTCTCTCTCTCTCTCTCTATATATATATATATATATTAAGAACCTAAATAGAGAACAAACAATGACAATTATAGTATCATATATATATGAAATAACTCATTATATATTTAATATATACTTTTCACTGTATACTTTAAAAATTATTTTATCTTTTTTGAAAAATACTTTTTCCTATCTAATGTATAACTATATATATATATATATAGGAGAGTGTAAATCCATTCCCCAATCAGAAGGGTGAAGGATTCTTTAAATGGTGCATGTGGAGTATGCAGGATTTTTATGGGTTTTGTTCTTTTTGAAATGTTTGACTTTGTAGTGGGCCAAAAGCCCAATATAAAAAAAAAAAAAAAGACAAAAGACAAAGTCAAAAGAAAAAACAAAAGAATTTCTCTTTCCAGAAAGGTTGGCTAGAATCTTCCCTAAGCATGACTCTGGTTAGGAAGGTGTCTTTGTAGGTTTGGAAATTGCTAAGCTTTTTGCAGGTTAGGTTTTCCAAAATTCTATCTGGAAACTTTGAAGTGAATGCAAGAGATCTCTCAATTGGGGTGATGGTGCCCCGAGAGATATAATGTCCAAGAAATCTTATTTTTGTTTGAAAAAGAGATATCTTGGGTTAGGATGTTGTTCCTATTTTCAATTTCTAGATCTGGAGCAGTACTCCTAGGAGTATGCCAGGTTAATCTAGGGGCTTGTAATCCCAATCTGTTGATGTTGGAGGGTTTTTCAAGCTCTGAATTATATATTATACACATAATAAAAACACAAAATTTACTAGATTTTAAGAATATATACTTATGATATACCTATATATACTCAATATATAATATTTGATGGGTTTTCTATAAATTTGAGTTTTAAAATCCAATATTCATATTCTATAATAATATCTATTCAAATTAAGATATCAATAATTTATAATATTTAATAAAAATTCTTGAAAATGATTGCATATTATAAATATATCTTAATATTTAAACTATGCAGTGATTAACATAAAAATATATACTTTATTAGAGACATATATCTAATAATTAATAATTTCTTATATTTATCTTATTCAATTTTTAGTCTATACTATTATTATTTTATTAAAAATGTATATCAAATGTATAATAAGACATAGGTAATATATATATTAGACTAAATTTGCAATAATGAATAAAAATATGGTAATATTGTTTATAAAATATTGTTCTTAAAAAGATATTTAATTATCGTATGATAAATTGTGTTAAATTAAAGAAATGTTACTTTATTTTTATATTATTATTAAGTTTATTTCTTTGGAGGAATTATTATTATTATTATATTAAACATCATAAAAAGATAAACACATATCATTATAAGTAAATTTATAAAACTCATTGATTAAAAGAAATTATAAACTTCTGAAATAAATAAAAAAAGTGTACAACTTGTTAATTTGGTGATTCATACGACAAGATCCAAATAGGCACAGCTTGGGCTATTGATAATACATAAACATACACAAAAAGCATAAAAACAAAAGAAATATTTAGCAGAAATATAAACTTTCAAAAGCCCACACATAAAAGTAAATGATATGAGAAGATGGATACTTGGTGTAATTTCCTCTTTTGATTTTTCCTTCACCTCAATCAATTAATAATAATATTTTAAATTTTAACATTGACTAATAATAATATTTTATATTTTAATACTGATATAATATAAACCGTTGATAATAATTAATTTTTTAATAATGTTACATCTAACCATACATCCTAAACTCATAAATATAATTAAATTTTATTTTAAAAAAAAGACCTTTAATTCAACTATTAATTACAAAAATAAATTTTAATGTTTTAAGCTCGCAATAACTAATCAGCTTGAAAATAATATATTAAAACTAAATTAATTTTAGTGATACATTATATTGATTTGGAATAAAGTATTAAAAGAAAAAGTATAAAAGTATTATAAAAGAATATCCTAGAAGACTTATTGTGAAAAAAACTACATGAGAAACAACAGGCATCGTTAGCATATCTGACAATAAAGGGTTAACGTATTTAACCACAGGATATTTATTTGTCAAAAATACTTATTTTTATCGTCGAATGAAACCATGTGAAATAATTTCGTCCTTTTCCACTTTGTTTTTCTGTTTTTTTCTTTACTTAGTGTCAAAAATTGTTTTTCTTGGATTGAATTTAAAAAGAATGATGGAAACAGTTCCTTCTTTTACTTTCCCAGAATAATAAATCCTTTCTTCATTGATTTTAAATCACATGGTGTTAGGGGCATCACTCCATCATGCAGCACTGATGCAAACCTCCATGAACTGGATGGAATAAATCAAAATCCATATCAGTAACAAGCAGCTAAGAAAAGGGACAGGAAAGAATATATTTTACAGTCATGAATTGTAGTCCCCCAGTGTCTTTTTTTGGCTCTCCCTTCTCCTAAAGCCTTATTTCTTTGCCTTTGCAAACCTCAGGCATCTATACTTTTCACCACTTACAGTGATTTCTAAAGCTCCATCTTGATTATCTTGATTTGATGCTGTTCCCATTAGAACACTTTTCTCTTTCTCAAGATTTTCTTTTTCCATCTTCAGCCTCGCTTCTTGGCGAGCAATCTCTGCCTGAAACCAAGGAAGAAAAAGGTTCAGGACATGACAGAAGAAAATCAAACAAGGACAGATGAACATAATTTGAGTGCTTTCCTGATAGATAAACCAAACTTCAAGAAGCAACATCATATACTCTTCATAACACTTATTTAGCAGGGATAAGGAGTTACTTGACAGAGAGCGCACCCATGTTCCCAAAGCTACTGAGGAAGATACTCTTAATTCCAATCATATAATTTTCAGTCAATGAGCAAAAACAATAATTGGATGCTCGGAGAAACAATACGTAAGAATAATCAGTATTCAATCTCTTAACAGTTTAAGACAAGCTTCCTTATTAGAATCTTAATGAAAATTCAACCATCTACTTTGAAATAACTTGATGTGGCAAATCCACTAGACACAGAATAAAACAGTGCTGAAGCTTGCTGCGAAAACAAGCATCAGTATGTATCATGAAAAATCTAACATCTGGGAACACTGAATGCTATTGAAGCTGTCTCAGTTCAAAGTAATACATTTTTAAACCAATTTTCACAATTATACCTATGCTATTGAAGCTATCTCAAATCTCAATTCAAAAGCTATCCTTACAGTCATATTTATCAAAGTGATTAGATGGCAATATTAAAGTATCAATGAGAAGCTAATACCAAAGGAATCTAAGTAAAAAGGAGAACCTAGTTACAACAAATTAGATTTAGAATTTCTTTTCAGCAATTCAATAATATGAATGTAAGATATTAATTTGACATTTTCTAGAAAAAAATTAAATTAATTATTGAGAATCAATTTATTATTTGAAAAAAGAAAAGCCAAGGAAATAGCCAAAAGACCTTCCACAAATATGCTAAGTAAAAAAAAAAGAAAAAAAGAAAAATTGTAAAGATAACTTTTGAGCCTTAAATCCAAACAAAGCAAGAGCGATTATCAAGTATTAACGCCTAAAAGACCATATGCAATAATGGTCATCTCTTGTAATGTAAATTGTTAACATTATTAGAACCTGCCAAAACTTTTAGAAGCAACCCTAGGTACAATAAAATTCTAAAGAAGAAATATCGTTTTCTTTTAGAGTAAAGTGCTTACACCTAAGAATGGTCAAGTTGCATAACTAGACCTGCTTTATACTGAAGTACTAGACGCAAGTATGAACACCTTAAGATATTCTGCTGCACCACATATACTACAGGTTAAAGAGACATCAACTACTGAAAAGGAAAGCATACTCTAATCAAGCACAGTTTCCAATCTTCTTATATGTTTCCTTTCACTCTTTCCAATGGGCATAATATTGGCCTCCATATTATTTGGGCATAATACTGCTCTCATGAGGTTCCCATTTCTAGATCTCTTTGAGGGGCCAAAATGATTACAAATCTTCTAAGGCATAGTATTTCATAGGCTAGAATATTCTACCCAATGAACTTCAGTGAGGCTAGGAATTACTACTGCAAAAGAAAAAAAAAACTCTTTAAAATAATGATACTTGACTAGTTCCTAATTCGCTTACACAATTGTTAGCATGATGCTTGATTAAGACTAGATTAAACATTAAAAGGCCACAAACTAAAACTTGACCCAAAGTATTTGCTTTATGAATTCACCAAATTGAAAATATAGATTAAAAGATGAAAAAGGAAAATAAGAACCTCACGACGAGAGAGCTCAGCCTTCCAAGCAGCTTCACGCTCAGCAACTTCGCGTTCACGCTCTTCAATATAACTTTGCATCTCTCTCTCCTTCATTATCCTGTCTTGAATATCAGCATCTAGTGCTTCCTTCAGTTCTTCCACGAACTTGTCTACCACTGCTTTTATTCTTAATGACATCTTATTATTCTTTCTTTTCAGCCAACAGTATGCTTGTTCCACTCAATCTCTAATCATAACATATGCTACACTATGATCATCAGCCCTTTTTGGCATCAAATGCTGTCATTATTTATTTTATGTACAACTAATTTAACAGATAGAGGAACATAGATTACAGATGGAGAGAGAGAAACATAGGGGTCCCCTGCTTCTAGAGAGAGGGCAATATGCTTGATCAAAATTTGGGGCCTTTTCAAATTTGTGGTGCCAACCAAACATTGACAACTAATGCGGACACCTGGTTGTAAGAAACCATTCTCATTAAGAGATATTCTACATATACATCCATACAAATCCACAGGCAGTAGATGACTATATCAACACTTAACACTGCCATAAGCACACTCAATAATTCCAAAACAAGCAAATGCAAATAACTATTCTTATACACACATAACTCATATATAGCAGCAAGATAATAGTGCAAGTAGATAATTGTTGACTTGATAACAATGTAATAAGTGCAAGAAAGAGCACCAAATTGGCACCATAGAGTGAGTGCAAATGGGCAATTAAGAGAAAATCATATTTTTTCACAACCTGGGTGGTCTTTTGGTTGGGAAGAGACATTCTCACTAATAAAATACACCAGCAGATATAGTTCTTTCCATTGGACAAAACTAGAACTGAATAGTACTAAAGAAAACAACTAAAAATGGGATTCAACCACCAATAGCAATAGAAACGCTATGACATAAAGTATTTCCCTCTAATTTCATTTTTTTTTTTTTCATACTCTCTCTTTTGAGTCAAAATGAAATCAGTTTTACAGGGGTCTAAAAGCATCAGAACGATCAATTTTGACTAGTGAAACAAGATGAACATAAAGAATCAGTTGACCAGATTGAAGATAGAAAAGAAAAAAATCAATTACCAAAGAACATAAAAACAGTTCTGTTGTGCTCAGGAATTTTAACGTCTCCCAATCATGGCAACAACATTGAAACTTTTCTACTCATCACAACTAATTTAAAATTAGACAAGCTTACAAGAAAGAATCAAGAGAAAAGAAAGAGAGAGAAACCTGCAAAAGTTGTAATCAATCAGAGTAGCTTCCCACAAGCAATTGAAACCTGCAACAACTTGTTTTTTTTTTTTTTCTTTGAGCTGGAGATGAGACAATGAAAAAGAATAAATGGGTTTTCACAACTTTCAGTTTTGTGGGTGCCCAACAAACACTGGCCTCTTTCTTTTCTTTCCTTTTTCTTTTCTTTTTTCCTTTTTCTTTTACTCTATATAGGCCACTTAAAACAAATTTTATTCTTTTGAAAACAAAACCCTAAGTGCTGCCATGGTTGGATGGGGCAAAAGACTTTCAAGTACCAAATCTTTGCACAAATTTACAATCGAGTCCTGAAAATTATTTTTCTTATATACTATATGTATAAAAATGTCTTAGTGCAAATTAAGTAAATATCTAACTCTATGAGATTTTATCCCGTTTCTTTTTTAATAATAAAAAAATTAATTTAAGAAATTATTTTTTTAATTTCAGGATATAAAGTCATGTAAATTTCATAATATATACGAGTAATATTGACTAATAAATTAATAATTAAACATATAATTATTATAATTATCAAAAGGCCTAATTACTTAAAAAATCTAAATTTTAATATTTTTACAATATCTAGTCCTTTCAACTTCTACATAACAAATGCAATGCTTGCAATTTTTCTTTTCTAGTAAAAAAATCTAACGCTTTTGAATTAAAAATCTAACTAGTCTTTACCAACATGGCACCATTACAAAATAAGAACATTAAGACTTTTGCTGACGTTGTGTGCCATTTACAGCTTAAGGATGAGCACCTTAAGGTTGCGAAACCTAATGCCTAAGCTTATATAGTTGAAAGCTCTAAGCAAGCTTCTAGGCACAAGCGCAAGAAGTTTGACAAAAACTGGAAAGGAAAGGGCAAGATGCATAAGGCTGGTCCGAAACCAAAGAAAGAAAACAAGCAGCACAAGCATAAAAGAGGAAAGCGCGGAGGGAAAAGGATAAGACAAAAGTGACTTGCTACAATTGTGGCAAGCTGGGTCATTTTGTTCATGAGTGCACTGAGCCTCGAAGGGTAATGTCTTATCTTAATTCCTCATATAAGTGTATTATTTCTAATATTTTTGTTTCTAGCACTGTTTTACTCACTGAATCTCATCCTATGTTGAACGTAGACTCAAGAACTAAAGACCATGTAGCTAAAGATAGAAATGCATTTATGAAATTTTGTCGAATTCCAAGAGGAACAAAATGGATTTATGTAGGCAACAACGCAAGAGCTGAAGTGAAGGGAATTGGCACCTGCAAATTAGATTTGCAAGAGGGTTGAATTCTATACCTATAATGTCCTTTATGCTCCCGATATCGATGAAATTTGGTCTCGGTGGTTGCTCTTCTACATTTAGGATATAGTTTGTTATTCAAGAACAATTATGTTAAGATTCTTTCGGTACAATTTACTATGGTTGTGGATTTTTTATGGATGGTTTTATGGTTTTAAACACTATGTATTGTAATAGTAATCGTAATGTTTATTTTTTCTTGTTTATTGAATCTAGCAATCATGATATATATGCTTATTTATGGCATGCTAGATTAGGACATATTAGGCAATATAGAATGAATAGACTAGCTTGTGATGGTCTATTAGGATCAAATGCAAAATTGCTTTATCCACTTGCGAGTTTTGGGTACAAGGAAAGGCCACCAAAAAACCATTTGGAAAAGGCACTCGAGCTGATTTTCCTATATAACTTATACGCTCATACATTTGTGGACTAATGAGCATTCAAGCAAGGCACGAAACCTCATATTTTATCACTTTTATAGATGACTTCACTCGATATGGTCATGTTTATTTGATCTCTCATAAGTCTGAAGCATTAGATTGCTTTAAAAGATATTTAAATAAGGTTGAGAATATATGTCTGACCAATTTAAAGAATTGTGTCATGAAATGGGTATTATGAGGTAATTAACAACCCTAAGAACTCCGCAACAAAATGATGTTACCGAGCAAAGGAATAGAACCTTACTAGAAATAGTTAGATCGATGATGGCTCAAGCTAATCTACCAGTACAATACTACGGTGACGCTTTATTAACAACAACTTATGTACTTAACTGTGTACCTTCAAAATCAATCTCCTCAACGCATTATGAGTTATGGACAAAAAGAACACCAAATTTGAATGAGTTGCATCCTTGGGGATCCACAACATACATTCTTGACTCTTCTCATAAATTTGGTAAATTAGGACTAAGAGGGAAGAAATGTATCTTTAAAAGATACTTTGAAAACTCAAAAGATTATGTAGTTCTCGGCGAGGATTCTAATGGAAGGATTACAGAAATTGAGTCCCGAGGTGTCACTTTTCTTGAGAATAACTTTCCTAAAAAGGAAGATGTGGATAAGGAATATCATCTATATAAGATGAAAGAAGAAAGGATTACAGCTTCCTTTCTTTAAACTCAACGTCGGCAGCAAGGAAAAGGAAGGAGGAGGCGGCGCCGACGAGGGAGGGAAGGGGAAAAGAGTTGCCGGCGGCTGGAGGGGAGGCAGGCGCAGAAGGAAGGGTGGCGATGAGGGGGAGGGGGAAGAGAAAGGAAGAAGAAGAAGAAGAAGAGAGGGGAGAAAAAAAGAAGAATTTTATTTATTTATTATTGTTTTATTATTTTATTATTTAATTTTTTTGGATATTACACTAGCTGTCACCTGAAAATTTAAAATTGAGATTGTCAGCCTCGAGAGTGAGTTAAAATAATATATTCTTAAAATAAATACAACATTCTCAATAAAATATTTATTTAATTAGAATAAAATATAATATTATATCAAAATACGTATCATGCCATGATTTAGAAAAAATACAATTTAAACGTTTATGGGACGAGTACCTCAACAGAAGCCTAATCTCAATACTAGCAGCATATCAGCTCTCTTACTCCAATAGGACTTGTGCCCAGAGAGCGAAGCTCAATCAAGGTCCTTAAATCCAGCCTAGTCACTTGATTTCCAATAAAGTCGGGGCCAGAGAGCAGCGCTCGACCATGGACCTTTCATCCTAGAGAGTTGTACTCGACCAGGACAAATCCTAAAAATAATCTTTTACTACCCGTCTCTAATTAATATCAGTGCGCACGCGGTCCTAATGCAATCCATCAGGTGGCATATTCTACTACCACCTCATTCTGAAGTTATAATTATAGCAGACATGAAAATTATATGTAATAATAATAATTAATAATAATAAAATAAAAATAAAGATAATAGCCAAAAATAATAATAATAATAAATGACATAGGGATATCGAGAATAACAAAAATAAAATTTATAATGATGATGCTACTATTATTCGTAATAATTATTAATCAAATAAAGTTAGTGATAATAATGCTAATAATAATCATAGTACTAGCGTTGCATGTAATTTAAACATGACACAAGTGCAGTTGACTATATGACTTTAACTCACAGCTATGCACACTCGGTTAGAGTTGGACGAATTATCTATTCACGAAAATAACTCAATTAATAAGATATTCTTAATTTTTTTTTAAGCCTAGACTCCTAAATTAGACTGCCTAAGAAATTCCGACTCGAAAATTCTACCGAAAATTCGGCAGAACTTGTACTAAAATATAGATGTTTACCCACCGTATAACGGGTCCAGAATATGCTAGAAACACTTCAAATATTATGCAATTATTTAATAGGAGAGTCGAGCCACCAAAACTGCATTATTTTTTCCCGATTCCGCAACACACCATACATCACAATTAATAACGAACGGTCCATCATTAATATTTATTCCACAACCTACTAAAAAAATTCTTGATATTTAAATTAATCAAACACAATCACATCTATCACAAAACAGAATAATAATTAATCATAGTAATTAATTTATAATATTTATAACTAAGTTATAATTAATTAAATCTAATTAAATTAAATTATTTATGATTGAAAATTAATAGTAATAATATTCTCTAAAATTATAAAATAATTTTTAAAGTCTAAACAAAATTATACCGAGCTGAAAATCCGAAATTCTGCACATCCGAAAAACACCAGGGTCCGAAAGCCGATATCGCCAACGGTGTCAAATTTTGAATCCAGAAGTGCCTACGCGAAGCTTGAGTTGTGGGAGTCCGAAAATGCAAAACCTTTTTCCGGAAACTCGCCGGAAGCCATCAGATCAAGGCCGGAAAATTTCAATTCCGACGAGGCTATACACTAATGTCGGTGGAGAACAACAGCAGGGGAGCTCAGCTTAGGGGTTTTCGACGACGGGAAGCTCGCTTTTAGCGTCGGGCAAGTGAAAAGATGGTGGCAGCTTCCTTTCTTCAAGCTCGACATCGGCAGCAAGGGAGAGGAAGGAGGAGGCGATGCCGGCGAGGGAGGATAAGAAAAAGGAGAAGCTTTTGGCGGCTGGAAGGAGGTGCAAGGGGCGAAAAGAAAAAACAAAGAAAAACAAATAAAAAGAAAGGGAGGTGAGAGAGGAGAATGAGGTGATGGGAAAGGGGGGTGTGGGGAGGAAGAGGGACAGAAGAAAGTAAATAAAATTTTTATTTTATTTTATTTTATTTATTATTTTTATTTTTATTTAAGGGTATTACAATATTTTTTTTGCACAAGTGAATTCTCTTGGATTACATAGAATTCAGATAAATTGATTATCAAATGTTGTTGAGCTTATATTTTACTATTTTAAATGAATAAAAATGATTATTATGTTCATGAATATTTGATATTCATTTTATAGCATATACACATCAGATATTGCTTTATTGAAAAGCTCAACATAAGGATGTAACACAGATTTTAGATTGACTAGCTCACACAAATAATTGCCTTTGCCGATGAATTGCGAGAAGAGATGAGACATTATATTAGGATTGTTGCCTTAAACGAAAATGAGATGAGATGGACTTTATGAATACATTCGTTTTTAGATTGCCCACATCCAAAATAACCTGTGCAAGCCAGATTTAAATTCTCAGTATTAGCCTGCTATAAGCGAGAACTTAGAAAAATTCAGGTTAGGCACTGAGTAGCGACTAGACTTAGATCTGTACAGTATTTTATTATACATCATAAAATTAGAAATACTATAACACGTGATTTATACCATGTGTGCTTATTCAACCAAGAAGGTAGTGGAAGGATAATCCCTTATATCTCCACTATGTGAGACTTATAGGATAATAAATATCCTCACATGTGTACCCTTATACTTTTTACTGACATTTGTATTTTATACTTTGTGCTTCACTGTCTTAGCATGTTACCTATGGTTATGGATTATTCAACCTATGAAACCTATCTAGAAAAGTAGCTAAGTCTGAATTACAAATCTCAAGTTAAAAAGAAAGACTTTGTCTAGTATATTCATTAGCTAGCCAATCTTGTCACTTAAATAAAAGAATGACTTGATTATGAATATACAAAATATGGATATATATAGAACATGCTCTTTAGGGGATTAAGGGATGATATGATATCTCAACGAGACAAAGTCTAGGGTACTGTGAGAATAACAAATAAATTTTTTAATTATTTATTTTTAGGTTGAAGCTACTATGTTATTCCTAATAGATGCATAGTAATAGGCTCCCAAATGCAGGTTTGCTCGCTAGGTCGCACAACCCATTTACTAGTATGAAAGTTTTAAATTATTTAAAAATTAAAAAGATTCGCAACAAGGTCTATTCGTTATGTGCGAGTGGGAGATGTTAGAATTCGAGTCGGTCGCCCATGATGAGTTGACCCAAACTTATTTATATATGTTGACCCATATTAATTATAATTAATATTTATTAATATAATTAATAATTGTTAATTGTTTGTGTTGATAACTACTAGGGAAGTTACTAACACAATACAATAAGAGGAAGTTAACTAAAACTGTGTAACTTCCACCAAAAAAAACATAACATCAATATTAGAAATTAAGAGAAAAGCTCTCTCTCTAGTTTCTAGAAAAATAATTAAGAACTTAAGATATTTGGGTTGTAAATATTAAAATACAATTCTTTAGTGAATTATGTTAGTGATCTAGTGTACATCAATATATTTATGGAATCATCAAGAGGTAAGTGTTTTTCTTTTAATTTCCGCATAAACTACATAGACTTATATTGATATACTTATTTTGGGGAGACTTATCTTTGTGGAGGACTCTTCTCTATATATATCTCTGCAAATTTTATTCTAAAAGGAGGATGAGAGGTTTCTCCTATTTGTTCTCTGTCATCTCTCATCTACATTTGTTCACTATTCTTTTTCTATGACTCTCTACAGTTCATCTTCCAAAAATATTTTAGCTTTAGTTTTCATTATTCTTTTAAGATCTAAGGAGCTTTTCAAGAAGTGAAGAACGAGAACTAATCATCTTTCTACTTGAAGAAATTTTGGATCTAGAGGAAACATTAATTTTCAATTTTGTTTTATGTCTTTCTATTTAATAAAATGATCATTGAGTTAAATATATTAAACTAGTTTTCATAAGTGTTTAGTTTAGTTTTTTTACTTATGTATGATCTTTGTTATTTATTTATTTAATGAGAAATTTCTTTACCTTCATATTTTTATTAATTTTAATTATTATTGTTAGTTAACCATCATATTAATTTAATAATGATAATTATTATGAAAATATTTAGGTTGAATGTATTAGAGAGACCATTTTTGCTTCAATCTATGTTGGTAGAAGAAACTTTAGTTGCATTATTAGTTTGAGTGGCTGATGTGCGTAAAATACACACATCTAAATGGGGTTTTTAAGATTGATTTTATGAACATTTGGATGTGAATTGGTCCCAACACTCACCCTATGCGTCTGTTTGTGTGCATTAGGTCCAAAAGAGGTCAAAGAATGATAAAGGGGAGAATTGGAGCATAATTGGACATCAAAGCTGCCGAAACAAGCTAAGTACGAGCATGAGGAAGCTGAACATGGCCGTGTTGGTTTCAACACTGGCCGTGTTCCCAACACGGTCACCAACACGACCGTGTTGGGTGCATCAAACATCAAAGAAAAAGTAATTCTTAGGGAGCATGGCCACAGAGAGTAACACGGCCAGGAACACCAAACTGTATTCCCAACATGGCCAGGAACACGACCGTGTTGGCGGCGACATGGGGAATTAATTAAGAGAATGAAGAGAGGAAAGAAGGAGAGAGTGGGGGGAGAACGTTCCAAACCCTAATTTTTCTCTCCCTAAGGGTTTTCTGAGCTAAAACCAAGAGAAAAGGAGACTTGGATCAAGATTTCAATCGGATTCCCTTGAAGGATTGAAGATTGGGTGAGGTTCATTGATTGGTTTTCAAATCGAGCAAGAGGAACAAGAATCGATTCAATTCGAGCAAGAGGAATTGGGGCTGTTTACTCTCATCCAAGGGTGTAATCGGGTTTTCTCTACCTTTACTCATTGTTGTAATTGAATTCTTGTGTATTTTGATAATGAACATGATTAGCTAGATTGATTAAATCCATTGGGATTTCTTTACTATGTTGGCTTAGTATTATATTGTTGGATTGTTTGGATTAGTTTTGTATTCTTCTTGCTTTCAGTATTAATAAGATAATGCATCATTCATGAGACGTTGTGAATTGTGTGTTTAGATTGCTTTGTGTGATTGAGAAGTCCATTTGGCAATTGGAATTTTGAATAGCAAGAACTGGTTAATAATCGCTTAGAGATAAGGATAATTAACTAGTCGGATTAAGAATTAACAAAGCTTAATAGAGGCGGATTAAAGCTTAATGCTAATTTAAGAATCAATCGTTAGGAAGAGATTCCAACTTTAGGTTATTAGGTTTAGGAATTCGGTCATCTCGAGAGAGAAACCGAATTCGGTTAAGAATTCATCCACGGGTAGCATAATTAGACTCACTAATCCGTTATTTTTTGTTTGATTGCCAATTAGTTTAGGTTCCCTTTGGGTTTGCTCTCTTGCCTTGGTTATTTTAGTTATCAATTACTCTTACATCTCCCTTAGAACTTAGCTTGTAGCTATTAGTTAGTTTAGAAATTATTCATCACTCATTTTAGGTTAATATAACAAAGAACAAAGGAGTAACTCTAGGCTTTCACTTTCTCGAGGAATACGACCTTGATACTCGCCATTAGTGCTAGACTGCATTGATAGGTACACTGCCTTAGATTGTAGCTAGCACGATTTAGCACACATCAAGTTTTTGGCGCCATTGCCGGGGAATGTTTGAAAACTAGAATGAAATTTGCTATTTGTTAATTATTTTTATTTATTTCTATTTTATTTATACATATTTATTTAGTTAAGCTTATGATTCAGGTAGTGGATGTTAATGAGGTTCAATGTTAAATTCAAACTCTTTGTATGATGCGTTGGAAAATGGGATTAGGAACCAAGAAAGTGCTAAAAATTAGGATACCCGTGCATCTTTAGAAGCTCGAGTGGAATCGTTTTGCAGGGCTACCGGTCAACTCTCCACTCCTATCCTTTCATCTCAAGTTTTTTGTAAATTTTGTTATAGTTTACATTTGAGTAATGATTGTCCATTGTATAGTGATGTTGCTCATTGTTCTTATAACTATGAACAGGTGAATTATACGGAAAGTTGGCCAAATGACTCGTATAGAAGCACCTACAATCAAGAATGGAGCACTCATTCACCCTTTGGATGGAGCTTAGATGGCCAAGAACCACCAGAATTTCAGCAGCCTAATCTTGCACCATCAACTCAAGGTGAAGAGTTAGTGTCAGAGGAGCTGATGATGAGGTTTATTGCAAGTCTTCAAGATAGATTCCAACAAACAGAGAGGATACTTGAAGATCAACAAGCCTCGATTAAGAACATAGAGCATCAAATAGGCTTAATCTTCAAGTTACTAGCTGAAGAGCAATTGGGAACTCCATCAAACACTACTGAATCCGAGGAACACTTGAGCTCCGCCACTTTGTGTTCAGGTGAAAATTTTTCTGGTTTATCTACTATGTTTGACGATGATGCTTCTGTGCAGGACGATTTCTTGAACATGGAGATGGAACCAGAAAAGGAAGAGGCGAACATGATTCCTTTGAAAGACTATTAACAGGAACGTACAATTGATGATATTGAGTTGCAGTTAGAGAAATTTTTGGTGGATTTCCCATAAGTCCCTTCGATGATGGAAGATGAGCACGAGTTATCCAATGAAGAAGTTTTGGAGGAGCTCGAGTTTCTTCTAGCAAGTGAACCAAGCCAAGGACTAGAGAAAACCATCAACGTTCCTGAAGAAATTGCCCAACCGTCGATCCTTCCAATTGTTGATACTCTAGCTTTCAAATTGGAAGAGCCCCTAGAGCACCATGACTACGTTCAATTATACGAGGAGCGAGTTTTGCCCATCATACTGGCAGCTTGCTTGATAGTCGGGAATAGGAAATTGACGATTATCCCTCTAAGCGGATACTTGAAGACATTTGCTTAGAAGAAGGATGGATGGTCGTCAATCCCCACCGTTTGCTTTTCACCATGAGTCCAGCTAAGAAGACTCATCACATCAAAAAGAAGTGCTTTTGGGAGGCATCCCAAATTCTATTTTTCAATTTTAATAATTTATCCTTTATTGGGAACTTAGTTTGATTAGATTTTACAGTTTGTTTTTGGTAAGTTTTATTTATGTTGAGTGTATGAGTTTAGGACTTATTGGTTGTGCAGGTGAGAAAGAGTGAGAAAGTACTGGGAATCGCAACTTTTGCATTTTTTGGAGATCAACACGGGCGTGTTCAAGACAGTGTTCATTAACACGGCCCGTGTTCTAATTGAAGAAAATCAAATTAAGATGAACACGTTCACAGTAGGCCACACGGGCATTTATGCCCGATCGTGTCCCTAACACGTCCCCGTGTTCCATAAACACGGGCGTGTTCTCAAAAGTTGGTAAGCCAGCACATTTTAATTCGCTTAACACAGCCCGATATCCAGACCGCCTTCATGAACACGACCCCTGTTAGTGAACACAGGCGTGTTCCGTACACTGCCTATATATACCACTTCATTTCGAAATGGCCAAAAAATTTTGCTCTCCTTTTAGTTTTAGCAATTCTCTCCTCTCTTACTCTCTCACTTCTTATTTCTCATCTCGAAGGCTTTGGATATTGCGTTTGTCAAGTAAGTACCCTCCAACTTTATTTTTCCTTATTTTATTTTGATATTAGTTTGAATTTATGTTTTTCTTTGTGTTTCAATTTTTTTTGTTTTAGTTTATTTCCTTATTTTATTATTTGGTGCATGCATTTACATTCATGTTTGTGCTTAATTTTCTTTTGTTTTCTTTAATTTAGTTTATATACCTAACTTGCTCATATTTTCCGTTTTTCTTTTCTACCATTATTCATGATTGTGATTAATTCTTTATTTTCCTCTTTATTATTATTGCTGGCAGCTAAACAATAGGCTCTATCATATATAGTCGACTCTGTTGTATCTGTTTTATATTAGCATGTTGGTTTTCCTTGTGATGGTGAAGTTAAACTCCATGTGGATAAATTGAAAATTTAATTGGTTGGTAGTATTGTGGATTGGATTTTCTTTGCAGGACATTGAGCGGTTTAATTTTATCAAGTTAAATGGTTCGATTTGTCCATTTTATGCCGTTATGCTGCCAGAATTTCGTTGATCCTTAGTACTAAAAATTTCTTTTTCAGGTACCATGTCCACTAGACGAGGATCAGGAGTTTACAAGAGGAGGCGGACCGATGGTTCCTCTTCCTCTCGATCGTCAGGCGCTGTGCTGACTAGTTCAGGCCAAATTAGACCACTGCAGTGCCATCTATTCCTACTTTTCCAAGGCCAGCCCACATTTGAGCAGAGATATCAATCAATAAGGCACAAAGATTTGGGAAAGGCGTGGGATAGGCCAAAGCCCATTTCAAAGATTTCTTTGAGATAGTTGAACCAATATATAGGGAGTTGATCATGGAGTTTGCCGTACTTTCTTCCGTAGAGCCGGTTCGCGGGACTTCCAATAACCGGATGCGATCGGTTTCGGACTAGCGAGCGGACTTTCACGATGAGTGTACAACAGTTTGGGGTATAATTGGGCTTGTAGTGCAGCGAGGATGCAGGTGGGAGGTTCTGATCAGTATACACACGCTGTGAGTCATATCCGCAGATGTGGTAGATTTACGATGACACCGAGGGTTCTGATGCCGGCCAGTCCAAGGCGCTAACTTGCTGAGGATTGTGCATGCATTCTGGCTAGGACCATCAGCGGGGAGATAGCGATGAGTGTAGTTACCAGTAGGACCTATTTATACTTTACAGCATGCACCAGCACCAGTCCATCGACATGGGATACTTATTGGCCAGACAGATTAGTGCCTTCTGCAACAACTCAAAGAAGGTATTTTTCTATTTTGGGACTTACATTACTCGACTGGCTAGGAGCTTAGGAGTTTTGGAGGAGGCGATACCACATCTGACAGAGTTGGGGGTGATAGAGACATTGGGACTTCCCCAGTTGATTAGTATGGGGATGGTGACTCATAGGCAGGGTCCACTAGAACCAGAGTATAGACTGAGGAATGCTCTCTTGACAGCACTCAGAGAGGAGCGACCTGCCCCACGAGCCCATGGTACACAGGATGTCCCACCTTCTTCTAATATTCTGGAGTCTTCCTCCAGACCATCTACTTCAGCTCCTTCTGGTTCTTCATCAGCTGTTTTAGGAGTCTCTCTAAATGAGTTTAGAGAGCTGCAGCTTTCAGTGCAGAGGTTGGCAGAGGAGCAGCAGTAACATTTCATTCGACAAGAGGCTTTTCAGCAGGACCTTTTACAGCGTCAGGCTGAGTTTCAGAGCCAGATGATGTCTCAGTTTGAAAGGCAGAGGGCTATGTTTCAAGCCCTGATTAAGCAGGGAGGTAGGTTAGAGGCCTCTATGGCCAATGACATGTTTGATGATATTTTTGCTATAGATTTTGCACCTGCCTGTCCACAGAGCTGGGTTCCAGAGCAGAGCCATTCTGACATCCCTCTAGCGGATGATCCAGCTAGCCCTCCCTCTCCGACTGAGCACCCTTCAACACAGTAGCCTGACGAGCCTCCTATTGACGCTGCTCCTGCTGATCCACCAGCTCCTACATGTGACACTACTTCTGATCCTCAGAGAGCAGTCATTCCTCCACCACAGACCAGCCAGCGCCCTGATATACTTGCTGATGCACCTCTTTTCACTCTAGAGCTATAGTCAGGGCAGTATTAGTTCTTTTTCCTTTTTCATTTCTTATATTTTGTACACTGAAGACAGTGTGTCCTTCAAGTGTGGGGTGGTGATATTTATATACACTTGTTTTCGTGTTTTTATTGTTTTGTATATGAAATTCAGATCCTTTTCTAGTGTATATATCACATTTCATTTATCCCATCTCAGTTATTTGTTTATTTTTTATGCATATTTTTATAAAATTTTGAAAATTTTTCACTTTGTTTCAATGCTTTTACTGTTGACTTGCTTTTGGAAATCCTGTTTATGTCCATATGATCGGGTAAAACCGATAGTGTTGAGTCTTGCAGAAGAATGTAAGATAATTAGTGATTCGGAGTTCTTGCAGAGTGGAGCCATGCAGTACCAGATACGAGATAGATCCTCCAAAGAACAAGGCTTTTTTCGAATAAGCCAATTCATTTGGGACCCTGCAGATCCACTCTTTTTCCTATTCAAAGATCAGCCTCTTTGAGTTTTGCACTAAGTTGCTTTGGTTTATTTAATTCTGTTTTGATGATTTTTGTTTGGAACCTACTCAAAAGCACACTTGTGAGAAATTGAGCCTAAATTGTAAGCATACACTTTATATGCTTGTATTTATTTCTTGTTGAGAGTGCGAATTACTGTTTTTTACTTTTAGAACTTGCTCGGTAATGCTTATGAGGGCCACAAGGAGAGTTTTAACACTTTGGTATGATAGAGGCACTTAGGTTTTTCATTCTAGCCAAATAGCCTTCATTCGTTTATTGATTCTGTAGATAACCCCTTTTTTCACCATTTTTTTATCATATTCCATTACCACTTAGTTTTATTCTGCTTTGGGTTATGATTTTGCATATGAGTTATTTTTATTGGGAATTTTTGTCTTGGGAATAGCATTGGAATCTTATAGCAGCTTTCTTCAATCCAAAAGAAATTCACTTTATTATGTGAATGTTCTTCCCTTATGAAAAAAAGAAAAGAAATAATAATAATAATAAGAAGAAGAATAAGAGGGAAGGGTGATGAAAAGAAAGGAAGTGAGTGAGCTAATTGTTCAATTGTTTTTCAGAGTTTACATTTTGACTTGATTCCTATTTCCCACCTTAGACAACTGTCCATTGTTTACCCCTTGTGATCATTGTGACTTGTGTGCAGGTCATGTAATTCATTGCAGAACGCCATAGGTTCAACTCTGACCAAATTTACCTACCCTTACCTAATCCCCATTACAACCCTTATAAAGACCTTTTGACATGGCTGTTGACTCTCCATAAGTGGTAGGAGTAGGATTTAAGAGCGAGCATATAGTAAGTAAGGCAGTAGTTGATGCATTGAGCAATTAAACACTACCCTTTAAACACTTTGAGTGATTTAGAGTGAATCTGGTGAGGAGTTGGTTCTGAATAATTTTTGTTCAGACAGTATTTTGTGAATTATAGGCATCTTAGTTGTGATACTTGAATTGATTGCTTCGTTTCTTTTTGTTTGACTTACGCTTGTTAAGGACATGTGCAGGAGCTCTCTAGCTTGTCTGTCAGTTTAAGTATTATTCTTAGTGGTTTATTTTTCTTATTTTACTTTTGATTGCTTGAGGACAAGTAATGAGCTAAGTGTGGGGTTATTTGATGTGCGTAAAATACACACATCTAAATGGGGCTTTTAAGATTGATTTTATGGACATTTGATGTGAATTGGTCCCAATACTCACCCTATGAGTCTATTTGTGTGCATTAGGTCCAAAAGAGGTCAAAGAATGATAAAAGGAAGAATTGGAGCATAATTGGACGCCAAAGCTGCCGAAACAAGCTAAGTACAAGCATGAGGAAGCTGAACATGGCCATGTTGGTTTCAACACTGGCCGTGTTCCCAACACGGTCACCAACACGGCTGTATTGGGTACATTAAACATCAAAGAAAAAGTAATTCTTAGGGAGCACGGCCACAAAGAGTAACACGACCAGGAACACCAAACCGTGTTCCCAACACGGCCAGGAACACGGCTGTGTTGGAGGCGACAGGGGGAACTAATTAAAAGAATGAAGAGAGGAAAGAAGGAGAGAGTGGGGGGAGAACGTTCCAAACCCTAATTTTTCTCTCCCTAAGGGTTTTCTGAGCTGAAACCAAGAGAAAAGGAGACTTGGATCAAGGTTTCAATCGGATTCCCTTGAAGGATTGAAGATTGGGCGAGGTTCGTTGATTGGTTTTCAAATCGAGCAAGAGGAACAAGAATCGATTCAATTCGAGCAAGAGGAATTAGGGCTGTTTACTCTCATCCAAGGGTGTAATCGGGTTTTCTCTACCTTTACTCATTGTTGTAATTGAATTCTTGTGTATTTTGATAATGAACATGATTAGCTAGATTGATTTAATCCATTGGGATTTCTTTACTATGTTGGCTTAGTATTATATTGTTGGATTGTTTGGATTAGTTTTGTATTCTTCTTGCTTTCAGTATTAATAAGATAATGCATCATTCATGAGACATTATGAATTGTGTGTTTAGATTGCTTTGTGTGATTGAGAAGTCCATTTGACAATTAGAATTTTGAATAGCAAGAACTGGTTAATAATCGCTTAGAGATAAGGATAATTAACTAGCTAGATTAAGAATTAACAAAGCTTAACAGAGGCGGATTAAAGCTTAATATTAATTGTTAGGAAGAGATTTCAACTTTAGGTTATTAGGTTTAGAAATTCGGTTATCTTGAGAGAGAAACCGAATTCGGTTAAGAATTCATCCACGGGTAGCATAATTAGACTCACCAATCCGTTATTTTTTGTTTGATTGCCAACTAGTTTAGGTTCCCTTTGGGTTTGCTCTCTTGCCTTGGTTATTTTAGTTATCAATTACTCTTGCATCTCCCTTAGAACTTAGCTTGTAGCTATTACTATGTTGGCTTAGTATTATATTGCTGGATTGTTTGGATTAGTTTTGTATTCTTCTTGCTTTCAGTATTAATAAGATAATGCATTATTCATGAGACGTTGTGAATTGTGTGTTTAGATTGCTTTGTGTGATTGAGAAGTCCATTTGGCAATTAGAATTTTGAATAGCAAGAACTGGTTAATAATCGCTTAGAGATAAGGATAATTAACTAGCCGGATTAAGAATTAATAAAGCTTAATAGAGGCAGATTAAAGCTTAATGCTCATTAGGAAGAGATTCCAACTTTAGGTTATTAGGTTTAGGAATTCGGTTATCTCGAGAGAGAAACCGAATTCGGTTAAGAATTCGTCCACGGGTAGCATAATTAGACTCACCAATCCGTTATTTTTTGTTTGATTGCCAACTAGTTTAGATTCCCTTTGGGTTTGCTCTCTTGCCTTGGTTATTTTAGTTATCAATTACTCTTGCATCTCCCTTAGAACTTAGCTTGTAGCTATTAGTTAGTTTAGAAATTATTCATCACTCATTTTAGGTTAATATAATAAAGAACAAAGGAGTAACTCTAGGCTTTCACTTTCCCGAGGAATACGACCTTGATACTCGTCATTAGTGCTAGATTGCATCGATAGGTACACTGCCTTAGATTGTAGCTAACACGATTTAGCACACATCAGTGGCCAAAGAAAAAGGCACATCACTATTTCATTCATTAGATTAATAAAGGGATTACTAAGTAAATAGTAGGCTAAATACTATCTTTAGCATATAATTTTAAATCATAAGCTTTTATTGATTTGTACATTTATTTATTATTTGGTTACTTTACTTTATAAATATTATTCTCTTAAAATAGTGGTTATAGTTTTTAATAAATTTACAAACTATTTTTATAATTATTTTTAAAATTGTATGATGTACTCCTACTCTATTGATGTGTCTAAGTTAGTATTCACAAATGCACGAACCGTTCTTATAGTAAAAATGGTAAAGCATTCCGAGATCAATCTCTTAAGGAACTATGTGCCACTTATTATAAAAACTAGTATTTTTAAAACACTATTTATTATTTAATATATTATTATATTTTAATATTATATTGACGAATAAATTAGTTTTGTAATTAGATAATAATTGTAATTCTAAAATAGTTATATTTTTAAAATTATATCCAATAATAAATTACATTTTTATTATATAATTAAATTTTTAATTCTAAAAAATAATAATATCAATTATAGTTATATATTAATTTATATAATATTAAATTAAGTAATAAATAATTTTTATATTATTACATTAATAAAATTTTAAATTCTTTAAAAATATTAAAAATATTTAAAAATAGTTAGTTTACTATTATTTTTTCAAATTTTATAAATTAATATTAATATAAATTTTTTTATTAAATTATATCTATCAACTTAATTTTATAATCAAAATAATAATATCAATCGTGCAACACATAAATAAACTATTAGTTTACTCATAGATTTAGTACTAAAATATTAAAATATAATGTTTTATAAAATATAAAGCATAAGATATAAAATGGTTTCTAACGAATTAAAAATGTGCAATTATACTCTCAAATTTTAAAATAGCTCAATATCACCTTTTAATTTTTAAAATAAATAAATAAACCAAATAATTAATGGGTTAATTTTCCATCAACTGCATGTGGGTCCCTTTTCACTCAAAGGGGCTAGTTTGATGGAAAGTTAATTGGAATTAATGCAATTAATGTGTCAAAGTCAAATTGTTATACTGAAAATACAGGGACTGAAGAAAAAATAAGAGTGGAAAATCTGAAAAAAAGAAAAAAGTCGAAGTTTTGTTTTTTATGCTATGGTTAATATGGACAGATGTTTTCTTTGGTGCGGTGGTGGTGACTTCGATCCAAGGTTCAAGAGAAGGACAGAGTCCATCGAGCGAGAGAGAAAATAGAAAAAGAAAAGAGAAGGATCGGAATTTTAGAAACAGAGAGAAAAAGAAAGGTTAAAGGGTAATGATGAATTTGTGCCTATTTTAGAATTTAAAGAGAGACCCACATGCAGTTGACGCCTTTGAACGAAAAAGGACCCGCATGTGGTTAATGGAAAATTAAGCTTCCTTTAACTATTGGGTTTATTTGTACCTATTTAAAGATTAAAGAATGATATTAAACCATTTAAAAGAATGAGGGTTTAATTATATATCTGTAATTAGTTTAGGGGTTCTTTTTACCTTTTACAGATGAGTTTGAAATTAAATTTGAAAAAATGCTTTTCCAACATTAAATTTTATTTTGAATGATTTTTTAATTTTTAAAATTACTTTTTCAAAAAACAGATAAATAGATATTTTTTTAAAAGCAAGCTTGGAAAAAATAGTTTGTAAATAAATTAAGAAAAATTTAAATTTTTTTTAAACACCCAATCGCAATCCAAAATACACTATAAATAGATTAAAATATGAGAACTTTATAATTTGGTTTTTAAATTATAGGGACTAGTTCATTAATTATTTCAAACTTCTTTATTTTTTTACAAAAAGAAGAATGCTAGTAATACTTTTTTTAATCGAGGTATTAAAATTTAACAATTAGGTAGCAAATACAAATTGAGCTAAATCATGAGCCATAACATTAAAGCAACGCGAAATAAAAACAAAAAAATGGAATGAAAACTACTAGTTAATGAAAAATGTCAGTAAAGATAGCTTGCACACAAGCTAGAACAGGAACCTCTTGGCATGCAATTTGGATGACTTACAGAGCATCACCTTCCATGATCAGTCGTTTCCATTCTAGACTCCTTGGCCATAACATACTTTCTCTTAAAGTCATGGCTTAAAAAATGAAAGGTTGACAGGGGTCAATAAACAGTTTGCAACTTGAACCCAGCAAAGCACCTTGTATATTACGAGCTAGAAAATCCACACTTCCTCTATGTATGTTAGATCTGCAACTCGCATCAAAGTTGACTTTAATAAAGTCTTCATCAATATTAAAATCAGCCACCATGGTAGGGTGAGGAACATATGGGATCCCTTTCCTATCCGCCAACCTCACACTTTGAAATTCATGGAAATCATGTTGAGCAACTTCAACAATAACTTTAGCAGAGTCTTGAGTATAATTAAAAACTAGGTTATTCCATGCCTTCCATAAACGCCACAAAATGAAGACCATGTGAATCAAGGAGTCATTAGCTTGAAAAGTTTGGAGATCAGCTTTGATAGTATCCCAAAAACTAGTGATCGACCTATTGAGCATCATTGATAGTAATCCCATTATTGACAACCGCCATATCTGTTGAGCTAAGGGACAAAGGAAAAAATATATGTTCTAAAGATTAAATCATGCCACAATTACTGTATCATTGTGATAATCCTAAGCGATTGAATAGCAATTGACCAACCGAGAGAGCATTAGAAAAGATTTTCCACGTAAATATCTTTAGTTTGCTCGAAAGTTTTATTTTCTAGAGATGCCTCAATTGCATAGTATCTTGGTGATTCAATTGGGCTCTATTCATGGATGAAAAGGAAGCTTGCCATTCAAAATATCTTGAACGAACCGAATATTCTCCTGATGCATGAAAATGCCAGATGAGCTTATCACTCTTATTGCATATGCTGAGAGGAATCTGTAGAATTTGTTGAACTTGAACCACTGAAAAATGTCACTGCAATATCCCAATTTTCCAAATTTTAAAACACTGATCTATCAAGAAATTAACTGTTTGAGATGCGATAGTCGATAATGGAATTAAAGTATCTCAAAATGGCGCTGTTGTAGGTAACCAGGGATCCTTAGCAATTTTAATCAACTGACCATTACCAAGCTACCATCTTAATCCATGCATGAGAAGTTCTATCCAGCACATATGCTCTTCCATGGCTATAAAGAATTGGATCCCCTTTGGCTATGAAATTTAAGACTGAAAAATATTTTTCTTTGAGAACTCTAGCAATAAGGGAATTAGAGTTTTGGAGCAATCTCCAAGCTTGTTTTGCCAGTAAAACAATGTTGATCTCATGCATATTTTTAAAGCCCATTCCTCCTTGAGATTTACTTTGGCATATATTTTCCCAATAAATCCAATGCATTCTTTTTTCATTTGACACATGCCCCCATAAAAAATTAGCTAAGATTTAATTGATTTCTTCCGAGTGGGATTAGGAAACAGCTCATAGCGAAAACTGGCACTACACTAGCTATCACTTTTATTAAAACTTCCTTACCTCCGGGAGATGGGAATTTCTCTTTCCAGCCTTGAACCTTATTTCAAACTTTCAAAATTAATTTTGCAAAGGTTTTTTTCTTTAATGTATTCACTATCACTGGTAGTCCAAGATATCTATCCAAAATGTCAATGTTTCCAATCTGAAAGATCCCAACAATATGCACTTTTAAAGATAGAGGTGTATTTGGAGAGAAGTAAATAGCAGATTTAATTGGATTCACCTCTTGACCAATGGCTTTGGCATAATAATGTAATATATTTTGAAGTGTCTCAGTTGTTGAAATGGAGCATTCACTAAAGAACATGGCATCATCATCAAATAATAGATTATTTACACTAGGACTATGCTTCGCCACTTGAATGCCTTTTAAAGAATTTTGAACCTTAGCTCCTATACACATGTGGGATAAGCCTTTAGCACATAATAAGAATAGAAGTGGAGATAGTGGATCATCCCGTTGAATCTCTCTTGATAGAATAATGAAACCTTCCAAAGCCCCATTAATATTAATCGAATAAGTAATAGAGGTAACACAAGACATTATCCATGTAATCCATATTTCAAAAAATCCCAAAGCTGCCAAAATATGCATGATATAATTTCATTCTAGTTTATCATAAGCTTTAGCCATGTCCATTTTAAGAGTCGTACCTCCTTTCTTCCCAATTTTCCAAGCTTTGGGAAAATGAACCGTTTCATGACATACTAGAATGTTGTTTATGATTAATCTTCCTGCTGTAAAAGCACTATGATTCTCAATGACTAATTTAGGCATAATTCGCTGCAATCTTCTGATAAGGATTTTTATAATTATTTTGTAGTAGACTATGCATAGGGTAATAGGGCGCTATTGACTCATTTTCACTAGATGCTGAACTTTGAAAATAAGAGAGATTGTAGTATGATTTGCACTTTTCACTATAGGAGCACCTGCAAAGAAACTAACAATAGATGAAAATAAATCATCTTTGATCACATTCCAGTATCGATGGAAAAAAAGACTCGTAAAAACCGTTCCATCTTGGGGCTTTGTCAGGAAGAATTGAGAAGGCAACTTCTTAAATTTCTTGATAAGTAACAGGAGCTGTTAGAAAAATATAATCCTCCTCCAATACTTTAGGCTCCATGCATTCAGTGACGAGCGCAAATCCTTCACTGAAGTAAACAACTCTTTGAAATATGATACAACTAGAGAAGTCATACTCTTATGATCTGAAATCCATTGGTCTTGTTCATTGATTAAACACCTAACTTGGTTGGTATGACACCTTTGAGCCACTGCTGCATGAAATAAACCAGTATTGCTATCACCAAGTCGAAGCCATGAACACCTTTCTTTTTTAGCCCAATAATTTTCTTCATGGAGTACGACTTTCGCAAGATTTTTTTCAAGTCCTCTGTTTGAATTATAATTGGTACCCCTTGACTGGATCTTAATCCATTCTATATTAGCTTTGATCTCATTAATTTCCTTATTTGCATTCCTGTAATTTGCTCTATTCCATTCCACTATTCCATACCTATAAGCTTTCAATTTCGACATGAATTGGAAAGTTGGCGACCCATGTTGATTTAAGCCCCATTTCTCTGAAATGATACCACCAATATCATGACAATTTGTCCATCTTTTATAAACCTAAACAATTTCTTATGAGGCCAAGTTTGAGGTGTCAAATGTAAAAGTAAAGGCTTATGGTCCGACCCAAGATCCTAAAGATGAATAATGCAAGCTTGAAGGAAGATAGTAGCCTATTCAGTATTGCATAAACCCCAGTCAATATGTTCCTAAACATTTGCTACACCGGCTCTCCTATTTGTCTAAGTGCATGCTACCCAATGAAAAGGAATAACAATAAGTCCCAATTTATATATGAGTTGATTAAAACTATGATACTTGTAATGTTGAAAGTTTGAATTACCTTTTTTATCAATAGACGATATCATAGCATTAAAATCACTAATCCATAAACAAGATTTGAGGTCCATATTACGAGCATAGGAGAAAATAAATTTCATTTGATTATTCCGAGTAGAAAGAGAACAACTAAGATAGCATATAAGAAAATCCCACATAGTACCAAAAGACACTTGACAATGATAAAAATATTCTAACTTATGTACCTGCACTGTTATACCCACCCAAGCTAATGTTATCTGATGGGTGCTACTCGTGTTAGCTACAATCTAAGGCAGCGTACCTATCGATGCAGTCTAGCACTAATGGCGAGTATCAAGGTCGTATTCCTCGGAAAAGCGAAAGCCCAGAGTTACTCCTTTGTTCTTTGTTATATTAACCTAAAATGGATGATGAATAAATTCTAAACTAACTATTAACTACAAGCTAAGTCCTAAGGGAGATGCAAAAGTGATTGATAAACGAAATAATCAAGACAAGAAGAAAAACCCAAAGGGAATCTAAACTAGTTGGCATCCGAACAAAAGATAAAGGATCGGTGAGTCTAATTATGCTACCCGTGGATGAATTCTTAACCGAATTCGATTTCTCTCTCGAGATAACCGAATTCCTAAACCTAATAACCTAAAGTTGGAATCTCTTCCTAACGATTGATTCTTAAATTAGCATTAAGCTTTAATCCGCCTCTATTAAGCTTTGTTAATTCTTAATCCGGCTAGTTAATTATCCTTATCTCTAAGCGATTATTAACCAGTTCTTGCTATTCAAAATTCCAATTGCCAAACGAATTTCTCAATCTCATAAAGCAATCTAAACATCACAATTCACAACGTCTCATGAATAATGCATAATCTTATTAATACTGAAAACAAGAAGAATACAAAACCAACTCAAACAATCCAACAATATAATATCAAGCCAACATAGTAAAGAAATCCTAATGGATTAAATCAGTCTAGCTAAACATGTTCATGTTTAAAACAATCTAGGAAATCAATTACAATGAAAGAATAATGAAAATAAAACATATACACCCTTTTCTCTCGAATTGGATGAACAGCTCCAAATCTGAATCTACACTTTGATTAATCTCCCAAACTGCCTCTTGAATTGCTTCCACTACTGTTTTGCACTCGGAACCTTGCGATTTCGGGATTCTTACTCCCCGCAACTCTCTTGCACTCAATCTGCAAAATCGAACCAGCCGTGGCTCTATGTCACTTCTTCCCTCTCTCCTTTCTAAGAAAAATTTATTTTTCTTATATATTTAACTCAAGACGGCCGTGTTCGTCAGGCCGTCGACTACCAAGTCCAGCCGAAATCGTGGATCTCACTAAGTAGGGTTTCACCACGGCCGTGTTTCTCCCCGTGTTGGCCACCACGGGCCGTGGTTGCTCCCTGTTATCCACCACGGGCCGTGTTGAAGGCCGTGGTGGCTACTAAACCGTGCCCAAAGTGCCAATTTCAAGAATCAAGCGATGGTTGAGCACGGCCGAGTCCGTGCCGTGCTCAATGTATGCATTGCGGGCTCTTGTCCGATCTTGGTGAATTCTCGTCCGTTTCCACACGTATTGATCTATAATTGCTTAAACACCGATGATGGTCCTATAAATGTTTCTGAAATGCAAAAGAACATAAAACACGGGTGATCTGGGAATAAAAGCACAATAATTGCTAAGAACATACGCAATAATATGCAAGCAAATATGTGTAAAACAATGCTCATCAAATTACCCCACACTTAAGCCATTGCTTGTCCTCAAGCAATTAACAACTCACCTCATAAAACTACAGTTAGCAACTCCTTTCAGTTTATGCCCCTAGTCCACAACAGAGAGTATTCAACACATCTCAAAGGATACTCAATCATAAATCAAATTACAAATCATTAACAAAGAATGGAAATAATATTAATGCATGAGTAACTTAAATGATAACTCAACACAAACATCATGAACCAATGCCTCACAGGGATCACTCAAGTCGCTCAAAGTGTATATTAGGTGAATAACAAATCCCTCAAAGCAAATGCACAAGACCCGCTCACCATAAGCTTGCTCATAAATCATATCTTCGCCATCGCGGAATAAGTAAATACCAAAATCAAAGGGTCTTTACCAAGGTTGAAATGGGGCTAAGGTAAAGGTACGAAGATTTGGATAGAAGTGTGAAAGTGCTGGAATTCGTGCAATAAACAATAGTATATGCTCAAAGGATTAAATGCCTAAGATCACAAAAACAATCATTCACTAAAATCCCTACTTCATAGAATAACGCTCGCAAATGCTCTAAATCCAATAAAAAGATAAATAATTAAAGAGATTTGTTTATTATATATTCTTTTTTTTTCTTCTTCTTCTTTTTTTTTTTTTTTTTTTTTTATAATAATGAACTAGCAGCTTATTAGCGACCGCTGAATACAACTCGAATAAACATAAAGAATAACAAATACAATTTGGATTAAAGGGAGCATTTAAAATATCAAAAAGATTTAGTGAATTTACCAACATAGCAACTAGCATTTTAATCCCACATAAAGTTGAATAAATCACAGAAAGAAATTCCAGCATAAGGGTAAAGGAAAGATAAATGTAAAGAATGGTATAATTGAAGTGTATAGGTGTAGATTATGAAGAAAAGGTTAAGGCTCAAAAACTGGCTAACTAATGGAAACATAAGGTGATAGGCTTTTGGTCAAATGTGGTGAATCCTAAATCGCCCAAATCATCTCATGGTATTTGCAATATTCATGTAACTTCAACACGCATTACAAAGCAAGTTCTAGAAGCAAAGTTAAGTACAATGCACACTCAAACAAGAAATATAAAGAGCATAAGTATAATGAATGCTCAACTGGCTCAAAATCTCACTTTCAGGTGTGGTATTAGGTGCAGTTGGTTCGCAACATCATTAATTGAATCATTACTTAAGAAACACATGCATATGATATTATCAACGTTCTAAGTTAAAATTCGACAATTCGAAAAAATAATTAAATAACATCGGTCTAACCCGGCAGGGTTGATGTGTAAAACACCATAAATTATTTTCCAAGGACAATGAACAACAAAGAAAAGTAACTACAATTCTATAAATCAAGTCATCAATCAGCTCAAAAATAGCATACTCAAGTGCATAAAAACACAGTGTCCTAACATCCCCTAAAAATACACAACACCTAGCCATAGCAATTTCAGATATATTAAAAATCCATATGAGAGATTAAGGTTTACCCATAAGCACCCCACACTTGAAGAACACACTGTCCTCAGTGTAAAATGTTATGGATACCCCGCATGGAATGCTCAACTAAGAGAACAAAGGCAATATAATCCAAGTGCATGACATGTATGAAAAATAAAGTAAATAAATGCGGAAAAATAAAAGATCTAGGGATCGCCTGATCATCCATCGAGGCCGATGTCAGGAAATTCGAGTGCCTCCTCGGTAGAATCTAAAAGTAATAAAATAAAGAAATAAAATCGAAACTGAAAATATGAAAACTAAAACTAATAAAATGTTTCAAAACAAAAGGTTAAAATATTAAAGATTAAAGATAAAGTTTGGGGTGCCTCTCAAAAGCGCTTCTTTTTTATGTGATGAGTCTTTTTAGCTGGACTCATGGTGAAAAGCAAACGGTGGGGATTGGCGACCATCCATCCTTCTTCCAAGCAAATGGCTTCAAATATCCGCTTAGAGGGATAATCGTCAACTTCCTCTTCCCGACAGTCAAGCAAGCTGCCAGTATGATGGGCAAAACTCGCTCCTCATATATTTGCACATAGTCATGATGCTCTATGGGCTCTTCCAATTTGAAAGCTAGAGTTTCAACAATTGGAAGGATCGATGGTTGGGCAATCTCTTCAGGAGTGTCAATGGTTTTCTTTAGTCCCTGGCTTGGTTCACTTGCTAGAAGAAACTCGAGCTCCTCCAAGACTTCTTCATTGGATAACTCGTGCTCATCTTCCATCATCGAAGGGACTTATGGAAAATCTACCAACAATTCCTCTAACTGCAACTCAGCATCATCAACTGTACATTCCTGTTGATAGTCTTTCAGAGGGATCATGTTTGCCTCTTCCTTTTCTGGTTCTATCTCCATGTTCAAAGAGTCGTCTTGCACATAAGCATCATCGTCAAACATAATAGATAAACCAGAAAAATTCTCACCTGAACGCAAAGTGATGGCGCTCAAATGTTCCTCGGATTCAGCAGCGTTTGATGGAGTTCTCAATTGCTCTTCCGCTAGTAACTTGAAGATTAAGCCTACTTGATGCTCTATGTTGTTAATCGAGGCTTGTTGATCTTCAAGTATCCTCTCTGTTTGTTGGAATCTTTCCTCAAGACTTGTTATGAACCTCATCATCAGCTCCTCTGACACTAAATCTTCATCTTGAGTTGAAGGTGCAACATTAGGCTGCTGATGTAGTTGCTGAATTCCTAGTGGTTCTTGGCCATCTAAGCTCCATCCAAAGGGTGAATGAGTACTCCACTCTTGATTATAGGTGCTTCCATATGAGTCACTTGGCCAATTGCCCGTATAATTCACTTGTTCACAGTTATAAGAATAAGGAGTAAAATCACTGCACAATGGAAAATCATTACTCAAATGTAAACCACAACAAAATTCATAAAAAACTTGAGATGAAAGGATAGGAGTGGAGAGTTGATCAGTAGCCCTGCAAAACGATTCCACCCGGGCATCCCAATTTTTAGCACTCTCTTGGTTCCTATTCTCTTTTTCCAATGCGTCGTACAAAGATTTTGAGTTTAGCATTGAACCTCCTTATCATTCACTATCTGAATCATAAACTTAAGCTAAATAAATATGTACAAATAAAATAAAATAAATAAATAAATAAAAATAAAAATCATAAAATAATAAGAAAGAAAAAAATGGCTAAATTAACAAATAGCAAATTTCACTCTAGTTTTTAAACATTCCCGTAGCAGCGCCAAAACTTGATGGGTGCTACTCGTGTTAGCTACAATCTAAGGCGGTGTACCTATCGATGCGATCCTAGCACTAATGGCGAGTATCAAGGTCGTATTCCTCGGAAAGCGAAAGCCCGAGTTACTCCTTTGTTCTTTTTATATTAACCTAAAATGGATGATGAATAAATTCTAAACTAACTATTAACTACAAGCTAAGTCCTAAGGGAGATGCAAGAGTGATTGATAAACGAAATAATCAAGACAAGAAGAAAAACCCAAAGGGAATCTAAACTAGTTGGCATCCGAACAAAAGATAAAGGATCGGTGAGTCTAATTATGCTACCCGTGATCGAATTCTTAATCAATTCGGTTTCTCTCTCGAGATAACCGAATTCCTAAACCTAATAACCTAAAGTTGGAATCTCTTCCTAACGATTGATTCTTAAATTAGCATTAAGCTTTAATCCGCCTCTATTAAGCTTTGTTAATTCTTAATCCGGCTAGTTAATTATCCTTATCTCTAAGCGATTATTAACCAGTTCTTGCTATTCAAAATTCCAATTGCCAAACGGATTTCTCAATCTCATAAAGCAATCTAAACATCACAATTCACAATGTCTCATGAATAATGCATAATCTTATTAATCACCGAAAACAAGAAGAATACAAAACCAACTCAAACAATCCAACAATATAATATCAAGCCAACATAGTAAAGAAATCCCGAATGGATTAAATCAGTCTAGCTAAACATGTTCATGTTTAAAACAATCTAGGAAATCAATTACAATGAAAGAATAATGAAAATAAAACATGTACACCCTTTTCTCTCGAATTGGATGAACGTACTCCAAACTGGATCTACACTTTGATTAATCTCCCAAACTGCCTCTTGAATTGCTTCCACTATCGTTTTGCACTCGGAACCTTGCGATTCCGGGATTCTTACTCCCATGACTCTCTCGCACTCAATCGTGCAAAATCGAACCAGTCGCGAGGGCTCTATGTCACTTCTTCCCTCTCTCCTTTCTAAGAAAAAATCATTTTTCTTATATATTTAACTCGACGGCCGTGTTCAAGGCCGTCTTGGTCAAGACGAAGTCCAGCCGGGCCGTCTTTGAAACTGTGGATCTCACCAAGTAGGGTTTCACCACGGCCGTGTTTCTCCCCGTGTTGCTCCCCGTGTTATCCACCACAGGCCGTGCTGAAGGCCGTGGTGGCTACAGAAATCGTGCCCAAAGTGCCAATTTCAAGAATCAAAGCCAATGGTTGAGCACGGCCAGAGTCCAGGCCGTGCTCAATGTATGCATTGCGGGCTCTTGTCCGATCTTGGTGAATTCTCGTCCGTTTCCACACGTATTGATCTATAATTGCTTAAACACCGATGATGGTCCTATAAATGTTCCTGAAATGCAAAAGAACATAAAACACGGGTGATCTAGGAATAAAAGCACAATAATTGCTAAGAACATACGCAATAATATGCAAGCAAATATGTGTAAAACTATGCTCATCAATGTTATCCCACCTGAAAATCTAATAGGATTTAAAATTTCATAATTTGAGAAACCACAGGATCTTAATACTTTCCTAACATGGTGAGTAGTCTTTTTAGTTTCACAAAGAAAGATAAAATTTAGGAAATAAATTTAACCATCTCTTTAAAATGACAAATTGTCAGGGGTTTCCCAACTCCTTGACAATTCCAACTTAAAATCTTCATATTGGAAACTAGTGCCAAGTAGGGCTAGCTTGCTCCACCTCCTTAGGATCATTAAAAGAAAAGTGGCTGGTCTTGACCTTTGGTTCGGTTAAGCTAGTATCTAGTTCAATGCTTTGCTTGCAAGGTACTTGGGAAGAGATACCAATGATGAAGTGACTATTCCAAAACTACGGGATCGATGCTTCCATTTCCTTGTAGAAATCACAGTCTCAGAATTTTACAGCGAGTTATTGTAGAAAATAGATGTTGCAAGGCAAGGCCAGGTGAGCCTTCTATTATCTAGATTGAAGATTATGTTCCATAATGGCCTTGATAAAAAGAAGGCCCAAGAAGAAAGGTCCACCTAAGAGAGATTGAAATGAGTTAGAAGTTGGGGTCACCTGGATGTAATTCTGACATGCATGCAAGACTGGATTTACTTGTCCTCTCATACCCCATTGACGTGATTGTTACATCAGTCATGATTGCCATCTGTCCACCAATCGTGCCATTTGGAACTATAATAGTAGGCTGAGTAAGAAACAAGTCTTCTTTTTGGTTGAGTGTGACTGTAGCAATCCCTGTAGTATGCAAGCTTGAAAGATACTTGTGTTGTGGATTCAGAGATATGGTAAATGAAGAAGCAGGGCATTTTCCTTGATCAACAGTTAAAACATGAGAAACATTAGTACTTACTAGCTGACCATGAGCACTTTCAGAAAACCCTTGAGTCTTCATTCCTATATGAGAAAATAGTTCTTGAAGCCATGTAGCATAATTTGGCAATCTGTCCTATAATACCACATAAGTGGCAAATATTCGGAGGTTTTTCAAACTGAAATGGACACCAGCTTTCTGTAGTTTGCTCTCCTTTTAGTTTGAACCCTTTGGGCAGAGGATGATGTATAAGAGCATTGATCCTCAATCTCATGTATTTAGCATATAGACCTCCTTGCAAACCTCAAAAGGCAACTTCTAGAAAACTTTCGAAAGAAGCCCCAATCTTCATTGCATTAGCCTTAGTAATTTGACTAAAGGGAAGATTCTTTAGTTGAACCCAAAAGGGTGATAAACATAAATCCACTTCAAACAATACTTTATCTTCTGACCATAGTTGAATATTGATTATTTGGTGTTGCACTAGCCAAGATCTACCAGCTAGAATCGTAGTATAATCCTTTGTATCTTTAAAGTGAAATAAGAAGAGATCTCGACTAAGCTTGGTTATCGAAAGAGAATAAGTTAGTCTCCATGCAGCCGTTATTGCTTCCTGGATAGACCTGTTCATGGGTCGAGCCTAGGCGGGCTCGGGCCGGGCCTGACTTTATTTTGAACAAGCCCGAGCCCGAAATTTTTAAAAGCAGGCTTGGCCCTACCAATTGTTAAACCCAAATACTGGATCGGGTCAGGCGGGTTCGGTCGGGCTTGGGCGGGTTCGGGTCGGGCTTGAGTTTAGTTTTATTTAAATATATTATTAATAACAATAAAATTATGAACAAAAATAATAGGTAGCTAAGTGGTATGTAACACTTAATTATAAGTTGAAGGCCACAGGTTCGAATGCCAGGTATGACATAGTTTTTTTCTAACTAAACTAGACATCGGGCCGGGCCGGACTTGGATTTTTATGAAAATTCCAAGCCCGGCCCGAAAAATCAAGGCTTTTATGGATTCGGGTCGGGCCGGGCTTGTACACAAAAATTGTTGTCCAAGCCCGGCGAGGGCCTAGGCGGGTACCCAGGCCCATGAACCGGTCTATTCCTAGATAACATGACTACTAAAAATTTTAGTGAAGTATACTTTACCAACTAGTTTTGACGATAGGGTTTCTCCTTCAGAAGTTTTAGGAGATAATTCTAGAACCAGGTCTTCACAGTGCAATTGTTGAGTTTGTTGGATCAACTCTTGTATGGAAATATCAGCATATTTCCAAATACAATTTGAAAAAGTATAAAAGGATAGAAGGAACATAAAGACTAAAAATAATAAAAGTAAAATTTAAGAGAAAAAGATGTTAAAAGGACACACAAGAGAAATCTATTTATTTGTAAACAAAACCTAAAGCATATTGTATTAGGTAAGCGAAATTTTAGGAATATGAAAGGATGGACAATAACTCCACTTCAATTAGGGACTAACTCCCAATTATTATCAGAGCTTCTCTCTCATCTTATCTTAGAGCTTCTCTCTCATCTCAATATTGGACATTTAGTAAAAACTGATACATTTTTCTTGAATAATTGCTCTTTTAATGATTCACTTTATATAATTTTCTAATCTAATAATTTTTTATTTATTTAGTAAATTAAATTAATTTTATATTTTTTTAATAGATAAAAATAAATGATTAATTTCAAAAATAATTTATTATGTGAGTAATAATTTTTTTATTTTTAACAATTCTAGATAGATTTTATTTTTATATAAATAATGTATTAAAATATAAAATTGTTAAAAATAAAAAGATATTATTATTTATGTAATAAAATGTTTTTAAAAATTAAAATTAATATAGTAGATTTTAAATTATAATATTTTCTATATGTGAAAGAGATTTATTTTTTTTAGTAGATAAATTTATTTTATTTTTATTTATTAAAAATAATATACAAGTAATTTAATTTATTAAATAGATAATATGCTATTAAATAAAAAAGTTGGGATAAAGTAAAAAAAAACATATAATTATCTAAACAAAATGATTAAAGGAGAGCTTCCTCTTTTAAAAAATACAACAATATCACCAAAAGAAAAACATACAGGGGCAGTAGCAGAAGACCATCACAAGTGCGAGGAGACAAAAATGGGAAGCCGTAATTTGCCAAGTAAAACCTTGGGTTGCAGCAACCACAATCTCTTCTTGATTATCCATGCCTGCTTAATTCTTACAAATCCAGTGGCACTAGCAGAAGAAGATTCATCATCATCATCATCATCAATCATATCAAGATTCCAGCAATATCTTCAAATCAACACTGCACAACCCAATCCTCACTACCAAGAAGCAGCAGAATTCATTATTTCCGAGGCCAAATCAATAGGACTTGAATTCCAATGTATAGAGCTGGTGAAAGGGAAGCCACTTGTCCTCCTCAAGTGGCAAGGCTCTAACCCTACTCTTCCTTCCATACTTCTCTACTCCCACACTGATGTAGTCCCTGTTGAGCAGCACAAGTGGTCTTACCCTGCCTTTGGTGCCCATCTTGATTCTGATGGCAATATCTATGCTAGAGGTTCCCAAGACATGAAGTGCGTTGGCATGCAGTATCTAGAAGCTGTTCGTCGCTTGATGTCTTCTGGGTTCCACCCACTTCGATCTGTTTACATCTTGTTTTCCCCTGATGAAGAAATTGGTGGCCATGATGGTGCTGAGAAGTTTGCTCATTCTGATATCTTCAAGTCCATGAATGTTGGCATTGTGCTTGATGAAGGTCTTTCTTTATTTTTCTTTTCTTTTTTCAATTTTACTGTACTTCTAGTTGAATCCCAGGTAAAACTGATAGCTAGGTGTCAAATACCTACACTCAATGATGTATGGTACTGCCTCTGGAAACAGGTTTGGCATCTCCTACTGAGGAGTATAGGCCTTTTTATGCAGAGAGGAGCCCGTGGTGGCTGGTGATTAAGGCCATTGGAGCTCCAGGCCATGGAGCTAAGCTTTATGATAATAGTGCCATGGAGAATCTCCTGAAAAGTATCGAGACTATAAGGAGATTTCGTGCTTCTCAATTTGATTTGGTGAAGTCTGGTTTGAAGGCTGAAGGAGAGGTTGTTTCTGTTAATATGGTCTCTCTTAAAGCTGGCACTCCATCTCCAACTGTAAGCTTTTACTTCTATATGCTCATTTACTCTGTTTCAAATTAATTTCTAACTGCTCAATTTCTATTGCCTAGTCAGACTTGACCTTCGAATGATGAAACACCCGTATTTATTAATTTCAACTATTTATCTGCTCTGTTAATGTCCCATTTTTAAACATTGAAGCGCGAAGAATACTTCTGGTAGAAAACAGCAATGATTTATAAACTGAGACTTCCACAATCCAAAGGGCATACGTTGTGTGAGTGTACCTTAAGGTCTGAAAATGTATTTCTATGAAGTCCTTATGTGCTTGTGATGCACTTTTCGTGAAACATAAGCCATGTTCAAAATATATTTTAAGGTCTGAAAATCTTATGAAATTTTGTTCAATTATTCAAAATGTTAATTTTATTAAAATCCTTCTATCAGTGTTCGTCAACAATTTCTGAATTTGCAGTAATCAATAATATTTATTGCTCTATTGGTGATACAAAATTCCTGGTATTCTTTCTCTTCCAGGGATTTGTCATGAATTTGCAGCCATCAGAAGCAGAAGCTGGTTTTGATATTCGGGTCCCGCCAATTGCTGATCCTGAATCTTTGGAAAGACGAATTGCTGAAGAATGGGGTCCAGCTTCACGCAATATGACATTCCAGGTGCTGATAAATTACTAGAAACTTTAACAGCTCTGCTTATGTCTGGTGACATGTGCTTATTTCCTATCTGGCACCAATGATATTCTAAGTGTAGATCAGGGAAGAAAAATAGGGACCATTATGTTTATATGTATTACCCGTTGTTGGTTGGTCTATACTTGCTGTGTCTGGTTTATATAAAAAAAAATGTCATTGTTTTTTTAACTTTCAATACCTTCTTGCGATGCTTTAGCTGAAATTCATCGGCATTTCCACAAATATGGAAGATGGAAGAGGAATATTTTTTTTGTTTTGATTATCTAGCTAAATAAAAATGATTATCATATTTAGGGTCTTTTCTTGGCAAGACTAATATTGCCTTTTCCATCTGCTGTGGGCAGTAATAAGAAACTCATCAGAGCAGGAAATCATTTGAGTCTATTGCAAATATTTTAAGAATTTTGTCAATGCAAGATAAGGAAATTTATTTGCTGGTGGAAGTCTAGTGTTTATCAGGAACTACTTGCTTAATAGGTACATATTCAAGAAAAAATTATTCAGAAGAAGGATAAAATATAACGGGAGATATTGGCTTGTTTTGAATAGTTAATGAAAAAGGCCAGTCTTTCCAATATGGGATACATTATTGCATTATAATAAGTCACTTCTTTGTTTTCTTTTTCCTAATGTTTTTATAGCTTGGGCAGTTTAAACAGAAAGCTATTTTACACGACAAGTTTGGGAGGCCACTCCTTACAAAGACCGACAGTTCCAACCCATGGTGGGCCCTGCTTGAAGAAGCTGTACAAAAAGCAAATGGAAAACTTGGTAAACCAGAGATATTTCCTGCTGCCACTGATGCTCGTTACTTCCGGGAGCTAGGATTACCAGCAATTGGCTTCTCTCCTATGGCAAACACGCCTCTTCTTTTGCATGATCATAACGAGGTAATATGAAATTCAATGCTTCCTTTAACTATTTGATGGTATCATAATTTAGTAACCCAGGACTTTTTTGTTTGTTTGTTTGTTGTGATTATTTCCATGTTAGCACAATTTTGCTTATAGTCAGTACGCATGTGAAATGTCTCTTATCCATTTACCTCTTCACGTGCTTGTCTTAATGAACATATATACGCAATGTTCTTGATCTAATAGATTTTGTCCTACTATCTTGGTCATTGGTTAACATAAGCATCTGGCTTTGACCAATTACTTTGCAGATTATATGCTCAAGAAACTTTCCTTCTCAATGGTTATTATGCATTTAATCATGTGTAATATAACCCTCATGTTCTCTTCCTTGCAGTTTCTTAACCAAGCAGAGTATCTGAAAGGCATTGATATATATGCATCAATAGTAAAAGTCTATGCTTCTTATGTTAACCATGCAAGCAGTGAAGTCGTCAAAGATGAATTGTAAGATAGCATAGCAACTTTCAGGTACACAGGTTACTAAAGCTTCTGCTGGTGTAACATGGTGAGAATTCAAATTAATAAAATTTAATGCTGATGCATCAAGAAGTCGGCCATATATAGGATTTGAACTTGGTTATGGTGCAGGGTGTACTCAAATCCTCTTTATTTGACATTAATGAGTTGATAATTCTTCATGTTGCACTTCCAGTCGAGTTCACGTGATGTAATAACAGAGAAAAGAAAAAAAAAAAAAAGAGAAAAAGAAAAAAGCTTTACGCAGTTTGTATTGATGCTATTGGTACTAATTCAAAGTTCAAACAGTTCCCGAGGCTCAAAGCCATGCCCTAGATTCTTAATGTGTATGTTACATTATGGGCAGATCATAAGTAAGATCAGCAGGTAATGGATTTAGGCAGTCGCACAGACTTCCTTTGACGAATATAGATGGAAATTTCTTTAAATTGCTGCTGTTTCTTAGACCCATCCTCTATGAGTGCAACTGTGAAATTGATTTGTAAGCTAGGTCTTCTACTTTTCCTGCTTCTCCCTGAAATTTTTAATTTGTTCACTTGTAACATACACAGATCTTCTGTTACCAATAATCTCCGCATGAACAAAACCCATCTCGGAAATGATGGTATCTGATGGGATCTCTGATTATGATAGTCCTGTGCTCCATCTTTGCTACAAGTTTCACGAAAAAATGACAATCTCCGCATATCCTGATGTTTTTTCTGATCCTAATTATATGCTCTTTGGACAAACTCATCAAACCAAAGACAAGCGCCAATTTCTCACTGTGATACTGTAAGGAGTCTTCTTTTTGTTCCCCCTCGAGATCTTGCAAAACAAAATTTGTGTCTGGAACATAACCCAACCCCCTAAGCTTATGAATCAACTCACTCAGCTGCTTGTTGATCTCATTGAACTGCGGATGCGAGTTGTCTCCTAAAATGAAAGCATGAATCTGCTTATTCACTTCAACCCAGCTGCATCCTGGTTCTTTCCTAATTCCCATGTCATTCATGATCCTCCTAATCTGGGCAACATCATCCCACCTTTGAGCATTGGCATAAATATTAGACAAGAGTATGTAGCTTCCTGCATCATCAGGATCCAGCTTCAGAATCTTTTTAGCGGCATATATAGCCAGATCCACATTCTTGTGCACCCTGCAAGCACCAAGCAAAGTTCTCCATGTTACAGCATCTGGTTCACATTCCATTTCATTTATCAACCCGACCGCATCATCAAGTTTCCCTGCTCTTCCAAGAAGATCAATCATGCAACCATAGTGTTCCCTGCCTGGATCAATACCGAAAAGCTTCTTCATTGATCGGAAATAGTGCCAGCCAGCTTCTAGAAGTCCAGCATGGCTGCAAGCAAACAGCACTCCAAGAATGGTTATATAGTTTGGTTTTGTCCCTGAAACTTTCATGGACTCGAACAATTTAAGTGCCTCTCTGCTGTAACCATTTTGTGCAAACCCTGCAATCATTGTGCTCCAAGAGATTACATCCTTCTCCACCATCCGAGTGAAAACATAATTGGCATCTTCCAAACTGCCGCATTTACAATACATATCCAGGAGGGCATTATTCAATACTAGATCTTGATCATGCTTAAATACATGAACATGAACTTGTCTCCCCAATTCTAATAGTGCTAGTCCAGTACAAGCTCTCAAGACACTTGTAAGCGCAGACTGATTAGCAGGGAAACCATTTCTCTTCATGCTCTTGAAAAGATTTAAAGCTTCATCACCATCATTGTTTTGAGCAAATCCAGCAATTATAGAATTCCAAACAATCAAATCCCCTGTTACCATTTCATTGAAAACATACAATGCATTTTCAGATTCACCCCATTTTGAGTAAATATCAATGAGAGCGCTCCTAACATAGACATCAGAGTCCAGCCCACTTTTAATTATATTACCGTGGAGCTGCCTAAGATTATATACACCATCACAAGCCCTCAAAATAGAAGAATATGTATACACATTTGGCTTCACACCTTCTCTAAGCATACAAATCAGAAATTCCAATGCCTTGTCATTCAGCTTTGCATTAGAGAAAGCAGATATCATTGTGGTCCAAGAAACAACATTTCTCTCAGGCATTTGGTCGAACAGTGTCAGTGCTTCATCTAACAGATTAAATTTCACGTACATATTGAGCAACATGTTGATGAGAAAGATATTGGGCTGGTGCCCATTAGAGGAAAGGTGTTTGTAGACTTGTTTTCCTTGTTCAATTGCGTTTCTAGCCAAGCAGCATTTTATGAGCTCAGAGTAAGTGAATGAATCAGCCCAAATTCCATGCTTGTGCATGGCATCCATGGCTTTCATGGCTCTTGGTAGGTCTCTTTGGTAGCAAAACTCTGTGAATTCCCGAAGCAAGGACGATGAATTAGAGGTTGCCGTATGATATCGCCGCCATACTTTGAAAGCGAAGCCATTGGCTTTATGCATCGTTTGGATGGCAAAGACATTGAAATGTTGCATAACATCTTTAATGTAAAAGTGATGCATTAAGAATAGGCAAAACCCACTTTTTTGGTCTCCGGACTTTTGGATTTTATTTTACTTATTTTAACAAATCCTCATATTTTTATTTTTGTCTCACTTTCATTACTTTATTTATTTATTTTTTAATGTTAAAAAAAAATTTCCTAAAATTTTTATGCGAAATATTTTGTTAAATAAATAAATTTTCCTTATCTCAATACATCAGAAATATTTTATGAAATATTAAATTCAATTAATATCAAATTAATAGCATTAATCTCTTTTTATTTACAAGCTATATTTCTAATAAAACATCATTCAAAAGAAAATGTATTATATTATAACATATATAAAAATACGAAGAGGGAGGAGGATAGATAAATTTACTCAAAGGAAATTAATATTGTTAAGATTAACTAATTTAGTTTTTTTACTAATTTAATATAATTTAATAAAAATAATAATAAACAATAGTAGTATAAAATTAAAATTTATAAGAAAAAAGTACATTTTTACCCTCAACATTTAGTGCAAGGAGCGAATTAGCCCTTAGACAATACGTAGGCGCAAATAAATTTTTAAACTGTCAAGAACCTGTAACTTGAGCCCCTTCCTTAACAAAACACTAAACTTTCTTCAAAGTCCAGCTGACGTGGCAATTTGAATTTATAAGACTAAAAGAAATAGACTCCACTATAAGTGATGTGTCAATAAAATATTAGCGCATCAAGAAAAATTTAACAATCAATTTTCAATAACAATAATGTACAAAGTTATAATTGTTTTTTTACCCTTAGTTTCAAATAATTCTAACCATCCGCTGCTGCCACTCTCCAATGATGGCTTGCTAAGCTGAATTAACATTCTTCTCCAATAATAATTGCAAGTGCGGAATGCATTGAGGTCAACGGGATAATACACAAACAAAAGTTACTAGTTGTGGGAGACATTCAATAGCAGGTTTACACAGAATAAGGAATACCCATGAGTGCTTGTATTAGAGGCTGCTAACACCTTGCAAAATGAGTGAACTGTTAGACATTTCAATGGGGATGGATAAACACTTGTTAAAAATAATTCCAAGTCATCAAAATACAATCGTTGCCTAAACATCAGTAAGCTTTAAACGAATTGAATACTCCATATATAAAATAGAAAATAAAAAAGAAAAAACAAAATTATTTCTTATATCTGTATTGGCAGCAAAGTAATTTGTGCATGAGATGCTCATCCTCCGACTCGAAATTACAAGTGATAACATACTAGTCTCTTGACGAGCAAGCCGTCTCACTCCAACATGCAAACCCCATCCTTTTCCACATTAACTCTGTGCTGAAATCTTCTAGTAAGCTTATTATTTACATGTTTCTAGGTTGATAAGTTAATCAAAAGATTGATTAAACATGATAACTTAATATCGTTGTTTTGATTATATCATGTCCAAGATTAGCGCTTATTCTCTTTTGGATTTTGAATTAGTTATTTCGATTCTGTTAATTCATCAGCAAGGAGAAGAAGATGGAGAATTATCACTATCAATATGATCCTCATGTCGCGAAGGAGGTCTAGGCAATGGTGGAAATGGCTGCAAATCAGGATTAGGCCTATAACGATCAGATGTCTGTGGCTGGTGAAGAATTCTTCTGTGACAGGTAATTATGGAGATGAATATGATGAAGAAATTGATGGTGATAATAGAACTAAAAAGAGGATGAAATGATGATGGTGATTATAGCTATGAGCTTTCATGGTGATAAAATTTTGTAGCTTCTTGTTAATTTGTCCTACTCTTCTTTTTCTAGTCTTTCTCTTTCTCTATGATCATTGTTTTCGGTTGCAAAAAAATTTCTTTTGCGAGATAAAGACACAGAGAAAGATGGACAAGCCATTTTTTCAATTCAGAAAGGATGTCTGAGCTGATATTCCTGACATCAGTGTCCCACTCTTTTAGTCTTAAATTTATTTATATGCCACGTCATAAAAGTTAAACACTCGTTAACGTGATTTTTTAGTACCGTTTAGTGAGGGCCAAAAGTAAACTAAATCTTAAGTTTCTAATATATTTGCGCCAAAAGAAAAAATAAGGGCAAATGTGTTCCTCGACCTAAACATTAAGGTTGAAAATGCACCTTTGCCCAAATTTATATAGAGATAGAAAACTATAAGATTATAAATAAAAAAACAATTAGAATTCTATTTAAAGCGTTGGATTTAAATTCTATCTTATAAATTTTTTATATTCATTCTAGGTAAAATGCTTCGTTGGTACCAAACATTTTCCCCTTGTTTCTATTTCGTACTAAACCTTCAATTTGTTTTTTTTTGGTACCCTTCCTATTATTTATGTTACTTCTGACATTACCAATGAGGATTCCGACAGTTAATTGATGATGTGGCTGCCGGTTTTATAAAAAACCATCCCGACTTGACAGATGTTTTGCTGACTCCTTTATTTAATCATAGTCAGCAATTCACTTGTGTCTCACCCTCAAATAAATAGCCCTAAATCATTAAATACTTACCTTTACCTAAAATTATTTATTACTTACCTTTACCTTTACCTAAACAATTTCTCTCGATTAAACCTTTTATCCTTAGTTGAAAGAGTAACTACTTTCCTTTAGCTTAGAAGAAAAACGTATTACTTCCACCTCCATTGTCCAAACTCTTTGAGCTTCCTCTTCCTAGTTTTATTTCATAGAAACAAAGCACATTTCGAGATTGGGTAGCAATGTCACTTGACTGGCGAGTAAAGGAGAAATGAGAAGACCCACCATAATACTGTAAGTAAAGGCACCTCAAGTTCTTCTGTGGTAATTCAAATAGTTAAAGTTATTTTTCATGTTAAATGTGCATCTTGTATGCGTATTTCATGCTGCATTATTTTGGAAGTTATTTTACCATGAAAGCACTAAATATGCATATTGGGTTAGGGGTTTCTCATTACTTACTACTGTGAAGAGATCTCTTTTATCGAATGAATGTTGATAATGTTTATTAATACTACTTCTGTTAAACTAATTAATGTATGTTTAATTAATTTAGGATAATTGTATTTTGTAATGCTTAATTTCGAGTACTTTAGTTTATATTGGCATGATTATGGAGTTGATGGTAGAGGTCAGCCTAAGCTATAGGATGTGGGAGCTATTGATTTTTGCAGTTCAGATAAGATCTCTAGGTTAGAAATTGATTCAATGGTTAGAGAGCTAGGAATGAAACCTGAAAATAAAACTATTATGTGGAAGCATCCTAAGAAGAGTATGAATGATGGATTAAGAAGCCTTGAAACTGACAATTATGCTTTAGAAATAGCAATGTCTGTAGAGGATTATAAAATGATGCATGTTTTTTACTAGGGATAAGTTTAAAGGAATAGAAGAGGTTGGGAAACCACATGCTAGTGAAGAGGCTGTGAAAAATATGTCTGAGATGGAATGAGAAGAACCATAGAATGAACAAAATATTGATGATGAATGGTGCAGATTCAAAGGACAGTGAGTTTGTGGACTTTGATTATGACCTCAGGGATGAAGATGTTGATGATGATGCCATATTTGAGAGGGATAGACCATCTGGATCTAGTAGTGCTAGGCAACCTGGTGAGGAGTTGTGTGGAGATTCAGATGTGACAGTGTATACTCCATCAGATGAGCTGTTGTTATGCTCTTCAACTGATGATAATGATGCAGATTTATGGAAGCACAAGTGGCTTGTGTTTAATGAGGAGATTGACATGATGAATCCCAGCTTCACGATTGGAATACTATTCAGTTTCTTCAAATAATTCAAGGATGCAGTTAAGAGCTCATCAATCAAAACTAGAAACTAGGTAATATTTGGACCAAATACAAGACAGAAATGCAAGGCTAAGTGCAAGAAAAGATGTCAGTTCTTCATTTGGGCTTACCTAATGAACAGAGGCAAATAAACATTTCAATTAAGTTAGCTTGCTTGACTTACAACTACTTAAAAGAGGCATACAATAGGCATGTTATGCTAAATTTATAACTGACCATTATGTTGAAAGGTTCAGAGCTAATCCCACTTAGGCAATTCAAGGGATCATACAAGCTATAAAAGAAGACTATGGTGTTGATGTGTTAAGACTTAAAGCATGGAGAGCAAGAAATGTTGCATTCAAATTTATCAATAGTGATGAGACAAAACAACTTTCTAGACTTCATGATTATAAGCTAGAACTATAGAAGTAATCCAGAAAGCACTATAGTTTTTTATTTGAATGAAGGAGTTTTTAACAGTATGTATGTGTGCTTTGCTGCACTGAGGGAAAGATTTAAGTCTTGTAGGCCTTTGATATCTTTGAATGGGTGTTAGCTTAAAGGAGTATTTGGAGGACAACTTCTCATAACTATTGCTATAAATGCGAATGACTGCATCTATCCAGTGGTATCGTGTGTTATCTAGAAAGAAAACAAGCAATATTGGAATGGTTTTTGGAGTTTCTGGCTGAAGATTTGTAAATATCAAACAATTATCATTGGGTCTTCATGAGTGACAGGCAGAAGGTAATTATTCTTCACATTTTCCTTTTTTTTAAGCAATTCATATATATGTGATATTAATTTTGTGTTGTGATTTTGTAATAAGTCTTATTCCTGCCATTGAAGAACTATTCCCTAATCATGAACATAGGTTTTGTGTAGACATGTGCATAGTAATTTTAAAAAGAAATTTAATAGTCTAGGGCTGAAATAACTTGTGTAAGGTGCTGTTAGGTCAAGTTATATTCAAAAATTTTAAAAAAATAATGGACAAGTTAGCATCATTGTCAAAATAGGGACATAACTACATGAATAACATCCCCCTTATCATTAGTATAGGTCTCATTTTAGGACTGATGCTAAGTGTGACATGTTGTTAAACGATTCATGTGAATGTTTTAATAATTTTATCTTAGATGCTAGAACCAAGAGTGTGATAGCTATGAATGAGATTATAAGAATAAAATTAATGAAGAGGATACATAAAGATGCAGTTGACAAATAGGAAATGACATGCACATGTAGGAGGTGAGATCTAACTGGTATACCTTATTGTCATATGTTGTGTGTGTACTTTGGTATAACAATGAAAACCCTGAATTTTATCTACACGAGTACTATAAGGTTGAAACATACCTAAAATGCTATAGCCATTTGCTTAACCCAACTACTAGTACAGAATTTTGGCCCAAGGCAACTTATGGAAGCTCTAATAAAAAATGGTGATGTGCGTAAAATACACACATCTAAATGGGGTTTTTAAGATTGATTTAATGGACATTTGGATATGAATTGGTCTCAACACTCACCCTATACGTTTGTTTGTGTGCATTAGGTCCAAAAGAGGTCAAAGGATGATAAAGGAAAGAATTGGAGCATAATTGGACGTCAAAGCTGCCTAAACGAGCTAAGTATGCCCATGCGGAAGTTTAACACGGCCGTGTTGGATTCAACACTAGCCGTGTTACCAACACGGCCGTGTTGGATGCGTCAAACATGAAAGAAAAAGAAGCTTTTAGGGAGCACGGCCACAAAGAGTAACACGGCCAGGAACACCATCCCGTGTCCCCAACACGGCCAGAAACACGGCCGTGTTGGCAGCGACAGGGGGTATTAATTAAAAGAACAAAGAGAGAAAAGGAGGAGGAAGCTAGGGTTAGAACGTCCCAAACCCTAATTTTTCTTTCCCTAAGGGGTTTTTGAGTTGAAACTAAGAGAAAAGGAGACTTGGATCAAGGTTTCAATCGGATTCCCTTCAAAGATCGAAGATTGGGCGAGGTTCGTCGATTGATTTTCAATTCGAGTAAGAGGAACAAGAATCAATTCAATTGGAGCAAAAGGATTTGGGGCTGTTTACTCTCATCCAAGGGTGTAATCGGGTTTTCTCTACCTTTGCTTATTGTTGTAATTGGATTCTTGTGTATTTTGAGAATGAACATGATTAGCTAGATTGATTAAATCCATTGGGATTTCTTTACTATGTTGGCTTGATATTATATTGTTGGATTGTTTGAGTTGGTTTTGTATTCTTCTTGTTTTCAGTATTAATAAGATAATGCATTATTCATGAGACGTTGCGAATTATGTGTTTAGATTGCTTTGTGTGATTGAGAAGTCCATTTGGCAATTGGAATTTTGAATAGCAAGAACTGGTTAATAATCGCTTAGAGATAACTAGCCGGATTAAGAATTAACAAAGCTTAATAGAGGTGGATTAAAGCTTAATGCTAATTTAAGAATCAATCGTTAGGAAGAGATTCCAACTTTAGGTTATTAGATTTAGGAATTCGGTTATCTTGAGAGAGAAACTGAACTCGGTTAAGAATTCGTCCACGGGTAGCATAATTAGACTTACCAATCCTTTATCTTTTGTTTGATTGCCAACGAGTTTAGATTTCCTTTGGGTTTGTCTTCTTGTCTTGATTATTTCGTTTACCAATCACTCTTGCATCTCCCTTAGGACTTAGCTTGTAGCTATTAGTTAGTTTAGAAATTATTTATCGCTAATTTTAGGTTAATATAACAAAGAACAAAGGAGTAACTCTGGGCTTTCACTTTCCCGAGGAATACGACCTTGATACTCGCCATTAGTGCTAGACTGCATCGATAGGTATACTGCCTTAGATTGTAGCTAACACGAGTAGCACCCATCAAGTTTTTGGCGCCGTTGCCAGGGAAATGTTTGAAAACTACAGTGAAATTTGCTATTTGTTAATTTAGCCATTTTTTTCTTTCGTATTATTTTATGATTTTTTTTTGTTGTTTATTTATTTTATTTTATTTGTACATATTTATTTAATTTAAGTTTATGATTCAGATAGTGAATGATAAGGAGGTTCAATGCTAAACTCAAACTCTTTGTATGATGCATTGGAAAATGGGATTAGGAACCAAGAGAGTGCTAAAAACTGGGATACCCGTGCATCTTTAGAAGCTCGAGTGGAATCGTTTTGCAGGGTACCGATCAACACTCCACTCCTATCCTTTCTTCTCAAGTTTTTTGTGAATTTTGTTGTGGTTTACATTTGAGTAATAATTGTTCATTGTATAGTGTTGTTGCTCATTGTTCTTATAACTATGAACAGGTGAATTATACGGGAAATTGGCCAAATGACTCGTATAGAAGCACCTACAATCAAGACTTGAGCACTCATTCACCCTTTGGATGGAGCTTAGATGACCAAAAACCACCAGAATTTCAGCAGCCTAATCTTGCACCATTAACTCAAGGTGAAGAGTTAGTATCAGAGGAGCCGATGACGAGGTTTATTGCAAGTCTTGAGGATAGATTCCAAAAAACAGAGAGGATACTTGAAGATCAACAAGCCTCGATTAACAACATAGAGCATCAAGTAGGCTTAATCTTCAAGTTACTAGCTGAAGAGCAATCGGGAACTCCATCAAACGCTACTGAATCCGAGGAACATTTGAGCGCCGTCACTTTGCGTTCATGTGAGAATTTTTCTGGTTTATCTATTATGTTTGACGATGATACTTATGTGCAGGACGATTTCTTGAACATGGAGATGGAACCAGAAAAGGAAGAGGCGAATATGATTCCTTTGAAAGACTATCAACAGGAATGTACAGTTGATGATGCTGAGTTGTAGTTAGAGGAATTGTTGGTAGATTTTCCACAAGTCCCTTCGATGATGGAAGATGAGCACGAGTTATCCAATGAAGAAGTCTTGGAGGAGCTCGAGTTTCTTCTAGCAAGTGAACCAAGCCAGGGACTGAAGAAAACCATCGGCACTCCTGAAGAGATTGCCCAACCATCGATCCTTCCAATTGTTGAAACTCCAGCTTTCAAATTGGAAGAGCCCCTAGAGCATCATGACTACGTTTAATTATACGAGGAGCGAGTTTTGCCCATCATACTGGCAGCTTGCTTGATAGTCGGGAAGAGGAAATCGACGATTATCCCTCTAAGCGGATACTTGAAGCCATTTGTTTGGAAGAAGGATGGATGGTCGTCGATCACGCCCAATTGCTTTTCACTATGAGTCCAGCTAAGAAGACTCATCACATAAAAAAGAAGCGCTTTTGGGAGGCACCCCAAATTTTATTTTATTTCTTTTTCATTTTTAATTTTTTAATTTTATTTTTTTTACCCTTTCATTTTGAAACATTTTATTAGTTTTAGTTTTCATATTTTATTTAATTTTTATTTCAGTTTCGATTTTAATTTCTTATTTTATTATTTGCAGCCACTCCTCCACCATGCATCACCAAATACGATATACCCTGCTGATGCACCTCTTTTCACTCCGGAGCCATAATCAGGGCAGTATTAGTTTATTTTTCCTTTTTCATTTCATATATTTTGTACACTGAGGATAGTGTGTCCTTCAAGTGTCGGGTGGTGATATCAATATATACTTACTTTCATATTCTATAATTTTATATATGAAATTCAGATCCTTTTCTAGTGTATATATCGCATTTCATTTATTCCATCTCAGTTATTTGTTTATTCTTTGTGCAATTTTTAGTAAAAATTTTGAAATTTTTTCACTTTGTTTCAATGCTCTTACTGTTGACTTGCTTTTGAAATCCTGTTTATGTCCATGTAATCGGGTAAAACCGATAGTGTTGAGTTTTGCGGAAGAATGTAAGATAATTAGTTTGAGTTTTGCACTAAGTTACTTTGGTTTATTTAATTATGTTTTGATGATTTTTGTTTGGAACCTACTCAAAAGCACACTTTTGAGAAATTGAGCCTAAATTGTAAGCATACACTTTATATGCTTGTATTTATTTCTTATTGAGAGTGTCGATTACTGTCTTTACTTTTAGAACTTGCTCGGTAATGCTTATGAGGGCCACAAGGAGAGCTTAACACTTTGGTATGATAGAGGCACTTAGGTTTTTCATTCTAGCCAAATAGCCTTCATTTGTTTATTGATTCTGTAGATAACCCCCTCTTTCACTATTTTCTATCATATTTCATTGCCACTTAGTTTTATTATGCTTTGGGTAATGATTTTGCACATGAGTTGTTTTTATTAGGAATTTTTGTCTTGGGAATAGCGTTGGAATTTTATAGCAGCTTACTTCAATCCAAAAAGAAATTCACTCTATTATATGAATGTTATTCCCTTATGAAAAAAAAGAAGAATAAGAGGGAAAGGTGACGAAAAGAAAGAAAGTAAGTGAGCTAAACATTTTGACTTGATTCCTATTTCCCACCTTGGACTACTATCCATCGTTTACCCCTTGTGATTATTGTGACTTGTGTGCCGGTCATGTATTTCATTGCAGAACACCATAGGTTCAACATCTGATCAAATTTACCTACCCTTACCTAATCCCCATTACAACCCTTATAAAGACCTCTTGACATGGTTGTTGACTCTCCATAAGTGGTAGGAGTAGGATTTAAGAGCAAGCATATAGTAAGTAAGGCAGTAGTTGATGCATTGAGCGATTAAACACTATCCTTTAAATACTTTGAGTGATTTAGAGTGAATCTGGTGAGGAGTTGGTTCTGAATAATTTCGTTGAGACAGTATTGTGTGAATTATTGGCATCTTGGTTATGATACTTGAATTGATTGCTTCTTTTCTTTTTGTTTAACTTACGCTTGTTAAGGATATGTGCAGGAGCTCTCTAGCTTGTCTGTCAGTTTAAGTATTGTTCCTTAGTGGTTTATTTTCCTTATTTTACTTTTGATTGCTTGAGGACAAACAATGAGCTAAGTGTGGGGTTATTTGATGTGCGTAAAATACACATATCTAAATGGGGTTTTTAAGATTGATTTAATGGACATTTGGATGTGAATGGTCTCAACACTCACCCTATACGTTTGTTTGTGTGCATTAGGTCCAAAAGAGGTCAAAGGATGATAAAGGAAAGAATTGGAGTATAATTGGACGTCAAAGCTGCCGAAACGAGCTAAGTATGCCCATGCGGAAGTTTAACACGGCCGTGTTGGATTCAACACTGGCCGTGTTACCAACACGGCCGTGTTGGATGCGTCAAACATGAAAGAAAAAGAAGCTTTTAGGGAGCACGGCCACAAAGAGTAACATGGCCAGGAACACCATCCCGTGTCCCCAACACAGCCAGAAACACGGCTGTGTTGGCGGCGACAGGGGGTATTAATTAAAAGAACGAAGAGAGAAAAGGAGGAGGAGGCTAGGGTTAGAACGTCCCAAACCCTAATTTTTTTTCCCTAAGGGGTTTCTGAGTTGAAACTAAGAGAAAAGGAGACTTGGATCAAGGTTTCAATCAGATTCCCTTCAAAGATCGAAGATTGGGCGAGGTTCGTCGATTGATTTTCAATCCGAGTAAGAGGAACAAGAATCGATTCAATTGGAGCAAAAGGATTTGGGGCTGTTTACTCTCATCCAAGGGTGTAATTGGGTTTTCTCTACCTTTGCTTATTATTGTAATTGAATTCTTGTGTATTTTGAGAATGGACATGATTAGCTAGATTGATTAAATCCATTGGGATTTCTTTACTATGTTGGCTTGATATTGTATTGTTGGATTGTTTGAGTTGGTTTTGTATTCTTCTTGTTTTCAGTATTAATAAGATAATGCATTATTCATGAGACGTTGCGAATTGTGTGTTTAGATTGCTTTGTGTGATTGAGAAGTCCATTTGGCAATTGGAATTTTGAATAGCAAGAACTGGTTAATAATCGCTTAGAGATAAGGATAATTAACTAGCCGGATTAAGAATTAACAAAGCTTAATAGAGGCGGATTAAAGCTTAATGCTAATTTAAGAATCAATCGTTAGGAAGAGATTCCAACTTTAGGTTATTAGATTTAGGAATTCGGTTATCTCGAGAGAGAAACCGAACTCGGTTAAGAATTCGTCCACGGGTAGCATAATTAGACTCACCAATCCTTCATCTTTTATTTGATTGCCAACTAGTTTAGATTTCCTTTGGGTTTGTCTTCTTGTCTTGATTATTTCATTTACCAATCACTCTTGCATCTCCCTTAGGACTTAGCTTGTAGCTATTAGTTAGTTTAGAAATTATTTATCGCTAATTTTAGGTTAATATAACAAAGAACAAAGGAGTAACTCTGGGCTTTCACTTTCCCGAGGAATACGACCTTGATACTCGCCATTAGTGCTAGACTGCATCGATAGGTACACTGCCTTAGATTGTAGCTAACACGAGTAGCACCCATCAAATGGCAAGGTCATAAAGAAGGGCTCTATGCTGACATGCATAATTTGTGGTGCTAAAGGCCACAACAAGAGGTTTCATAGTGCTGGAACTTCTACAAGGCAACAACAGAAAAGGAAAAAACTACTTGGAAGTATTCCTCTCATATACTTCTGATTTTAATTCATAAATGTCATATGAACTAATGTGAATATGTTATACTAGGTGATGAGGAAGACATAAAAATGACAAAAGAAAAAGGGACCCAATGGTGAAAGTAGTGCACAGAATATAAGCTACTAATCTACTGAATATACTTCTGCTTGTATTAATCAATGTATTTTTGTTTTGGTTTACCAAGCTTTTTTGAGTTGTACTTATAGGTGCAAAGTGGTGCTGCCATTTATTGTAATACACATGAAGATAATCATGGAGCTTCAAATGGGTTTGAAACACATGAAGATAATCATGGAGCTTGAAATGTGTTTGATACACATGAACCTAATCATGAAGATGACCATGGAGCTCCTATAGGCACAGCTCCTTTGGGGACAACTTCAACATTTGTTAATCTGTCACCATTAATACCATTATCATAGGTAAGTATTTTGTCACCTCTAATATTTAGTTGTGTAATATAAAATAGAGGTATTTGAGATTTTATTATACAGTTATTCAATGTAACACCATCAACAACACAAGCAAAAACAGTTGTAGTTGAGCTTGGCATACCAGCTCATTTAGTTGATTTCCATGATTATGCTTCAAAGTGGAAATCACATTTACAATCTATCACATCACCTTAAAGAATTGCAACCAAGAAGACTAAGAGCATTAATGATTTTTTGAGTGAGGTACCACCGGATCTGGGTATTGGAAGACTTTCACAAACACATAAAGGAGGAATTGCAAAAAAGCCAGCATTTGAAGCTAAGGGAAAAAAGACATCTAAACCCCCAAGGTTGTTGAGCATGGAGATTGGGACTGAAGGAAGTGTTGCAATAAATAAGAAAGGAGTTAGCACAATAATAAAGCTTCAAGACAAAGGAAAACAAAAGATTGATCAAAGTGTTTCAGCAAAGAAGAGAGCTTGGGTGCCTCCAGGAATTACAAAGAACAAAGGAATTATGATTGGAAAGAAGACTTAGATGAAGAGGACCTAAAAAATAATTGTTTGTGTTTTTGAAACCCTAATTAATACTGTTTGTTTTGATTGTTATGTTGTTATTATCTGTGTGGACCTAACATGTGGTTGTTTAACATATTTTTTTATAATGGCTTTTGACAGCCTTGGTTGTAGGGTTCATGTGCTCCCTTTTTTGTCAAGATAGGAACAAAATATAACACAGGAATTCCACACCCATTCACTTTTTGTTCGAACATTTGATTATTAAAAGCAATTAATAGCCTATATTATTAAAATGATAGCATGTTGTTGCTATGCTTATTATTAAATTCTCACTCAATTTCTCTGTTTCCTAGCTTGATTTTTATATAACAAATTGCTATGCTTATTTATCATCATATTAAAACAAAAACCACAAGAATCTATAAAGAAAACCACATTTCATTTCATTTCATTAATTCATCATCAAAATACAAAAGTAACAGTAGTCATAAAAACTATTATTTCCAAAATACACCCCACCACCATCTAACTACCTATGTCACCAAAATATACCCCACCATCTATCAAAAGTATATATTCAAATTAAGCTAACAAAAGTACATCTTGTAAATCAGAATCCCAACCACAGCATAAAAACAAGCTATACAGGTCCTTACTACGTTTCATGCTCCCTTTTTCTTCTTTTATTTTCTTCAACTTTAGATTTAGCAAACTAACTCCATTCTTGTGCTCATTCAGTAGCACACTTGTAATGTTAGATTTAAACCTCTCCAGATCACCTTAATTCTTACAGCATCACCAGTATCTTCTTATTAATTTATATGTTGTGCCACTTAAAAAAAATCACAGCTTGATCCTTGTACAAGAACAATCCTTCATTACAACTAAAACCAGAACAATGTAAACTAAGGAAAGCACTCTTATACTTACTATAAAAGAGCATCCCTAAAACTTGCGACCAAGGTTCCTCTCAGTTCGAGAGATGCACAATTTTGCAAGCCTTCCACATGGACAGTTAGAATCCTCAACTCCAAAAATATATTTCTTCGGATTAAGCACCGTTTTAACTATTTCTTGCTCCATTTTCTCGATAAGGTAAAGTACAAGGAAGCTTAACAATTGATTATGAGAGATAGGAGAACCAAAGAGTGAATTGAGCCAAATTTTTATAAAAACTAGGGTTCGAAATTGGAGTTTTTTTTCACATTTTACAATTTTATTTGGGGATGGGACACAAGTGAATTGCTGAATAGGATTAAATAAAAGAGTCAGCAAAACATGTGTCAAGTGTGGTGGTTTTTTATAAAACTGGCAGCCACATCATCAATTAACTGCCGAAATCCTTATTGGTACTGTCAGAAGTAATAGAAATAATAGGAGGGGTACCAAAAAGAAACAAATTGAAGGTTTGGTACAAATTGGAAGCAAGGGGCAAAGCTTTGGTACCAGCAGGATACTTTACCCTTCATTCCATCTAGAGTTAATGATTATTTTATTATTTAATATATAAAAATTAACAAGTCTAATTACTGTTAGAAAAAAGAATATTTTAATTTTAATTTAATGGAATATAAATATTTAAATAGAAAATAACTGCCTATAAATCTAGCTACTTAAATAATGAGTCTCAACTATAATTTAATTTATAAATATAAAATCTAATTATCAAGAACAATTGTAGATACAAATATAGAGATATATTATTTTATAAAAAATTATAATCAAGATAAAACCAGTAAAGTAATTATATAATAAATTTACATGTTCTTACAAACTATATAGACTTTTCATATCTCTAAAAATTAAACCATTGACATTTAATGAATGAAAACTAATTTCTTTTTAAGAGAAATAAAATCAATACTAAATCTATTTGATAAAATACCAATAAATTTATATGTTGGCTAGCATCAAAGTTTTTAGTTTTTTAAATTGAAAAAATACGTGGATATTGACCACTAGAAAAGTTATATGATTAATTCAAAATTTGAAAAAATGCTTAAATAACGCTAATAATTTATATAAAATCTTATATTTATTTTGTTTGAAAATAAAGAAATTGAGTCAATATTTTAGAATATTGACCCAACCATAAATTTTACTTAAAGTATATAAAATTATAGAAATGATATGTATTATTTTACACATGTTTATATGCCCAATTACTTCCATTTTTGTGCATAGTTATCTTCTTTTATACCAGAATCACCTGTGTTTTGGTTCCTTTCATGTTTCAGGTGATCATCGATGGATATTATCAGTATTTGAGGGAGATACGTGCGGATATGGACCATAATCCATCAAAATTAAGCAAAGCCCAGCCTTTCAAGGTTGAGCACCGCCTGGACTCTAGTCGTGCTGAACCATCGATATTTGACCCTCAAAATTGTCCTTTTGGAATAATTTTCGAGGCCACCATGGCCTCTATCACGGCCCGTGGTGGCTCAGCATTGGCGTAGGCATGGCTAGGGAGAAGACATTTTGGGGACTCGAAGGTCCGGCCGGCTGGACTCGCCTGCGGCCGACCAAAGATGGGCTTGACCACTACCGTACGGGACATTTATATAGGCAAAATTGATTTATTTTACTAGGGTTCGATTTTCTGACTTTATATCTCACATACAAGCGCGAGCCACCCTTTTTCAGACTTTGATATTCTACTTTGGGAGACTATTTTACATAGTGAAGGACGGATTTCAGTGGTTCAATCATCACATTGAAGATCAAGAGTGGATTTGGAGGCATTTAAGAGACAATTTGAGGTTCATTATCCAGATTTGGAGATTTAGGATTGTTCGTTTGACTTGAAGAAAAAGGGTGTACATGTTTTCAATTTTCTTTTATGTACTTATTCCTTATTTTGTGTTATTCGTTAGCATAAGTAGCTAGAACTGTTGAACCCATTGGGGTTCCTTTGTTTATTGGATTGCACTTAATGTTTATGAGATTTTGATTATCAGATTGCTTTATATAATTAAGAAATTCATTTAGTAGTTGGAAATTTGAATAGCAAGAACTGGTTAATGATCACTTAGAGATAAAGGTAATTAGCTTGCTGGATTAAGAATTAATAACTCTTAATAGCAGTTGATTAATCTTAAGGCTAACCTAAAATCAATTATTAGGAAGAGATTCCGTCGTTTAGGTTCTTAGGTTTAGGAATTTGGTGCTCTCGAGAGGAAAATCGAATTCAATTTAGAATCTGCTCACGGGTAATCATAATTGGTAATCAATCTAATCTCTACTTTCACCAAAATCCAACTAGCTTAGGTCCCTTTGGGTTTGCTTTCTCCCTTTGATTGTTTCACTAAATCTTTGCAGATTGTTTGACATTTAGCTAATCACTTAGCTTGCATCTAGTCATAGAAAAGTAACTTCATCAATTTTGTTTAAGGTTAGATAACATAAGACGCTGGAGTAGTTCTAGGATCACCCTTTTCCGAGAATACGACCTTGATACTCGCCATTAGTGTTAGTTTGCATCGATAGGTTTACTGCCTTAGATTGTAGCTACATAAATAGCCTATCAAGAAACTCTTTGAATTTTGTGTTTTAGGAATTAGTATCAATTGATATATATATATATATATATATATATATATATATATATATATTATAGAAGTTATAAATAGAAACTCTTTCGATTTATGTGTATTCTTTTATTGTGAAATAGGATTGGATGAGATGAAAGTGTGATAGGATTACCATGTAATATAAATTATCATATGTAATATAGATAAATAAAAAATATACAATATATTTATGAGATGAAAATTAAACTAGAAGACTAAGAATATTTAAATTGAATGAATCATATTTACTAAACAAACATATGATGAGATGCTTGGAGAAATAAAATTTCCATTTTGGTTAATAACGTATCAAATTATTGATGATAGATTATTAATATTAATATAAATTTAATTTGAATTATGAGAACATTGAGTTTAATTATTCAGAAATTTAAATTAACTCAACTAATGCAGTATGGAAATAAATGGATTAATTAGTTATTAAAAATAAAATTTACACGAACCAATTATAATTTAAGAATTATGCAATTTTCATATTATTAGTATTTATTATTCTAAATTTAGTAACTATATTTATATATATTATAAAAGTTATAAATAGAAACTCTTTCGATTTATGTGTATTCTTTTATTGTGAAATAGGATTGGATGAGCTATTTTTATTTACATATTGCAAAAAAGTGTGATAGGATTACCATGTAATATAAATTATCATATGTAATATAGATAAATAAAAAATATACAATATATTTGTGAGATGAAAATTAAACTAAAAGACTAAGAATATTTAAATTGAATGAATCATATTTACTAAACAAACATATGATGAGATGCTTGGAGAAATAAAATTTCCATTTTGGTTAATAACGTATCAAATTATTGATGATAGATTATTAATATTAATATAAATTTAATTTGAATTATGAGAACATTGAGTTTAATTATTCAGAAATTTAAATTAACTCAACTAATGCAATATGGAAATAAATGGATTAATTAGTTATTAAAAATAAAATTTACACGAACGAATTATAATTTAAGAATTATGCAATTTTCATATTATTAGTATTTATTATTCTAAATTTAGTAACTATTTTATCTTGAATTATAAACGAGTTCAATTATTAATATTCATGCACAATGCATGTAAGTAAAAGACTAGTATACTTAAATTTAGCCTTGGCCAAACCTAGTGTAATACTTAGAAAAAGGAATCATAAATAATAAATAATAATAATAATAAATAAATAAATAAAAATAATGATAATAAGAAAAGAAGAAAAATTTCCCCTTTTCTTCCCTCCCTCCCTCTCTTTCCTTCCTTCCTCTTCTCCTTCTCCCCCCTCCCATCATTGACAGCCTCCCCTCTCCCCTGCTTACGCCGAGTTGCTGCCGCCGCCTAGCTTCTCTTCCTTCCCTTCTCGCCGCTGCGTCACCTTCACCTTCTCTTATTGATCGAAGGAGAAAAGTTTCCTATGCCGCTGAACTAGCTCCTATCGTCCACCAATCGCTCATCCGACGCTGGAATCGAGCTCCCCGCCACCAGAAACCCCCGAGCCGAGCTTCCCAGCTGTGATTTCCCCACCGATAGCTGTGTGCGTCCTCACAAGAGCTGAGATTTTCTAGCCTCGGTCCGGTGTCTTTCGCCGAGTTTCTGGCCAAAACTCTTACGTTTTCGGACTCTCCGCAACTCAAGCTTCTCGTAGGCCCTTTTGGATTTAAATTCCAACACTGTTGCCAGCACCGGCTTTCGGACTCCGGTGCTTCCCGAACGTGCAAAATTTTGACTTTTTGACTCAGAATAATTTTATTTAGACTTTAAAAATTATTTTATAATTTTAGAAAGATTGTTGGTATCAAATATCAATTTTGGATAATTTAATTCAATTAGATTTAATTAATTGTGATTTAGATATAAATGCTGCAAATAACGGGTGTGATTAATTAATGTGTTGTTTTGTGGTATATGTGATTGTACCAAAAAATTATGTGTTGGTTGGTTGTTGAAATAAATACTAATGTCGGATCGACTGTATGACTATTGTGATCTGTGGTGTGTTGTGGAGTCGGGAAAAATAATGTAGTTTTGGCGGCCCGACTCCCGTTAATTAATCACAAAATTGAAGTGCTTCTAGCAGGTTCTGGATCCGTTATGCAGGGGGTAAACGTCCATATTTTAGAGGAGGTTCTGCTGAATTTTCGGTAGAATTTCCAAGTCTGAATTTCCTTAGGTAGTCTGATCTAGGGGTCTAAGCCTAGGAAAAATTAAGAACATCTTATTAACTGAGTGTTTTTGTGAATAGATAATACGTCCATCTAGCCAGCTCCACCTGAGGCGTAGGAACAGAGTATAGAGCGTGGCAAAACTATGAGTTAAAGTCATATAGTCAACTATGCCTTTGTCATGTCTAAATTAAATGCAATGCTAATTGATAAATAATTATTATAATTATTATTATTATTATCATTTTTATGAGTAATTTCATTAATAGGTATATATTCTGTGAGAAAGCCCTCCAAACCAAGACTATATTGGCCATGCAACTCTATAAAGGCTTAAAGAAAGCCATCCAACATTTATTGTCACTATTAAAAAGGATACCAGCAGTTTGATCTCGATGCCTAAGGATATAGAGCATGTTCTTGGAGAGTTCAAGGACGTCGTGCCAAATGAGCTACCCAAGCGCCTACCACCGAAAGGAGAGCTGGAGCACCACATAGAGTTGGAACTAGGGATAAGGCCACCCGCCATATTTCTAACCGAATGGCGCCTTCCTAGTTGGAAGAATTACGGAAGCAACTAAAGGAGTTGTTGGATACAAGGTTCATCCAACCATCAAAAGCACTCATCGCAGATCTATTCGACTAGCTAGGAGAAGCATGATGGTTCTCCAAATTGGATCTTAGTTCGGGCCACTACCAAGTAAGGATTGCTGAAGGTGATAAGCTGAAGACTACATGCGTCATAAGGTATGGCTCGATCGAATTTTTAGTAATGCCCTTCGGGCTAACGAATGCCCTAGCCACTTCTTGCACACTCATGAACAAGATATTCCAACCCTTCTTAGATAGATTTGTCATAGTGTATTTGGATGATATTGTGGTGTATAGCAAAACATTACAAGATCATATCCAACACTAATGACAAGTCTTCCGAGTGCCAAGGGAAAATGAGTTATATGTGAAGAGGGAGAAGTGTGCATTTGTGCAATAGGAAATATCATTTTTAGGGCATATCATTACGAAAGGCCAACTTCGTATGGATTCGTCTAAGATGCAGGCCATTCTAGAATGGAAACTACTGAAGAAGGTACTTGAGTTACGATCCTTCCTAGAGCTGGTCAATTACTATCGAAGATTTATCCAAGGCTACTCAGCAATAGCAGATTTATTGACAGACTTGCTTAAGAAGAATTGCAAGTGGGAGTGGGATGAGAAATGCCAAGGGGCAATCAAAACCTTGAAGCAAGATATGATGCGGGAGCCAGTTCTAGCTCTTCCAGATTATATGCTAGGAGCTATAAGGTACAAATCGACGCTTCAAACTTCAATATAGGGGGCTTCTTAATGCAGGAGGGGCATCCTATTGCCTACGAGAATAGAAAGCTTAATGACATCGAGCTCCGCTACACAGTCCAGGAGAAAAAGATGACAGTAATGGTGCATTGTTTGTGAACCTGGAGGCATTATTTGTTGGGGTCCAAGTTCATCGTGAAGATCGATAATGTGACAATAAGCTACTTCCTCAACCAGAAGAATCTTTCCCCGAAGCAGTCAAGGTGGTCGGACTTTCTAGTCGAGTTCGACTTTACTATAAAGTGCAAGCCCAAGAAGGCCAACTTGGTGGCAGACACACTAAGTCAGAAAGCAGAACTTGCTGCCACTGCCCAACAACGGTTCCCTCTATTGGATCGCCTAAAAAAGGGACTTTAGTATGATCCGCAAGCCAAGAGCTTATGCGAGCTAGTGATGCAAGGGAAGACTTGCAATTTTTGGCTTAAGGATGGGATGCTTGTTACCAAGGGGGAACACATCTATGTGCCGAGATGGGACGACTTAAGGAATGAGATTATCAAAGAGTGCCACAACTCTTTATGGGCAGGTCACCCCAGGATGAATATAACGGTTGCACTTGTGGAGAACGTGTTCTATTGGCTAAAGATGCGGGAAGATATTGAGCAATATGTCAAAACTTGTCTTGTGTGCCAGCAAGACAAGATCTAGCAAAGTCGATCAACGGGACTATTAGAGCAACTACCTATTCTGAACATGCCATAGGAAAGTAACTCCATGGATTTTGGTTTGGGACTACCGGAAGTAGATGGATGCAACAACATCATGGTGGTAATAGATTGCTTCAGCAAGTATGGAGTGCCCGTACCAACCCAGAACAGAGTGAAAGATGCTGCTAGGTTATTCTTTCGCTACGTAGTGAAGTACTAGGGGTTACCTCACTCCATAGTAAGTGATCGAGACAGCCGCTTCACTAGGAGGTTCTGGACAAAATTATTAAAAATATTGGGGTTTGAACTTAATTTTTCCTCAGGTTTCCATCCGCAAATCGACGACCAAACAGAGAGGGTGTATGCCTTGTTGGAATTATACTTACGACACTATGTGAGTGGCAACCAGAAGGATTGAGTGAAGCTGCTGGACATTGCCTAATTCTCATATAATTTTCAAAGGGATGAGTCTATGGGGATGACTCCCTTCGAGTTTGCAATGGGACAATAGCCCACGACACTGCCTACCTTAACCATGAGTTACGGTAGCAAAAGCCTGCCAACTTATAACTTTGCTAAGGAATGGCACGAGAAGACGGAAGTGGCATAGTCTTGCTTGGTTAAGGCAACATAGAAAATGAAGAATTAGGCCAATAAAAAAAGAAGGCATCAAGAATATGAGGAGGGATAGGTAGTATTAGTGAAACTTCTCCCTAACCGAATTTCCAAATTGATGCAGCTGCGCAAAGGCTTTTTACGACGGTACAAAGGCCTCTTCCTTATCAAGAAAAAGATTGTTAAGGCAGCCTACCGAGTGAAGAAACTAGATCACATGCAGATCCATTTGGTGTTTCATATGAGTCTACTAATGCCTTATCATGAGGAAAAGGCAGATCCGAGCAGAAGTGAATCAACAAGGGCCCCTAAAGCTGTCATAACATTCGAGGAACGAGAGACTGATGAAATTTTAGCCCAATGGATAGTATCAAAGCATAAGGAATACTTTGTTAAGTGGAAGGGCCAACGAGACAGTGAGGCTAGTTGGGAACCAGAGTTTAACTTATGGCAATTCAAGTAAAAGATTGAGAAGTTCCACAATCGCACCTTAGAGTCACAATGAGGACATCGCGCTATAGGTGGGGCAGAATGTCACACCCTAAAATTTTTTCCCCATAAACTGATGTTTAGTTGAGGCAAAATTCATATTAGAAGTAGTTTTCAGCAATGCAGCGTGGGTATCATAATTGCGACAGACGACTTGCGGCAGCACAGATAAGCATAGGCGAGCTAGCACATTGAAGGGCCAATATAGGTGAGCTAGGTAAGCAAATAAGGGGACTATGATGGTAGTTTTGAGTGCACATTCAAGTATCTTTAGCGACTACGGCACTGTAAGGCTTTTCAACCTAATCGGGAACACGCTAACTAGTCACTAAGACTAGCACGGAGATGGGCGTCGCCACCCGAGTAATCACCAAGACACTTTTACTAATGAGTTGCGTTTCTCAGATTCCATAAGGAAGCTTACTGTCATAAAACTTGAGCTTAGAGGTTAGCCAAGTCGCACGACACTTAGTTAACTTGCTTGACAAAGTCGAACTAAGTAAGCCTAGATGAGAATTGGGAGCAATTTTAGGTGAGCAAAGTAGGCAACAGGGGTTTAGGACTTGGGTAGGGTAGAGAGTGGAGAGCACTTGAGCTTTGAAAATATGGAGAGCTTTATTAAGTTTCCCAACTTCCTCTTGTATGTTACAAATGATGGATGGAGGGGGTATTTATAGGCCTCCCTCCTCCTCAACTTGTGGCTAGAATTCATTCTTCTAGAATTCTCTACAAGTTACATATGTACAAGGCTTCCTTTGGAAGCTACTCTATGTGCAAACAAGGGAAGCTTCTAGGCAGCTCCTTGGCTTGGCATACAGCCTTGCTTCTTCCGGCAATCTCTAGATCCTTCCCTTGGTTTCCTTGGGCAGCCAACTTGGGCTAGGCTGCAGCTTTCGGGCTAGGCATATGTTGGGCATATTTCTGCCCATGGACAACCTTGCCCAAGATGAGGCGGGCTATGACACCCTCCCCCACTCAATCTCGCGACGTCCTCGTCGCACCTTGAGCTTTGTAATTTTGGATATGCTCGGGAAATTGCCATAGCAAATCTTCACGTTCCCACGTAACCTCGGTGTCGGGCAAATTTTTCCACTTTACCAAGTATTTGGTGTAGTTGGGAACTCTTCTTCTTCTTATCACTCTGTCCGTAAGGATGCATTCAATCTCCTTATCAAACTCGATGACAATGGCTGTTGGAGCTCTTCTAGATTCACCACGGCTGGGGTCTTCTTTGTCTTCGTGGTATGGCTTGAGCATACTCACATGGAAGACATTATGAATTTTTAGTCTCGAGGGCAGTTAAAGCTGGTAGGCAGCAGCGCCAACGCATTTTATGACCGGGAACGGGCCTTCATATTGCCTTACCAAGCCTTTGTGTACTTTGCGGAGGGACTTGAACTGATTAGGCAGCAGCTTCACCACCACCAAGTCGCCAGCATTGTATTCCTTAGGGCGTCTCTTCACGTCAGCCCACTTCTTCATGCGCTTCGCTGCTTTATTGAGGCATGCCCTTGTTATGTCCGCCTCTTCGTGCCATTCCCTTGCAAACTTATAGGCGGAAGGGTTGGCTCCTCCATAACCAGTACCAATGGCATTTGGCGTTAATGGCTGCTGTCCCATAATGATTTCAAAGGGACTCTTACCCGTGGACTCGCTCCTTTGGAGGTTGTACGAGAATTGGGCTACGTCAAGCAGTTTTGCCCAATCTCGCTGATGAGCACTAACATAGTGCCTTAGATAGAGTTCCAGCAAAGCATTAATCCTTTTCGTTTGGCCGTCGCTTTGCGGATGAAAGCTTGTGGAGAAGTTGAGGTCTGTGCCCAGTAACTTGAACAACTCTCGCCAAAACTTGCCGGTAAACCGAGGGTCTCTATCGCTGATTATACTCTTTGGCAAGCCCCACAGCTTCACAACATTCTTGAAGAAGAGGCGAGCCACCTCGTCTACCTTGCAGTCTGCCGGGGCAGGGATAAAAGTAGCGTACTTGCTAAATCTATCCATGACAACCATGATACTTCTGAACCCTTCGGATTTCGACAGGGCCACAATGAAGTCCATTGAGACACTCTCCCATGCTCTTTCAGCGACGGGAAGAGGTTCAAGTAGGCCAGCAGGCTGTTGTTGTTCCACCTTGTCTTGTTGGCATACAAGGTAGGTCCAAACATAGGCCTCGACATCGTCCTTAAGTTACAGCTAGTAGTAGTTTTGCTGGACTAGCGCAAGTGTGCGAGTCATTCTGGGATGTCCAGCCCACAAGGAGTCATGGCACTCCTTCAGAATTTCTCTCCGTAGATTTCCCCACTTCGGCACATAGACTCGATTGCCAATAGTGAGGAGAAGGCCATCTTTCTCCCAAAATCGTTGAGTTTTTCCTTCGATCACCAGCTTGATGATGCTCTTGGCCAAAGTGTCCTGCTGCATTCCTTCCTTGATGCGGCTAAGGAAGTCACTCTGCAGTGTACTAGCAGTAATGGAAGCCAACTCCGCCTTTCTACTCAACGCATCAGTGATAACTTTGGCTTTGCCCAGCTTATATTCAAGCTTGTAGTCGAATTCGGCCAAGAAATCTTGCCAGCGTTCTTGTTTAGGACTCAACTTCTTTTGAGTCTGGAAGTAGCTTGTTGCCACATTATCCGTTAAGATAGTGAACTTGCTGCCGAGCAAGTAGTGTCTCCATGTGCGCAAGCAGTGGACGACGGTAGTCATCTCCTTCTCTTGGACAGTATACCGCCTTTCTGTTTCATTGAGCTTGCGGCTTTCATAGGCGATAGGGTGCCTATCTTGCATAAGGACACCTCCAATGGCATAGTCCGAGGCATCAGTGTGCACCTCAAATGGTTTTCCGTAGTCGGGCAGCATCATGATAGGCTCCACTGACACGGCATCTTTCAAGGCTTCGAATGCAGCTTGGCATTCCTCACCCCAATTCCATGCCTTATTCTTCTTGAGTAGTTCCGTCAATGGGGCGGCGATAGCTGAATAGCCTTTGATGAACCGCCGATAATAGTTCACCAGCCCAAGAAAAGATCGCAACTCGGGCACCTTGGAAGGAGGTTGCCATTCTTGGATGGCCTTAACTTTTGCTGGATCCATCATTAACCTGCCATCCTTGATTCAATGGCCATGGAGCTCCACTTCTTCTCTCACGAATGAGCATTTCTCGCGCTTCACATACAGCTCGTGTTCGCAGAGTACTTGGAAGACTTGCTTGAGGTGTTGCACATCCTCCTCAAGACTGTTGCTGTATACAACAATGTCATCCAAATAAACAACCACGAACTTATCAAGAAAGGGATGGAGTACCTTGTTCATGAGTGTGCAGAAAGTGGCAGGGGCATTAGCGAGGCCGAAAGGCATGACCAAGAACTCGAAAGCTCCATATCGCGTCACACATGCTATTTTCAGCACATCACCAAGTGCGATGCGGACTTGGTAGTAACCAGACCGCAAGTCCAGCTTTGAGAAATATCGAGCCTTCCCCAATTGATCGAACAAGTCAGCAATCAAGGGGATCAGATACTTGTTCTTGATGGTAATCTTGTTTAAAGCCCGATAGTCTATGCACATCTGTAGCGAACCGTCCTTCTTCTTTTGAAAGTGGACTGGCGCACCGTATGGGGCCTTAGACGGCTGGATGTAGCCCGAATCAAGTAGATCTTGGAGCTGTTTCCTCAATTCAGCTAGCTCCGGAGGTTCCATGCAGTAAGGTGCCATGGCAGGAGGCTTCGCACCAGGCTTGAGCTCGATGTGGTGATCCACATCTCGCTTTGGTGGCAACTTTTGCTGCAGCTTCGGGGGCATCACGTCCTTGTATTCATCAAGGACTGCTTTGATGGATTGTGGCAAATGCGGGGCAGATTACTTAACATCGTCCTCATCGTTGAGCTCCCTCATGGTTGCGACATAACACTTCCCGTTCTTGAGACCCCGCTTGAATTGCAAGGCAGAAATCACAGCAGGTTTGGATTTCGCCATGCTCCTCAAGGGGATCACTCGAAGCTTGGAAGCGTCGAGGATCACTAGAGAGCTCATGGAAGGGACCGGAATGGCATAGGCTTTGTAGAAGAATGCTAGACCAAAGACAGTTTTAAAATCATCCATAGGCACAACAGTAAAGTCTAGCGTACCTTGCCAATCACCAACTTGCACCTTCACATTTTCCGCAATGCCATGCACAAGCTTTTCCTCTGAATTGACAGTCTTAATCGTGCCTACTCCTTTGGACAGCTTCAGACCTAGGCTCTTCGCCTCGTGCACGTCCATGAAGTTGTGCGTAGCACCTGTATCAAGCATGGAGCAGGCAGCTCTGCCCTCAATGAAAGCATCGACGTAAAGCAGGCCTCTCTCCTTGGAGACGGAGCGAGAGAGGAGCTTCGACAGCGCACCTAAGTGCTATAGGGAACCCATGCCAGCTTGGGGTTCTCCTTGGCAGTTATCTTTGTTAAATTCTGCCACGATGGCATTCATCGCCTTTCGATTTGGGCAGTCCCTCACCCAGTGTGGTCCATCGTAAATGAAGCAAGGCTTGGGCGGCTTAGAGGCAGCAGGTTTCTCCTTGTGTGACGAGCCTTTGCCGTGCTTCGAATTGCCGCTAGAAGACTTCTGGTAGCTACTCTCCTTGCCTTTGTTGAAGTCCCTCTTTTGGCCTCCCCTACTCTTGGAAGAGCTAGACTTCTTGCCCTTGTCTTGAGTAGAGTAGTCCTTGAGGTTCTCCACTGCAGCAATTGCTTCATCAAAGGTCTGCACTCCGCATCGCTCGAGCTCCATTTTTACCCAATCTTTCAACCCATCCTTGAAATAAAAAAGGAGTTGATCATCGATTAGGTCTGGAATCTCTAGCATGAGAGTCGTGACCTCCTTGACATACTCGGCAATGCTTCATGTTTGCCTTAGCCTTCGCAGCCTGCTTGAACTGTTCCCACGTGTTGATTATGCAAAGCCCCTTCTCCCTATCGGAATGTTTCCTTCTCTACCAGAGTTGTGCGGAATCCCTTAGGAAGATGGCAGCATTGCTAATCTTTGAGAAGTCATCCGTGACGTTCATCGCCTCGTAGTATTGATCAAGCCCGAACAAGAAGTTTTCCACCATAGTGGCGTTGCACGTGCCATTGTACATGGCAGGCTTAGGGACTTTCAAACCGTGCGGGGCAGCAGAACTAATAGTGGCAGCTGTGCTTGTCGAGGGTGGACTACCTCGACGAAGAGCATCCATCTCCCTACGAAGCTCTTTCAGCTCATCTCGTAGGGTCTTTTGCTGGTCGGCGAACTCCTCCCTAAGGGAGTGCAGTTCTCCCTAAAAGGCTCTGCCAAGATCTTCGATCATGGCCTAAGTAGCCCTTGTGATCTCCATGTTTTCGTGGATGAGGTTGTCAACCTGATCACTAAGCTCGCCAATAGTCGAAGTCACGCTAGCCAAATCTTTCTCAAGGCAAGCAACTCAGGACTCGACAGGCTCGCGTGCTGGAGCCTTGGATTTGCCCTGTCTAGGCTGTGATCGTTGTTCCTCACGCCACTCTTTCGGCGTTGTCTTCCATCGCAAAGACCACAATTCCTTCCTTGCTTGCCATCACTCGAATTACTTCCACCAGCGGTACCTAGGATTAAAACTGTTGCTCTAATACCACCTGTCACGAAACTTGAGCTTAGAGGTTAGCCAAGTCGCGCGGCACTTAGTTAACTTGCTTGATGAAGTCGAACTAAGTAAGCCTAGATGAGAATTGGGAGCAATTTTAGGTGAGCAAAGTAGGCAGCAGGGGTTTAGGACTTGGGTAGGGTAGAGAGTTGAGAGCACTTGAGCTTTGAAAATATGGAGAGCTTTATTAAGTTTCCAACCTTCCTCTTGTATATTACAAATGATGGATGGAGGGGGTATTTATAGGCCTCCCTCCTCCTCAACTTGTGGCTAGAATTCATTCTTCTAGAATTCTCTACAAGTTACATATGTACAAGGCTTCCTTTGGAAGCTATTCTATGTGCAAACAAGGGAAGCTTCTAGGCAGCTCCTTGGCTTGGCACACAGCCTTGCTTCTTCCAGCAATCTCTAGATCCTTCCTTTGGTTTCCTCAGTACCAATCTGGGCTAGGCCAGCCCGGCCAAGTATATGTTGGGCATATTTCTGCCTATGGACAGCCTTGCCTTGCCCAAGATGAGGCGGGCTGTGACATTGCTGGAAGAAGCAGTTCATATACAGGCATGCCAGATAAATCCAAAGATGGATCCGAAAGCCAACTTCCTTATTTGTGTATAGTAGTCTTTAAATTTATTGTTTAACAAATTACTCCTTATAAACACAAGCAGTTCATATACAGGCATGCCAGATAAAACATATAATTTACCTAGGTCTACCTATTTTATTCAAGCCAAGCCCATATTAGAGTTGTTAATCTAATATACTAATTAATTATGTATATAGCCCACTTAATATAGCCCAATTAAAAGTTATGTTTTTGATTTCTAACCTTTAGGCCTAATGGACTACTTATTATGACAAGGCTTGTTCTTTGTGAATCTAATTCTAATAAAACCCAATCCCTTAAGTCTATTGGATTATAGTTTTCATGTTAGAATCAATTTTAGCCTTAAATCTATTTGTCCATTTTTTAATTAGGTAGTCATATTACAATTATTTATTATTCGCCTGCTTAAGTTGAGAGCTTCTTATACTTATTGAAGACTTCACCTGCTATTTGGGAACCACACACTTTGAATTGGGAACCACACCCGTTGATTTCATAATTGCAAAGGCTTCCCTCTTGCTATTTTCCATTTCAGGAGACAATTCACCACTTCGGATAAATTTGGTAATTTTTATACTTCCAGGTACTTTTGATAGAATTTCCTACCTCGGGGTACAGTTTGATTCATTTTAATGCTTTCTAGAAATTATACTGGTGGTTGGCCTATTCAGGGACTAAAGTGTAATTTTGATAGGTCAGGGATCAAACTTGTAATTTATTAAAAATCCACTCAAAATGCCAATTGGGCTTTTATGTAATTAGGCTTCTATGTATCTTCTAAGAACTTGCATCAACTTTTTAAACTAAGTCGTGATTTTGACAGGTCGGGAACCTAAATCACATTTTTGCCCCTTTTCAAGATATTTATATGTTCTTATATCTACACTTCACTCACTACACCTATTTTCCTTCACTTTTCTCTCAAATCCTTTCTTACTCTTTTTGTGATTTATCCATTTCTCCACCAAATTTCATGAAATTAGTCCCTAAATAGAAAGTTATTCCTCAAGGTTTGCTGGATGTACCCTAATCGCACCGAATTAGGAGTTTTCTGCTCCATTTCTGGCCAAAATGACCTTGGGCTTGTGAAGGGGGAGGAAAGATCTCTTTTAGCTAAATTGAACACCTACCGTGCATTTCTAGCCGTACGAGAGGTAATTTCTTGGCTTAAACTTTGTTTTCTGCAATTTATAGGCTTGATATACATGTTATTTTTCCAAAACATGCAAAATATTATTGAAAATCCGTGTGCCTAGTTCTAGAGCTGATCTACGGCAAGCTAATCACCGCCTATGCGACCGACCGATCGGCTCAGCATGCTTAATACCTATGCATTTGGCTTCCCAGAGTGACGATTCGGTTCACCAAAATTTTTTATGATGCTTGCGAGTGGTTTAACGAGCTCCCTAGCTTAATCCAAGAAAGGATTAAGAATATTGGCTTCAGTCGGTTCATAGCCACACTCCATCTGTCACTAGGAGAGTCAATCAAACTTTTATTTACGCCTTGCTTGAGAGGTGGATGGACACTACTCACACCTTCCATACTCCGCTTGGTGAGCTGACACTCTCTCTTCTTTCCTTTTCTATTATCACGAACATTGATTTCGCTGGCACACTCGTGCCACTTTATAATGTGATCCACGATCAACGCTTCAATGTCTGGGAGCACTTTTCATCACTGATCTGCTCGGGTTCTTGCCGATATTCAAGAACTTGTGCTGGTATTGCTTATTAGAGGATCCCCTCATTACTGGGGCTTTGTTCCTTGGAACGCACGAGAGGTTGACTAGATGGCCCGAGCCTTCTTGGTGTACCTTTTTAGTATGACATTGTTCAGTGACTCGGGAAACTCACTGAACTTCCACTATTTGGCCCCGTTGCGGGATTTGAACAAGGTATCCTCCTATAATTGAGGATCTTTGGCTCTTGCATATTTGTATCATCAGATGGACATTACAGTTCATGGTAGTAAGAGGATCTACGATTTCTGGCACGCAGTCCATGTAAATTGTGCACTGACTTTCTTTCCTTAGTTTCTTTTATGAATTCAGTGAACGCTGATTTTTATTTTGCAGGTTTAGGACTTGGAGATCGGCATTTTGGTGGGCTCACAGCCCATCTACACCTCGCTAGCTTTCCCTTACTTGAGTCATTGGGACTCGAGCAGGAATGTTACCTTGAAATGGGGTCAGGTTCACGTGCACTGCATGTGGATCAATAGCTTGACTTGGGATAGGATGAATACAATTCATTAGTCATATTCATGCTTCATTTATATAGTTACTTACCTTTTCTAGTTTGCAGATTGGCTAAAGGAACGCAACTAGTGGGACCCCCTACATATTGTTTGCGGCTGACCTTGAGCAAAGGAGGATCTTGCTAACCGAACCTGCTTGTTGGACATGGTACCTGGGAGATAGGATCTATGGCTGGGAGCAAGGCCCCAACAAGCGTCGAGTTCCCTTATCTCCTCTTCTTTCTATGTTTTGGAAGGTAGACCTTGCTAGGGAGGAGTTAGCAGAGTGTCCAACGGGGTACGATGAGCCCGAGGATCTCACTATCTGATCCCGGTAGATGGACTATACTTCATTCATCCCCCAGCTGTTAGGGGGCTGTGCCTTTAGGCGATGATGCTATAGCCCAGGTTTTTTTGGATTTACTTGGAATTCGCATTTCTTTTTGTGTTCCGCTTTCCTAATCATTTATTTACAATTATCCACTAGGCTCCTACTTCTCGTGAGCCGATTGAGGGGCGGTCTGATGTGGTTCCCATATCACAAGCTCTTCCATTAGTGCAACACCCGATGCACCTCCTACAACCACGTCTGATGTGGTTCCGAGGAGTGTTGCATTCCCTTCAGATCCTATGGTCTTGTATTGGAGCCCATCCGGCTTGCCATGGAGCAATGCCTCCCACCGGAGTTCACTTACTCTTCTCTTCTATGTTTTCACCTTTTTATTTTCTTGAAAAGTTAGCGATATATTATGCATATACAGGTCTAGAGAGATCAGTTCGAGCACGTACATTTGCTAATTGGTGCGCGATAAGGCAATTCTTTGTCCTCGGCGAGGATTCGTGGCTAAAAAAATGACTTACGCAATATAATATGTATGCATGTATAAAATGCAATAACTAATCTCCTTTTGGGTTTTCATCAGAGGGACCATGAGGACTGGTAGGGGCAAGTGGACAACTAGCAATGTTAGATCGATGCTCAGCAACGTTGGATCGACACTTTGATACTTCAGCTATTGGCCTTGCAAACCTAAGGGATGGACACAGACTCAGACAATGAGATGGGGGTTTATGAGAGAACTTCGGCTTTCATCTTCTTTTAACTCGCTCTTTATCATTGCTTGTAGAACTTTTGACTTTAGCACTTTTCTAAACTTTTGACTTCTTGAAGATATACAATCATAATTTTGGCTTTCTAAAATATGTCTATTTTGCTCATTTCCTTTTACTATTGGATCCATATGTATTTAAATGTGACAAAAACTAAATAAACATCTGAAAGACTATTGAAATTCACCGAAAATCACATCTGAAGGCCACTTAGTCGATCGACTGTAAGGTCAGTCGATTCGGCTCTGCACATAGTCGATCGACTATGCATAATGCCAATCAGCTCTGTGGTTATAGATTCTAAATCAGACACTGATTTGAGGCATATATATATATATATATTCATGAACCCCTTCACTTCCTCACATGCGATTTCACACTTCAAAAGCCAAAAAAATGTCTAAAACTGCAAACTCTCCTTAGAACATAACATGTGATGACTGGATTAAACTTGGAAAATTTCATCTTTCATCTTTTAAGGCCATGTGACACGTCAAACTTGATTATGGATTTTTCTACTCTGCTGTCAAATTTTGGTGTCTAAGGGATCATGTCTTTAGATTTAATGGACAAGAATTGTGCCCCATGATTGAAAAATTCTCTGTTATTCTTGGCGTTCCCATGGATTATACACATCCAATTGTCCTGCCAAAAGTTAATGAGCCTTTTCTTGGCAAACTAGTAGAGTTATTCGACATGCCCCCAGTTGAGGTACTTTTCTATTCTATTGGCGAGTATATCACCCTTACTTCATCGATCACTTGTTGTGAGAAGAAGAAAAAGGGCACGCCTTCTTAGATATGGATGCTGGGCTTTGCCTTTATGCTCAATTTCTGTTGATTTCTCCTTAGGGAGAGGGAGAATTGTTGGCATTATCGACTAGGTAGAGCATGGAGCAGATCCAATTCCAATAGTCTTGGCTGAAACCATCATTAGATTAGACAATGTATAAAACCCATCAATGGTTTGGTCGAAGCCTTGTTCTCTTACAAATACATAGCCAAATCTCTTTTCTTTTACTTTTTATTTTTGCCTAAGTCGCCCTTTCGGATTTTTGACTTAGCAAACTTTATTTTTTCTTAGGCTGCCTTTTATGGATTTTCAACTTAGCTTTATTTTTCTTATTCTTTTCCTTTTTTCTTTCTTATTATTTTCTCCTTTTTATAGATTTGGCTGCGGGAGAAGCTTCAGATACTGGTCATCATAAGAAATATTAATAAGTACAAGCTGAAGCATGTGCAGACTCGATCTGTTGTTAACCCTAGGGGTCATGATGGCTGGATTTCCTAGATAAAAGGCATTCTAGGCACACTCATTCACTGGACTTGCCCTTGGTGGAGAATCAAGCATGTCACACTCATGGTGTATGGTGATTGCGTACCCTTACTTGGACTATGAGCATCCACTTTTTACACACCTTCAAAACTTTGCTGCCGGTACGGGCAGAAGCAATGAATCTTAGAATTCCCGCCTATCTAAGAAACGAATCTTGGAAGCAACAAAACTTGGAATTCCCACTCAAATAGGATTTCTTGGATAAGATTAAGATACTATGGTCCCGCCGAGACGTAGAGCATGACATTGATTTCGAGGGCAATTTGACCACCGATGATAACTTTAAGGCTTGGGTTCAGCTTCAGATTTTCACTTCTCCCAGCTTTGCCCGATTCAAGAGGATTCAAGAACTAGTTGCTCTATCTAAGGATGCAGATGCAGATGCAGATGCAAACAACATAAGAAGATAAAAAGATTATGCTTCTTTTTAGATGTCATTTATTTTATTATGCTTCTTTTTAGATGTCATTTATTTTACTTGACTTTTATCTTTGTTTTTCTTTCAATTAGTGTGTAGAATGGTAATCAGACATACATATGTTTGATAACAATTCTAAATAATTTTATTCATTTAATAAAAGGCTATATTGGTATATTTTGATTTCTCAAGATATAACTCTTGTTATCAGCCAGTCTTTTTATATTGTTTAGTTGATTATTTTCTCTCTATATTTCTTTAGACGATTTATGTTGATTGGTTCATTGAACTCGTTCTCCTCTAGGTCTAAGATCTTAGCAGCACCCTTAGGCAGGATCTTCTTTACCAAGCATGAGCCTTCCCAGTTTGGCTTGAACTTTCCTCTTAGGTTGAATACAGTAGGTCTTCTATGTTTCAATACTAGATTACCAGCTCTGATCTTTCTCGGCTTTACTTTTTTATTAGATGCCTAGCTATCCTTTTCTGATACAGCTACATATGGTATAGGGCTCTCATCCTTTTCTCATCAACCAAAGCCAATTACTGATATCTTTGCTCGACCCACTTATACTCTGGTATTTCAGCCTCTAATACAACTCTCAAAGACTTTAACTCCAACTCAATCGACAGAACTGCTTCAGTCCTATAAACAATGGAGTACAGTGTTTGCATAGTCAATGTTTGCTAGTTCCGATATTCCCAAAGTGCAAAAGGTAATCGAAACAACCAGTCCTTATGATTTCGCACCATCTTTGAAAGTATTTGTTTCAAATTCTTGTTGGCTGCTTCTACCGCTCTATTTGCATGAGATCTATATAGAGAAGAACTATGATGCTCGATCTTGTGTTCTCCTAGCAAATCTGTTGTCTCACCCATGAACTATACCCCATTATCTGTCACAATATGATGTGGAACCCTGTATCTACAAGTAAGGTTCCTTTCTATAAATCTGGCCATATGCCTTGCCCCTACAGTAGTGAATGACTCAGCTTTGACCCATTTTGAGAAGTAGTCAATTATTATGGCTATGAACCTGTGACCGTTTGAGGGAGGTTTTATTTCTCTAATGATATCGATTCCCCAAGCTATAAAAGGCCAAGAAGATGTTAAAATTAACGGAGGCACGGACTCGTGTCATCAGATAATGGGTATTCACAAGATTTTCACACCAATGTTATACAATCCTTCTCTATTGTTAACCAATAATAACCTTGTCGCATGATCTTCCTGGTTAACACTATGTCGTTCATATGTGGCTTGCATACTCCTTTGTACAATTCCTCTATCACTACTTGAGCTTCCGTTTTAGTCACACATCAGAGTTGTACACCCGGCACCATTCTCTTATACAGGACTACCTCATTGCTGATGTAATCCCTAGCTTGAATCTGCAGCATGTATCTTTCCCTAGCAATCACTTCTTCTAGATATTCCATGTACTATGAACCTCTTTAGATAGTAGAACCATGGCTTCTCTTCAGATCCCATATGAACTTGCATTACCCGATCCCCTTGATAATAAGGCGCACTCGATTTCACAATCACCAAAGCCTTTATTGAAAGGTGCGAGAGATTGACCCACATGGATGATAGGGTAGCCAACAAATATGCCATATGATTCTCGTCTTGAGGCAAGTGCACGAAGGAATACTTAGAGGATTCGCATACTAAAGTCTTGAGATAGTTGACATACGACTTCAATCTCTCTTCTTTTACTTCCCACTCCTTGTTGGATTACCAGCATAGAGTCCCCGTAGACCACCAAATACTTAACTCCTGCTACCATGGTTGCTTCTAATCCAAATAAACATGCTTCATACTCTGCCATGTTATTGGTCATTTTAAAGTCCAATCTCTTAGCCATCGATAACATTTCTCCTTCTAACATGATCAAAACTACTCCTAAGCTTGCATCTCTCGTGTTTACGTCTCTATTAAGGTACATCTTCCACTCCTGGATCTCAATCGCCCTTAGATTTTCATTAGAAAGTTCTAGATCCAAGGGTCATTTTCCTTCAATCGCATTCTGAGCTAGGAACTCAATTATGGCTCTACCCCTTACTACTTTCTTAGTGATGTACTCAATGTCGAATTTTGTTAGGAGCACTAACCACCTAGCCAACTTCCCTGTAAGAAGTGGACCTTCAAATAGATACTTTAGAGGGTCTATTTTTAAAATTGCCTACACCTTACAAGACTAAAAGTAGTTCCTCAACTTTCTTATAGCCTATATCATGGCTAAGCACGTTTTTTCCACGAGATTATACTTCGACTCATAAGGCAGCAACTTCTTACTGAGGTAATAGACCACATGCTTTACATCGTTGAATCCGCAGTGTGCTACCATTGCTCCATGGCTTCCTCCTCCAAGGGTAAGTATAGAATCAACGGTTTGCCATCCTTCGACGGCTTAAGTATCGGCGGCTTCATTAGATACTCTTTGATTCTATCGAAGGCCTTCTAACAATGTTCATCCCACACAACGGGCTGATGCTTCCTTAAAAGCTTAAAGATAGGATCACAAACCATTGTGAGCTTGGAAATAAACCTACTGATGTATTGCAAGCATCTCAGGAAACCTCTGACTTCTTTCTACATCTCCGACGCTGGCATTTCTTAGATGGCCTTGACCTTATCCGAATCAATCTCTATGGCCCACTGACTCACTATGTGCCCTATCAGTTTCCCTGATGTAACTCTGAATATACTCTTCTTCGATTTGAGTCTTAGGTTATACCTTTCCACTCGTCTTAAAAACTTATCAAGAGCATGGAAGTGCACTTCCCTTGTTTCAGACTTCATCATTATATCATCCATATACACCTCCACCTCTTTGTGCACCATATCATGAAATAAGGTAGTGGCTGCTCTCTGATAAGTTGCCCCCATGTTCTTAAGTCCAAAAAGCATAACCTTGTAGCAATAAATTCCACACTAGATGATAAATAATGTTTTCAGCTTGTCCACTACTGCCTTCATATCTGATTGTACCTAAAGAATCCATCTATAAAGGAGTACATCACATTCAGGGCGATGCCTTATTCAAGTCCCTATAATCTACGCATATTTGAACCTTACCATCCTTCCTTGGGACTGGGAAAATATTTGCTAACCATTCAGGATACTCAACGACATCGAGAATATTGGCTTAACCTGCTTAGGACCTCTTCTCATATTTTCTCTACCCATTCTAGCCTCAGTCTCCTCATATTCTGCTTGATCGGCTTAATATGCGGATGAGTCGGGATATAGTGCTCTGTTATTTTCCTATCTAGATCTGCCATGTCGTCATAAGGCTAAGCAAATAATGCTTTTCTCTTTTCTATTATTTTCTTAAATTCTCTCATCTCCTTAGGAGTTATATCACGAGCTATCAAAATATTTCATGGATTTGCATTTGTGCCTAAATTAAATGAATCAATTTATATAAAATTGATGTCCAACATGCACATATTGTGATTATTGAAATGCATACTGCCATCAGGAAAACATTATACAAGTAAGCAAAATCGTTCATATAAAAAATATTAATAATGTTATTTTCTATAATAGCAGCTAGTTCTTCTTGACTTATTTTCTCCGGTTGAGTGGTGAACTATTCTAGCTTTAGCTCTTCCATCTTGGTGAGTGGTGAATTGTTCTAGCTTTAGCTCTTCCATCTTGGTGGTGACCTTATTTCGGACTTCTTTGATATTCAGCTCGACCATCCTATTGATAATCAGGTTCTTGAAAATCTCAAACCCTAGTACCTTAGTCCTAGCTATATTAGTAGGTTCATGCTTTTTAGAGTAGGGCTTGTAGTCCTGGACGAACAAGTCTTTTAGAGTCTTACCGTTTGGTTTGTTCTCGTCTTCATCTTTTCAATAACCTAATCCTCGCCGAATCTTTTGACCTTTGAAGTCCGGCAGCTTCGTGATATCTTGTTGATTCCTTCATAACCCCATTCCAGGCGTGAAATTTATTTTCTTGAACATGCTGGCTATTTTAGGATCCATATAGGCCTCATAGAGAATAAAAACTTAGAATTTAGTAGGGGAATCCATCTCCTTGATAGCTTCTTGGATAATTGAGACAACCTTACCACCTTCGGAGTTGAAGGTGACAATCTCACCTTCATAAGAGAATTTTACCTTCTAATGTCCTATGGAAGGGACTCCTCCTTGGGCATGGAACCATGGCCTTCCTAATAACAATGCAAAATCGGGATGTCTAAGATGGTATACTCCACCCAAAATTTAATAGGATATGTCTTCACCAGTGCTAAAAACGTTCCTTCCACATCTTTTTTCGTCTCGTCATAAATCCTTATAACCATAGCTGATGGCTTCAGGTCTTTCGCAGTCATCCCTAGTGTAGGAGTATGCAAGAAGGACACATGTTGATGGCTAACCCATCATCCACCATCGCACATGGGGTTCTCTTCTCATTGACTTCTACTACTATATAGAAGGCGTTATTATGGTCTTTTCTCTCAAGTGGTAGGTCTTCATTTGAGAAGGTGATCATCTCAGTAGTTTTGTCAATTACTGTTTTGATCATCTCCTTAGGGGTAGCTACTGTAATAACACTTATACCAAACAAGGCCTGAATTAAAGCATTTCTATGGTTCGATAAATGCATCAGTAGTTCCTAGACCTCGCTTATATTCTTCTTTTTCTTCCACCATTCTAATAATGCGGCATCCTCGTCTTCAGGTGCTTGCTTATCTTGCTTTAGCTCTTGTACCCCACCTTCCTTACCCTTACTCGCTGACTCAGTTTCAGAATTGCGGTCAACCCAAATGTCCTTGGCCTTGGAATTTTGAACTTCACACTCATCCCTAGAGCTATACCAGATGTCGATAAGCCATGACCTACTTATTTTCCTATTCTTTCAAAACCTCTAAGAGACAAGGTTTGTAAGCAGCTTGATCGTCATCTGATTCCCAACCACTTGGCATAATATCCTCAATTCGAATATCAGCTGAAGGAGGCCTCAAATATCGGACCTTAAAGCTAAATTTTCCCAAGGGCCGCCCCAATAGGTCTTCACACTCATACCAAGGAAGTTGCTCAACCTCCCATTCTTCAGAGTCGATTAAGTCTTAGATCTCATGCTTAAGATGGTTGCAGTGGTCCGTCACATGCCTAAAAGCCTGGTGATACTCACAATACTAACCATTGTAAGGCTTATGACTGTCCTTTGGCGATTGGGGCTTAAGCTTCCCGCTCCATTTTAAGTGATGGAACACCACAGATAAGAGTGTCCCCAACTCGGTGAAGGTTCTTTATGAGCTATCTGGTTTGGCTTCTGGCTTGGGTTGGGGTATATCTACAAAAGAGTACATGACTCCTCTTCGCTAAAATCAAGGTTGATCATGGACACTTGGTTTGGGAGTGGTGTGTTATTGTAGTTTGGTAATGGGTTTCTTCTAGTGTTGGGTTGGTCAGGGTCAGTGAGCCTTCCGGCATCGATAAGATCCTGGATTTTGTACTTTAGCCGAATGTTGTTGTTAGTGTGGTGGCCAAGTGCTTAGTGGAATTTACAATAGCTATTGGCTTTGTATTCAAGTGCATTAGGATTAAGTGGGTTCTTAAGGGTAGTAAGTTGGAGCATGTCATTCTATACCAATCTCTCAAAATCTTAAAAAGAGGTTGTTTGAAGTTGGAGAACTTCCTCGGTTGTTACATAACATTCACATCCAGGCTCTTGCTTCCTCCAGCTTGGTAGTTTGCCCTTCCACTGTTTCTCATAGTCTTTTTCTTTGTCATTCTCGATTTCTCGACCTGTAGCCCATCATCATCTGCAACCTTTCAACTCAATCTGGAAGAATATTTCAAACCACCATACGAACTTGGTCCTTTTTAGAGGACTTGCTCTTCATCAGTCCAACCTTATTCCTCCATCTGGTCAATAAATCAAAAAAGGATTCATTTGAATTCTGCTTGGTAGATTCGAGATCCCTAATTGATACTTCCAAATGAGTATTATAGTCATATTATTTGATAAAAGAATTACATAAATCGCATCATTCAGCTTTAGCGAATTTTTTCAAACCGTGGTACCAGTTGACAGCAGGTCCAACAAGAGATAGTACAAACAACTTGACAATCTGGGTCCTGCTCAACTAAGTAATTCCCATGATAGTTACATACTGCTTAGATGAAATTTTGAGTCACCAATCCTGTTAAACTTGTTCATCTCGGGCATTCTGAACTTTGCAGTTAGCTTTTCTTCTCCCACCAAGACTAGCTCTTCGAAATCATAGGTAGGGTCCAAGCATTTAATTTCCAGCATTACCCTGCATTTTGTCGAGCCTGGCGCTCAGGCCACTCATAGCTTCATCGGTGGCAAGGGCAGTCTCCCTCTTAGCCTGGTTTAGCATGAACTCATCAAAATCCCAAAAATTTTAGGACACTCCGCTTCTAGCTGGGTCTTCAACATTAGCATTAGCCATGGCAGCAGCAGTCTCAGTAGAACCATAGCTAGCATAATGGGAGCAGCAGGTGGGGCTTGGTTTACAACCGTCCCAGCCAAGAGTTGTTAAAGTTCTTCCTGAATCACACCCCTCAAATTATCGATAACGGCGTTCTTGAGGATCTCGACGTCTTGCTCGTTAGCTCTCTCGTTGGCCATCTCTTCAATAGCTTGTCATCTTGGTCTTTTAAGGTGCTTTAGTACAGCTTGAATTATTAGAGAAATAGGTATTCTTTCCAATCTCCCACTATCTTGCCTCTTCCAACCCATAGAAGAATCTATGGCTAGAAAAAAAAGGTTAGTATGATGCATGCGATGCGTGAGATGCATGATGCACGTGCAATGCACAAAGTTAAAAGAAAGAGGATTAGCACACACAATAATATACACTTCATCCTTACAAACTTATTACTCCAGCACACAGTTCATGGTAGGTCTTTCTTCCGTAGGATTTTGGGTCTAGGCCTCCTATCAACAGGGAATAGTAGGCCCGATGCGCATGCCATAAGCTCTCAAAGCAGATTTAAAACAAACAAGGCAATGTTTCTCAATATAAGTATAAAAGCCTGCATATTTTGAGTCTAGGGCCTGATTCCAAATATTTTGGGCCAAGTGTCACGAAACTTCAGCTTAGAGGTTAGCCAAGTCGCGCGGCACTTAGTTAACTTGCTTGTCAAAGTCGAACTAAGTAAGCCTAGATGAGAGTTGGGAGCAATTTTAGGTGAGCAAAGTAGGCAGCAGGGATTTAGGACTTGGATAGAGTTGAGAGTTGAGAGCACTTGAGCTTTGTAAATATGGAGAGCTTTATTAAGTTTCCAACCTTCCTCTTGTATCTTACAAATGATGAATGGATGGGGTATTTATAGGCTTCCCACCTACTCAACATGTGGTCAAGATTAATTCATCTAGAAATTTCTACAAGCTACTTATGTACAAGGCTTCCTTTGGAAGCTACTCTATGTACAAACAAGGGAAGCTTCTAGGCAGCTCCTTGGCTTGGCACACAGCCTTGCATCCTCCAACAATTTCTAGATCCTTCCCTTGGTTTCTTTGGGCAGCCAACTTGGGCTAGGCAGCAGCATTGGGCTGGGCATATGTTGGGCATATTTCTGCCCATGGACAAGCCTTGCCTCGCCCAAGATAAGGCGGGCTGTGACACAAGGCCTTTAATATTTGGACTTTAAATAGTTATAAGGAAAAACATTTCATATAGCGAGCAATAAGTTCCTAAGGGAGATTGCTATTTTCATTACCATAAGTTGAATCTTTAGTAAGGATAAAGGCTTTCACAAGTAAAAATTGGTCTTCCTTGGCTCGTCTCGCCACTCAAGGGTCCATGCGACAAATGAAATTCACTAATTACTTATGAATGATGGTTAGCTGAAGTCGCATTTCTAGAGTTTGAGTGGAACCAAAGAACCACTAACTGACGTCATCGGGGCCATAAGGACCAAAGTGCACAGTGTGTGATAATGGTGTACTGATGCAAGAATAATCTATTAAATAATATAATTAAAGAAAAACATATACCGGAATCAGCTTCTCTTATCCCTAGTGGAGTCGACACTATGGGCGGCGGTTTTCGGCGTGCGCCCAAGTGTCTTTAGCGACTACGACACTGTAAGGCTTTTCAACCTAATCGGGAACACGCTAACTAGTTATTGAGACTAGCGCGGAGATAGGAGTCGCCACTTGAGTAATCACTTGGACACTTTTACTAATGAGTGGCGTTTCTCATATTCCATAAGGAAGCTTACGCCATAAAATCCAAAGATTGATCCGAAAGCCAACTTCCTTATTTATGTATATTAGTCTTTAATTTTATTTTTTAACAAGTTATTCCCTATAACCATAAGTAGTTCATACACATGCATGCCAAATAATAGACATAATTTACCTAGGTCTACATATTTTATTCAAGCCCAGTCCATATTAGAGTTGCTAGTCTAATTTACTAATTAATTATGTATACAACCCACTTACAAGTTATGCTTTTGATTTCCAACCTTTAGGCCTAATGGACTACTTATTATGACAAAGCTCGTTCAATGTGAACCTAATTCTAATATAACCCAATCCTAACTAAAATAAGATAAATCCCTTAAGTCTACTTTAGTTTTAGAGTTTAAGCCCAATCAATGTCGACTAGCCTATTGGACTATAATTTTCATGTTAGAATCAATATTAGCCCTTAGTCTATATGTCCATTTTTTACTTAGGCAATCATATTATAATTATTTATTATACATAACATGAAATAAATAGATAAATGAAAAGAAGAAATATAAACCTAACTATTACAACCCGGCCTACAACTAAAATTGGAAAGAAAAAGCCCTAAAGATCTAATACAATATATAAAATTGCTGAAATTACATCAAAACTCGTAAAAAGCCAAAAAGAAAAGGTTAAATAGGTGTACAACTTATCGATATTAGGTATAGAGCCGATTGGCTCAAGGGTTTCTAGATAGACTTTTTGACTTTTAGTGTATTCCTTGCATCCCCAGAGCCGATTTTAACATGCTCAAAGGGTAAAAATCAATTAGATATGAAAGAAATAAAATAGAAATAGCAAATAACAACCGATTTAAGCTAGAAACCCTAAAAAGCTATGCAAACCCTAAAAACTGAACATACAGTAAACCAATACGACATTTTAATCCTAATAAACATATTTAATCACTGAATCATAATGAAAATGTAAATATGATCATTAATCCTATGCTTGTGTTTAATCAGATTTAAAACCCTAATATTTATAAAATTATTAAATTCAAAACCCTAATGTTCTTATTATTAGATTTCAAAACCAAATGAACTAATAACATGTAGATTCCTAAGAAACCCTAATCAAATCGCACTAATCATAAAAGTAAAATAATAACAGTAACCCTAATCATATTTCTAAAAATATAAAAAAAGGCAAAGAAACCAATTTAGGATGATGATGGATATATGTTTGGAGGAACCGTCAAGTTGTCACTGTAGTGGGTAGTTTTGCGAATTCTCAGGTGATAAAGATGCAGTTGAATCGAAGATTGGTTGAGAATCAAGTGTTGGATCTGGTGTTGAAAAGGCTTATGTCAATTAAAAAAGGGTTTTCAGAAAAATAGTTCTTTCTATAGTGTCTTCTTTCTTAGTGACATAAACTTTATGCCTAATGATGAAAGATTTTTAGCCTTTGTACTCTTTTGTTGCTTCTTGATTTTTTTTCCTCTGTTATGGTTTTCTCTTTGCCCTTTTCAACCCTAGATACTTTTTTTTATTTATGGAGGTAGGGTTTCAAAGGAAACCCTAGAGAAGGGATAATTTTAGATTTTTAAAAAAAATAAGTTGATAAATATCCAAATTTATTTCCTTAAATTTAAATAAATATCATTAATAATCCATTATTAAAATCTAAAAAACCTTTTAAAAATATTTAAAAAATGACGTCGAAGCGAAAGCCCTAATCAGCAATGTTTAGAGCCGATTGGCTCTATACATGGGAAGTTAAAAAATTACAATTAAGTCCTTGGATTTGTGAAATCCCTCATTTTGACCTTTAAACTTTATTTTTCTTGACAATCGAGTCTAAATTGATTTTAAAAAGGTAAATTAGGTTGGATTAACCTCAACCCGACCTTGAATTCGCCCATCCTTCGTCTTTCGAGACTTGAGAAGGTAGTGACTTTCATCATAGTATTTCTCGTAATTCCCTCAATATCTAGATCTAGAAAATGGATGCGGACAGGGGTTGTGTGCGAGAATTCTCCAGAAATAGTTAGAGCATGCGTTAGGTAGAAGCTCCATGCAAGGAAGCTTCTGGAACGGGCCAGAAGCAGCATTTCAGTGGCCAACCAGCAAGCCATTAGGCAGGAGCTACAGACGCAGTGCTCAGGCGGCTAACATAGTTGTGGGCCAAGTGACCAGAAGGTGCTAGAAAGCTCCCTATAAATCCACACCATGTAAAGTCAGTGGGAGAACTCTAGAGGCAAATTTTCCATCGTTGGATCAAATAAATCTTATCAATTAAATAGGTCAGTTATGAGGCTATAAACAGGACATTTTAGGCATTGTTTCAAACATCTAGAGTGCTAGAAAAACCTTAGGCAAGCTTTGTAAATTCCACCCATTCTTTGTAAAGCTTTCTTGTATAATCAAAGCTATTTTTTCAAGCTTCTAATTGAGTCTTTTTCCATCCTTCCCATAACCCTCATAAACTTAAATTATTCCTTAGCTATCGTTGATAGCTCGTACGGGGCAAAGGCTGACTTAGTTGCGACGGAAAGTAACTAAGTGACGCGTGCATGTGAGTAGCAAGAATCTATGCACCTGACAATGTATAAGGCAAGGAGGAAGCAGTGTGGAACTTAAGCATTTTCAGGAAAAAAAGAAGCACATTTATGTGATGCGAGAAGGAAGTTAAGAAAAATAAGAAAATGGAGTGAGATGTAGAGAAAAAGTTAAAAAGAGTAAGAAGTGAAGCAAGGAAGTTCCTTATCAATATGTGCAAAATGTGGAAAGCAAAAATATATGATCACAATTGAGAAGTTTTTACTTAGGACCAAGATAAATATGAAGAACATGTCAAGAGCATCTTCTAAGCCATGGATGTCTATAAATAGACAAGAACAACCTAGTGAGCAAAGCTTAACCAATCAAATAAAAATAAATTGAGAGTTTATAAACTTTATCTTAGAATAAAATATCAGTCCTTGGAGTATAACAACAATCATTAGTTGTTAATTTATAATACGTTTAGGCCTTTAATCCCTAACAATCATTTATGATCTTGCAAGTTATTTATTTATTGCAATCAATTCCTGAAGCTTTCCAGTTACTGTTTTATCATTACAATTATTACATGATTTTTTAGCTCATATTTTACATATATTGCTCTTAACTTACACTAATTTAGTTTTTAGCAATATTCTTTAAGCTTATTTTTTTTATATTTTCAACTCATTAATTGCATATTTCAATTTTATATTAATAGTTCATCTTGTAGCTCATTAATTAGCTCTGCTTAACGTAAACTTAGCTAATAATCCAATGTAATTTATGTTCCTTTACTATCTCCATAATTATCTAGGTTAGAAATCAAAATGGTTGTGCATTTTATATTTATTTATTTGAAGTAATCAGTCTCTAGCACATTTAGCATACATTCGCACGTGAAGGGTCGAAATATTGACCAATGATATCAAATAATATTTAAGAAGTCACTGACCCAATGAGATTTCAAATAATGATGTTATCAGTTATTAAGCTCTAGATCTGCATAATCATACACGAGTAACACGATAATAATGGTTGATCAAAGTAAAAATGGTTAAATTCTTGTTTAATAATAATTTTTTTGTTATGATTTGCGACCACATACCTCTTTATCTACATACTAAATATTATTAAAGAATTATGAAAGCGTGAAATGACATGTAAATTTTTATTTTTTTATCTCAAAAAAATATTGTTTTGAGTTTTAGGCATGAGCTTTCAATTCAATATTAATCTTATTGAAATGAGATACCTTAGTCAGCCTTTCATTTAAGAAAAAGGACATTGCTTTTGCGAATCATAAAGGTAATACTCTAGTTAATATATTACGATTGATATTTTAAGACTTATTTGTAGATTTTGTCAAAGCTAATAAAAATTAAATCATCCCAGAAAAAAAATTTAAATGAATTTTGAATCTGGGTGTAACTAAATCTATGAATTAAAACAAAATACAAATGTACTTATTTTAAATAGCCCATGTTGAGTTGGCATACTAATTAGACAGATTGTTATATAACGGACCTGAATTTATGATTCACTATATATCAAGCGTGCAATATATGTATAAATATATTTATTTTTGCTTTAAACGTTCTAAACTATTTCTCACTACTTTTTTTTTACTATGTCTAATCTCTTTATTTTTTTTACTGTATTATTATTATTATTAATTTATTATTATATTATTTATTTTAATTTTATATTTTCAGTAATATTTATAATTTTTTATTACAACACTAAATATATTTTTTAGTAAAATGCTAATATTGTTATAATGAATTATCATATATTAAAATGAAATTATATATATATATAACTTTGAATGATTTGATTTTTCTATGATAATTTTAAATTTAATCTTATTTTAGTTTATATCTATATTTATATATTATGTATTACTTCACAAAATTTAAATTTAATTATTTTTAACATTACATGCTAGTATTTTAATTTTTAAAATTTAGTAAAAATAATGAAATATTAAAATTAATAATTTTATATTCATAAATATAAATTACAAAACACAGTCATAGATTATGAACCAAGTTCATTAATAAAACTGTAAACGTCGATCATAAAACTATAAGTTCGTAGGTTAACAACAGGTTCATAAATTATAAACTATAAGTTCATTATATGTATACTTGAGGTTCATATATAATAGTCTATAAATTCATAAAAAAATACAAGTTCATAGGTCAAAAATAAAAGGTTTATAATTTTTAAACTATAAAATTCTATACATGTACATCTGAATGTAAGAAATTAATGACTCATATAATTATAATAAGATATTAGTGATTAAATTCTATTGATTAATGAAAGGTTATGAATTGAATAATTATGACTATTGGTAAAAGTTATAACATCAAAGGTTGTAACTATTTGTGCTTTGATGGAAAGCTACCATTAGTCTATAAATAAGAGTTGGTCCTCTCTCTACCCATATCATCAACAATTATAACAAATACAAAATCAAAGATTAGAGTATCCATCAATAAGATAAGGGGAAAAGGGAGAGAAATCATACTCTATTAAATATGAATCAAGGTATGTTTTTTTCCTTTTATTTAATGGTGAAAAACATGAAGTTCTATATCAATAGCTATTATTTGTTTATATGTGGTATCAGAGCATGGTTTAAGAAATCATATTTTTCTATAATTTTATTGAATTTGTTGTTGTTATAGATGCATGCAAGAATTAATCCTTGTTTTTTGCATATAAATTAAATTGATTAATTTTACATGATTTGGATTAAGTTTAAGATTTATTGATATTAGTTTTTTGACTAATTTTGTGTAAATGTGGTGACACACACACTACTGTAACAAAATTTGTGTTTTTGATCAAGGTCCATTGTGACCCATAAAGTTTTGTTAATTATCAGAATTGCACGTAAAGTTATTTTTTTTCCAATTAAGTCCGAAATAATTTACAGTTTCATTCTAATAAAAAAACTTTTAATCCAGATTCATCCTTAATTCTTGGTACATATATATATATATATATATATATATATATATATATATCAGTAGTTGATGCTTAATTGAAATTAAGTTAAATATTTAATGGAAGTAATATATTATTTAAATATATTATTATAGACTTTTGAAATTTATTTTAAGAACGATTTGCTTGTCACCAAAGTGACCAAATTTTTAAAGTAAATAAATTTCAAATTATAGATTATAATTTTCAATTACTCATAAATTTTATGTTTAAATGACATTACGATTTTTATGTATTTATGGATAAATTGAAATTTATCATTATAAGATATTTAGGGGTCAACCCAAAGGTTGATTAATTATTTTATAATTGATAAATATAATCGTGGTGATTAGTATGTTATACTAATTTTATTTTTTTACATATCCAAAGATAGAAAAAATAAATTTAGTTATGCATATATAATTACCTATAATTGTTTACATAAGTATATCTTACTATCACCCAAAGGAGAACTTTAATATATTTATGTTTATATTTGAATTTATGGAATAAATATTATGAATCAAAGTATTAATGTATGAGTATTCTATGTTATTTTTATTTGCAGTATCTGTACTCGTTTCTCTTCATTCGCATGCTTCATCTGTTCCGTTATTTAATGGTTTGAACTTTTCTGATTGGTGCGAACAAGTTCAGTTTCACTTAGGTGTTCTGGATCTTGATTTGGCACTTCAAATTGAGAAATCTGCTACTATTACTGATGAAAGTAGCAATGAAGAAAAAGCTTTATATAAAGCTTGGGAAATATCGAACAGATTAAGCTTAATGTTCATGCGAATGACTGTTGCAAACAACTTAAAGAGCAAAATTCCTAAAACTGATAGTGCTAAGGAATTTAAAAAGCTTATTGAGGAACGTTCTCAAACAGCTGATAAGTCACTTGCCGGCACATTGATGAGTAATTTGACCAACATGAAATATGATGGTTCACTTGCCATGCATGAGCATGTTCTTGAAATGACTACCTTAGAAGCAAAAATAAAGACCTTAGGAATGAATATGGATGAGTATTTTCTAGTACAGTTCATACTAAACTCCTTGCCTCCTGAATAATATGGTCCATTCCAAATGAACTATAATACCTTAAAGGATAAATGGAATGTAAATGAATCGACCAGTATGTTTGTTCAAGAGGAGACAAGATTAAAGAATCAAAGAGCTCATTCAGTTCATCTCTTAAGTCATCAAGAAGCTGGAAAGAGTTGCAAAAAGAAAGGTGGAAAGAGCAAGAAGAAAGGTTTATACAACCTGAATGAATCTTCTAAGGGTGCTCATAAGAAGGAACATGGGAGTGTTAAGTGTCACTTCTGTGATAAAATCGAGCACTTAAAGAAGGATTGCCTGAAACGTAAAGCTTAGTTCAAAAAGAAAGGTAAGTATTATGCTTTAGTATGTTTTGAATCAAATTTTATTAAAGTTCCGCATAATACTTGGTGGATTGACTCCGGTTCCACTACCCATCTTTCTAATACGATGCAGGGATTCCTTATGATCCAAACCATAAGACCAAATGAAAGTTTTATCTTCATGGGGAATCGAAAAAAAGCTTCTATTGAAGGCATTGGCACTTATTGTTTAATTTTAGATACAGGACATTTTTTTTTTGGATTTATTTCAAACTCTTTATGTACCCACATTTTCTCGCAACTTGGTTTCTTTATCGAAGCTTGATGTAGCGGGATTTTATTTTAAGTTTGATTCTGGATCTTTAACTTTATTTAAGAATAATAATATTATTGGTTCTGGATTGTTATGTGATGGTCTCTACAAGCTTAAACTTGATAATTCTTTTATTGAGACATTAATGACCTTGCATCATAATGTTGGTACTAAATGTAGTTTAGTCAATGAAAGTTCTGCTTGTGGCATAAACGTTTGGGTCATATATCTAAAGAAAGGATACAAATATTAGTAAGGAATGAAATACTTCCAAGTTTGGACTTTACTGATCTTGAAGTGTGTATTGATTGTATTAAAGGAAAACAAACAAAACACACTAAGAAAGGAGCTACAAGAAGCACACAGCTTCTTGAAATTATACACACTGATACTTGTGGTCCTTTTGATGCTCCAACTTTTGGTGGAGAAAAATACTTTATTACCTTTATCGATGATTTTTCTCGTTATGGTCAGATTTATCTATTGCATGACAAATCTCAATCAATCAATTTACTTGAGATTTATATTAAAGAGGTTGAGAGGCAATTAGATAAAAAGATAAAAATCATAAGGTCAGATAGAGGTGGTGAATATTATGAAAAATATGATGAATCTGGATAATGTCCAGGTCCATTTGCCAAATTTCTTGAAAGACACGGTATTTGTGCTCAATACACAATGCCAGGAACACCACAACAAAATGGTATTGAAGAAAGGTGTAATCATACTTTAATGGAAATGGTTAGGAGTATGATGAGTCATTCTTCTTTACCCTTATCATTGTGGATGTATGCATTAAGAACTGCTATGTATTTGCTAAATAGGGTTCCTAGTAAGGTAGTTCTAAGTACACCTTTTGAACTATAGATAGGAAGGAAACCTAGTTTGAGGCACTTACATGTTTGGGGTTGCCCAGCAGAAGTAAGAATTTACAATCCACATGAAAAGAAATTGGATTTAAAAACAACCAGTGGTTATTTTATTGGTTATTCAGAAAAGTCTAAAGGGTATAGATTTTATTGTCCTAATCATAGTACAAGAATTATTGAATCTGGAAATGCAAGATTCATTGAAAATGGTGATATTAGTGGGAGCGAAAGAATACATGATGTTAGTATTCAAGAAGTTAGGGCGGAAGTTCTTATACCTAAAACTTCTACAATTGTTGTTCCTAATGTTATTACTCATCCCAATAACATTCAAGAACAACAAATAAATGATCAAATGCTTCATGATGAAAATGTCAATAATGAAACCATAGTAAATGAACAACAAGAAGTAATAGTAAGAAGGTCTCAAAGAAAAAGGAGATCTGCTATTTCTGATGACTATGTAGTTTATCTAGAAGAGTCAGAAATGGATTTAGGAATTAATAATGATCCAGGTTCATTTTCAGAAGCCATGAATTGTGATGATTCAATTAAATGGATTAATGCTATGGAAGAAGAGTTAAAATCTATGGATCAAAATCAAGTCTGGGACCTTGTTGAGTTGCCTAAAGGATGTCAAAAGATTGGATGCAAATGGGTTTTCAAAACCAAAAGCGATTCGAAAGGCAATATTGAAAGACACAAAGCCAGACTTGTTGCCAAAGGTTTTACTCAGAAAAGTGGCATTGATTACAAAGAGACTTTTTCACCAGTGTCTAAAAAAGATTCTCTTAGAATTATTATGGCTTTAGTGGCTCATTATGATTTAGAGCTACATCAAATGGATGTCAAAACCGCTTTTCTTAATGGAAATTTGGAAGAAGAAGTTTATATGGATCAACTTGAGGGTTTTTCAATTAAGAAAAAGGATCATATGGTGTGTAAACTAAAGAAATCAATATATGGACTTAAACAAGCTTCCTCTCAATGGTATATTAAGTTTAATGATACCATTACTTCTTTTGGATTTCAAGAAAATATTGTTGATCAGTGTATATATATGAAAATCAGTGGGAGCAAGTTTATTTTTCTTATTCTGTATGTTGATGATATTTTACTTGCTGGTAATGATCTTGGTTTGCTACATGAAACCAAGAAATATCTCTCTAATAATTTTGAAATGAAGGATATGGGAGAAGCCACATATGTGATAGGAATAGAAATATTTCGTGATAGATCACAAGGTTTATTAGGCTTATTTCAAAAGGCTTATATTAATAAAGTTTTAGAGAGATTTAAAATGGACAAATGCTCAGCAGGGATAGTTCCAATTCAGAAGGGGGATAAATTTAATCTTATGCAATGTCCGAAAAATGAATTGGAATGAGAACAAATGAAGAACATTCCTTATGCATCTGTTGTTGGGAGTTTAATGTATGCTCAAACTTGCACCAGACCAAACATTAGTTTTGCTATCGGAATACTGGGCAGATATCAAAGTAATCCAGGATTAGATCACTGGAAAGCTGCAAAGAAAATTCTTAGATACTTGCAAGGAACAAAGGATCATATGCTCACTTATAGAAGATATAATCACCTTGAGGTGATTGGATATTCAGACTCAGATTCTGCTGGATGTGTTGATACAAGAAAATCAACATTTGGCTACTTATTCCTATTAGCCAAAGGAGCAATTTCATGGAAGAGTGCGAAGCAGTCTGTCATTACTGCATCCACTATGGAGGCTGAGTTTGTAGCTTGCTTTAAGGCTACCGTTCATGGATTATGGCTGCAAAATTTTATTTCAGGACTTGGAATTGTCAACAGTATAGCCAGGCCGCTGAAAATTTATTGTAATAATTCTGCAGCAGTTTTCTTCTCTAAAAACGACAAGTATTCTAAAGGTGCTAAGCATATGGAGATAAAATACTTTGCCGTTAAAGAAGAAGTTCATAAACAAAGAGTGTCAATTGAACATATTAGCACAAATCTTATGATTGCAGATCCTTTAACAAAAGGATTATCGCCTAAAATCTTTAATGAACATGTAGTAAGAATGGGCATTGTTAGATGTCATTACTAATATTTTATCAAGTTTATTTTAAGTTTATATATTTGACACTTTGAGCTCAATTATGTGTTTCTGATTTTCCTGTTTTCTATTTGGTATACATAATTGCTTTAAAGTAATATTGACAGGAACAGTCTTGGAATAAAGACACTAATTTTGGACCATTAATGTTATTTTTTATTAAAGATCATGTTAAGTTGAGAATCAGTGTTGTGGTACATGGAAGGGACTATGTCGATAAAATGACATACGACCGTTGTGACCCGCATTAACATTTCTACTTAATAATGATGTTATGTCATAGCCAATGTAAAAAAGAATTTAATATTGATTTTTGTGCACTTTATGTTCTTATTAAATCATATGAGCCAAGTGGAAAAATGTAAGAAATTAATGACTCATATAATTATAATAAGATATTAGTGATTAAATTCTATTGGTTAATGAAAGGTTATGAATTGAATAATTATGACTATTGGTAAAAGTTATGACATGAAAGGTTGTAATCATTGGTGCTTTGATGGAAAGCCACCATTAGTCTATAAATAAGAGTTGGTCCTCTTTCTACCCATATCATCAACAATTATAACAAATACAAAATTAAAGATTAGAGTATCCATCAATAAGATAAGGGAAAAAGGGAGAGAAATCATACTCTATTAAATATAAATCAAGGTATGTTTTCTTCCTTTTATTTAATGGTGAAAAACATGAAGTTCTAGATCAATAGGCTATTATTTGTTTATACTGAGATTCATAGATTATAGTTTAAAAATTCATAATTTAAAAATAGATTCATATAACTTATAAATTTACAGTTCACAAATGATGAATTTATACCTTATTTTTCAATGAACCTATAAGTAATATTTAATGATCTTGTTACTTATAACTATATTTAACAATAATCTGCAATGAAACCACACCATACTATCAATAAACCTATAATTTTTATTTGATAAACCTACAATTTAACAAATATGAATATGCATGAAAATGAAAAATTCATTGTTATATAAAAGATAATTATATTTTATAAAAATATAGAATTATCCTTGAAATTCATTTAAAAAACTACTCATAAAAATATTAAAATTTGTAAACGAAAATTACATTGAAAATTTTTTATGAAAAAAAGTTAATTCTTTATTATTTCTATTAATATCTATGATACTAGAATTATTATTATTATTATTATTATAATTAAATAAATCCAAAATTCAACAATTAATGTAATGTTTTTAGAGAAATTAATAAAATTTTAATTTGAAGAATTAAATAAATAAAAAACTTAACCATGTAACTTTTTCTTAGAAAAATCAATATATTTTTAATTATTTTTTGAATATTGAAAAATAAAATAATTTAAGTTGCAAATATTGCAAACAAAAAAAAAAGACAATAAAAAGATTACGTGCAAAACATGCATATACTACATATAAAACTATAGATAAAGCAACAAAACATTACACTCATGTATCAATAAAACTCATGCGTTTTGGATTCAGGACCATAATGCATTATGTTCTTGAATCCATGATATAATTTGCCCCTTATTAAACAGATATATTGAGGTCAGAGTGTAGTATTATATCCTGGTTCTAGGTACATCTGGCCTTATGTACCTGTATCTATTAACATATCCAGTCTTGCTTCATTTGAAAAATATGCCTTTACTTTACAATTTTTAATTTTAAGCTGAAAACACAATTTTTTGCTTTAATAAAATACATGATTGTTTTCTTCATTACCAAAAAATAAATTATCCTGAATAAATCTCTTGAGAATACCAAAAGACCAATAATTTATATAAATTATATAACTAATAGATATATTATTTGTTTTATTGTATATAAAGAATATGCTTTTAAAATCTCTATGTATGATTTTATTAAAAAAAAATGTTGTGAGATTACTATTAAAATTTAAATGTAATGTTTACTTTTTATTTTGTTCTTTATTTTTTATTAGATTTATATGTATAATATCTATTTAAAGTATCTATTTTATAAGAATGAATCTGAGTTATATATTTGATGAACCTGTTGATTATAACCTATGATTAATGAATTTGTGTTACATATTTAATGAACTTCATGTGATACTTTGATGAACCTGTTACTAGTTGATGATGAACCTCTTAATTATAATCTATGCTAGTGAATACATAAGCTACGAACGTGTGTTATATATTTGATGAACCTCAAATGATATATTGATGAACCTGTTATTTGTAGATGATGAACCTATTAACTATAACCTATGAATACTAATTTTTTTTTTATACATATATATGGGAAGAAAATCTATTTATTATTTTTTAATTTCTTATAATTATAATCTTGCAAGATATATGAGTAGAAAACCTATCATAAAGAAAAATATTTAAGAACAAGAATTTACAAAGGCGAAAAAAAATACCTAGAACTAATTAATCTGATGATAATAATAATATAAAATATTCCTTTAAATAATGTGAGGAAGAGAAGCAAGGAAATAATAATAAATATCTAGTTCATATATAATGAATTTCTAGTTTAGACTTAATGAACCTTATTGTTTTACATAATGAACCTATTCTTTTCAACAATGAAACTATTATCAAAATTATGAAAATGATGATAAATCTATAGTTCAAACATAATGAAACTCAGGTACTACATAATGAATCTATTCTTTTTTAATAATAAAACTATTATCAAAATTATATAAATAATGATGAACATGTTATTCAAACATAATGAACCTCAATGTTCTACATGATGGACCTATTCTTTTTCAACAATGAAATTGTTTTTACAAATTATGAATATAATGATGAACATATAGTTCATACATAATGAACATATTAATTTTCAATAAATAAAATAAAAACGGAAAAAGAAAAGAATGAAAAATTTTAGCTTGTCAAATATATTTTTAAAATCCGCATCTCATTCATAGATTATTCTATAAATAAATTGTTGACCAAAGGATTTTATATGTGATTTTGGTGATGCAAAAAATTATTACTACCAACAATCTTGTTTAATATTGTTATTCTTAGTATGTAATTTTTAATTATCACTGATGCATATAAATGAAGATGAAGCTATAAGTGTGAAGATGGATGGATTCAAGAGTCAAGGACTTGAATACTTGAGTCAATATAAACATCAAGATAAAATCATGAAGTAATAAAGATGGAAAGAGTTTTAGAACATATAAGCGCAATGCAAAGAGCATGTGGGGTCAAGAAACCCATGTGGACAAGTATGATCTCCATGGAATAAGTCGGTTGTTGCAGTTTGAAGAATAAACTGTACTATTTAGAAGAGTTTATGAGGGCAAACCATATATGGATAGATGGCTATATCAATCTACTTTCAGGAACAAAGATTAGAATAATTTTTGGAGCTAGAGAAATGGAGTTTCAGAATTTTGAGTTAATTATGCTCAAGCTATTAGATTGGACTACAAGAGATGAGGTCAATTAGAATTAATGACATTATTTATACAAGAGCAATTTTAATATGCCTTTGTCCAACCTAGGAGTCTAGTTTTATATAGGTCCAAACTGTCAAGATTAGATGAGTAATAAAGTGTTTCGATCTTTTGGACTATGAAGATTGCTGATTTTGGAGTTTCTCAAAACCACAATGCCTTAGTGTATTGTATTATGTATAATTTTACACATGTATTTGAGTTGAATTTTAATGAATTTGGAATAATAGTTAGCATTAGTTAGGAATAATCTAAGTTAGTTAGGAAAAATCTAAGTTTAATTAGGAATTTATTTAAGTTATACCTTTATTTTAGTATTGTGTTTACCTTTAGTTTATTTAGGAATTTGTATTTAATTTTTAATAAGTTTTTTTCCTTTTTTTTAAGAGAGTCTAAAAAGGAGCCCTAAATGATTAAGGAAAATATGTCCTGTCCATACACGGTTTGATACACAGCCATGTTCTAAGCTGTGTCTGCTATTAGATTTTGAAGAAAATAACGTACAGGGAGCACACGGACGTGCTTCAAACCGTGCCTACTTCTGCCAAAATCGAAGAAATTGTAAAAACACAGGATGGGATCACATATGAGCATGTGCCAAGCTGTGCCATAAGGTGAAGGACGTGACATGGTCGTGTGCCAAGCCGTGTCAAATAAAAGAGAGTTTTTTTTTCACATAAAACTCAAAAATTTAGGGCAAAATAGGATTTCTTTTAAGTCTTGGCTATAAAAAGGGAAACAAATAGCTACTTTTAAAAGAAGAACCATCATAGACACAAAGCTTTTGAAGACTCATTCAAGGAGATCGAGAAGATTGATGTAAAGATTCAGGAGTTTGAATTAACTATTTCTTCTTCTTCTTTGATTTCTGTAATGATGTTTATGTATATTGTCGCAATTATATACAACTAAGCTCTTCTTAGGGTTTGGATTTACGTAGATAGTCTATTACTTGTTTGGATCTTTATTTCCTTTTAATGAATTAATTTTCAGTCAATTTTATGAGTTACTTTGTGTTTGATTTTAGGCCCGATTAAATATATATTTTTGGGTAGATTAGAGACAACGAAAGTTGCATAATTTATTAGCTCATAGACTTATAAAACTTAGGAGCCTCGATCGCGAAAGTATAGAATCCTTCGGGAGAGTGATAAATTGCTAAGGAACTTAATGAACCCTAATTAATTGACGAGACCATGAAAATAGGTTGTAGTTGACTTTGGTATTCTTGGATGAGCTCGAACAAGATTCTAAGTAATTGAGTGACTTACCCTTGACTAAATTAATAATTTGAGTTGTGAAAAGATCCTGTAATCCTAGTAATAGTTAGTAAAACAAATACAGGCTCTAGTTTTACTTATTATATTTTTAATAGAAATTATTAATAGCTTTAAGTTCTTGTTTTATAAGTTATTTATTCAATTTTGCAATTATTAGATTTGTTAGATTGTGGAAATACAATTAGGGTTGGTACTTAGTATCAATCTCCTTTTTGGGAATGATACTCATACTCATTCTACACTACTTGTTGCGATCCGTGCACTTATAAATTTGCCTAACAAGTTTTTGGCGTCGTTGCCGGGGAGATCGGCAATACCAATATTAGTGTACTTTTTATTTTCGCTAGACTAATATCTTTGTTTTTGTTTTATTTAATCGTTCTTACTTTTTCTTTTCAGGTACCTGACTCTTGTTTATGCAAATAAGATCGAAACACCTTTAATTAGAAAAAGTAAATCTAGAAATTAAAAAGACTTGCAAAAAGAACCCAAAGGAGAAAAGAGAAGGAGATAGAAGAATGGTTGAACCAGCAAGACAAGTTAGAGCTTTAGAAGAATATGGGGTTCCAAGTCTTACAAGAAGCCAACTATTAAGGCTAATACCTTCGAGATTAAACTTGCATATATCAAAATAGTTTCACAATATCAATTTGGTGGACTTCCATCATAAGATCCCAATGCTCATCTAGCCTTTTTCCTCGACATTTGTGACACCTTTAAGATCAATAGAGTGAGCACATATGTTATTCGCCTTCGGTTATTTCCCTTCTCATTGAGAGATAAGATAAAATTGTGGTTGGGATTATTGGCACCGAATTCCATCACTTCATGAAATACACTTTCTAAGGCATTTCTTACTAAGTACTACCCGCCTCGAAAGACTGCCAGGACCTTGTTGGATTTATGCAACAACTTGGAGAATCTCCTTATGAAGCTTGGGAAAGATTTAAAGACTTGCAAAGATATTGCCACACCATGGTATTTCAGACTAGCTTCTCATCCAAACTCTCTATCAAGGATTGTCTGAATCCTTGCAGATTACCATTGATGCTACTGCACAAGGCTCCTTTATGAGAAAAACACCAGAGAATGCATATGCACTCTTAGAGAAGATGGTATCTAATAATTATCAATAGCATGGGGAGCGAAATCAACCTAGAAAAGCAGCAGGAGTGCATGAGGTTGATAGCTTAAGCATGGTAAATGCCAAGTTGGATTCCCTTACTAAGAAATTAGAAAGGTTGAATTTCACAGGTTATCCATCACAGGTGTTATCTTGTGAAGTATGTGGAGGAGGCCACTCTACTAAGAATGTCAACAAGGTAATTCTTTCTCCCAAGGCTGCTCAATTGAGCAATTTAATACTTTAAATAATTTCAATGGCAGACCTTAAGGGAATCCATACTCCAACACTTACAACCCTGGATGGAGGAACCATCCAAACTTCTTGTGGTCGGATTAAGAAGGAAATTATAATCCTAATGATAATCAAGGGTATAAGGCACTACCTCTACCGGGTTTCCAGCAAAAGAATTCTTACCCTCAACCTAAACCCAAGACAAACCTTGAGATGATGATGGATAATTTCATCCAATCCCAAAATAAAGGCAATTCAAACAGCTCAAGCAAGTCTGAAGCAGCAAGAAGAAAGGTTAGAACAATTGGCCATACATAATAAGATGCTAGAACACCATATAGCATCACAAGTTAGCTCCTCACATTTTTATCAAATGGACCATTTACCTAGCCAACCTAAAAATTCTAGAGAGCGTGCAAAGGCTGTAACTTTGAAAAGTGGAAAATAATTGCCGGAGGTTAAGCATAAGATTAAGCAACCAAGAGAAGAGCCAAAACATATGCAAGTTGAAGATGATAAGCCAAAGAGTTATCAAACCGAGCCCAAGGAAGCCAAGATTCCTCAACTGTCATTCCCTCAAAGGATCAACAATGGAACACTTGACAAGCAATTTTAGAAGGTTTTGAAAGTGTATAAGCAATTAGACATTACCATTCCTTTTTTGGAGGCAGTCATTCAAATGCTTAAGTATGCCAAATGCCTCAAGGACATCATATCAAACAAAAGGAAGTGGGATGACCATGAGACCATACCGATGAACGAGGAATGCAGCGCTGTCATTAGAAATGAGCTTCCTCTAAAGCTTAAGGATATAGCGAGTATTGCTATACCTTGTGTAGTTGGTAAAATACTATTGGTCAAGCACTTTGTGATTTAGGAGCTAGTGTAACTTTAATGCCTTCATCTTTATGCAGGAAATTGAATATTGGAGAACTCAAACTCACCAATATTTCCTTACGACTAGCTGATAGATCTATAGTCTATCTCGAAGGAATTTTGGAGGATGTACTAATCAAAGTTAGGAAATTCTATGTGCCTTGTGACTTTGCGGTTCTAGAGATGGAAGAAGACCTTTAAACTCCTATAATTCTAGGACAACCTTCCTTGCTACAGCTGGAGCAATAATTGATGTAAAAAGGGGTGATGTAAAAAGGGGTAAGATCAAGCTTGAACTTAGGGAAGAAACAATAGAGTTTGACGTCTTCAAAATAGTAAAGCAAACCTCAGCAATAGGATCCTGCTTTAGAGTGGATGTGAGAGAGAGTTGTATACAAGGAGAGTTTGAGCAACAAATTGCTAGTGATCCACTTAAAGCATGTTTAGTTCATGATGCAAAAGAAGATGATTTCGATTCAAATGTGAGAGCCAAGCGACTTCTCCAACTAAATGAACTTAAGGAGCTTAGGATAAATACTTATGAGAGTGCAAAGATCTATAAAGAAAGAACTAAGAAATCGCATGATAAGCGTCTACAAAAGAAAGAGCTTCAAGAAGGAGATTTAGTGCTTCTTTTTAATCCAAGACTTAAGCTTTTTTTGGGCAAACTCAAGTTAAGATGGTTTGGACCCTTCAGAATTAAGTAATTTTTCTCGCATAGAGATGTTGAACTCTCAAACAAGGCAAATGAAACATTCCAAGTCAATAGAAAATTCCTTAAGCTCTTTCACACAAGTGAGTATAGCCTAATGAGTGTCTCTTGCACACTCAAAGATCTCGATTGAGATCATAGCGGTTTGATCAAGCTAATAATCTTAAATTAGCACTAATTGGGAGGCAACACATTGATTTTCTACTTAAGTTTTTATTTTTTTTTCTTTCTCATTTTTATGTTATACTTTCACTTTATTTAGCTTAATGTTCTTCTGTTTTTAATATAGGATTATCATGCATGAAGGGAGCATTGAAAAAAAAGGATTAAAAAGCAGACAAGGCTACAAGCACGGCCATGTTGTTGGTCGTGCTCAGGTTTGTATACTTGTTATTATCAGAATTTTCTGAGCACATGCCCATATGTTATTTCATGTCCTTTATATTTAAAATCCAGTACCACATATAAGTAGATACACGGCTTTGCACATGGTCGTGCCTACCTGAATCATGGGAAATAAAACGTTTGTGTCACGTCATTCATCTTTTTTCATATTTTGCTTCTTTCTCTTTTCTTTTTATTCTCCCTTTTGCACCTTTTCACCCTTTTTTCTTCAGTTCTCCCTTCTGTGGAGACAAGACTACTTTCATTCACCTTTATCTTAAGTTATTTTCTTATTTGCTGAATGTTTCTATTTATTTTATTTATATTTTTCTTTATTTGTTCTTGTTTTAGTCATTGAGGATAATACCTAGTATAGTGTGGGGGAGGATCATATATTTTACATATTGCATGTTCAATGCATTTAGGATTAGGTGGGGTGGTTTCATTTTGCATTTTGTTTTCATTTTGCATATTGTTCATTTTTTATTAATTTTCAACTCATTTCCCACATTTATTTTAATGATTGTCCTTAAAATCCTTATTTTGAATTTTGATACAAATTGAAGCTCAATTATGATTAGATAGAAATGATGTGTGAGTATGCATTTTCTATTTAATCATCAAACTACTTAATGGTTTATTAATTAAGATAATTAAACATTACCTTCATGTGTGAATAATTTAGTTCTTATGATTTAAGCTTAGTCTAGAGATTGAATTTGAGCTCTATTTTGGATGAGACTGCATATCTTTTTAATTCTTTACAATTCTAAAATGAATATATATCTCTTTTTCTTAATTCAGACAATATTTAAAATTCAAATTCTTATGCTCTAACAAGAGTATGAGTATCCAAATGACTCAGTTGACGGTATACATGCTTAGTAATGCGGGAAAGGCAGGGGAATATTAAAAGTGAGAATTTATGAGAGATAAAAAGGATGAGATGGAGCGTAAAACAAACTCATCAAAGCTATTAAAAGAAGGTACATTGTGAAATGGAGTGTAAAACACATCCATAACCGATTTTTATTTTCAAAAGAATCATATTCTTTAATGCTCTTCTTCTAAATTGTGTTCATTGGATTTCAAAGAGTAAAAAGCTTAGGTTGTGATTACTTAATTGTTCATCTATGTTGTGCTTTTATTCAACTATCTTCCTTTATAAATATTTTCGGTCTCGATGTTGTTAAATTGCATTACTTAAGCATTGTGACTTTTTGGTTGTAGTTGAGCTAAGTTTTAAAAAATTAAATTTGATTTTTGCTTGAGGACAAGCAAAGCTCTAGTGTGGAAAAATTTATTGTGTGTAATTTTACACATGTATTTGAGTTGAATTTTAATGAATTGGAATAATAGTTAGCATTAGTTAAGAAGAATCTAAGTTTAATTAGGAGTTTATTTAAGTTATACCTTTATTTTAGTATTTTGTTTACCTTTAGTTTATGTAGGAATTTGTATTAATTTTTAATAAGCTTTTCCTTTTTTTGTAGGAGAGCTAAAAAAGAGCCTTAGATGATCAAGAAAAATGTGTCCTATCCACACACGGGGGTGCTTGTGCCTGTGTCACACATTAGATAAAGAATTAGGAAGCACAGTTTAACACATGAACATGTTCCAAGCATGTCTGCCACTAGATTTTGAAGAAAATAGCATACAGGGAGCACAAGGGCGTGCTCTAAACCGTACTTGCTTCTGCCTAAATCTAAGAAATTGTAAAAATATTACATGGGATCACATGTGGGCATGTGCTAAGCCGTGCCATCAGGTGAAGGATGTGACATGGCCATATGCCAAGCCGTGTTGAATAAAAAAGAGTTTTCTTTCATATGAAGACTCGAAAATTTAGGGCAAAATAGGATTTCTTTTGAATCTTGGCTATAAAATAGGAAACAAATAGCTATTTTAGAAGAAGAACCATTATAAATACACAGTTTTTGAAGACTCATTCAAGGAGATCAAGAAGATTGGTGCAAAGATTCAGGAGTTTGAATTAACTATTTCTTCTTCTTCTTTGATTTCTTTAATGAAGTTTATGTATATTGTCGCAATCATACGCGGCTAAACTCTTCTTAGGGTTTGGATTTGTATAGCTAGTCTATTATTTGTTTGGATCTTTATTTCCTTTTAATTATTCTTGTATTTGATTTTACGCCTGATTAAATATATATTTTTGGGTAGATTAGAGACAAGAAAAATTGCATGATTTATTAGCTCATAGACTTGTAAAACTTAGGAACCTCGATCACGAAAGTAGATGAATTCTTTGGGGAGTGATAAATTGTTAAGAAACTTAATGAACCTTAGTTAATTGACGTGACCATGAAAATAGGTTGTAGTTAACTTTAGTATTCTTAGATGAGGTCGAAAAAGACTCTAAATAATCTGAGTGATTTATCATTGACTAAATTAATAATTTGAGTTGTGAAATGATCCTGTAATCTGAGTAATAATTAGTGAAACAAATCCAGGTTCTAGTTTTACTTATTAGACTTTAATAGAAATTATTAATAGCTTTAAGTTCTCTTGTCTTACTAGTTTTTTATTCAATTGCAGTTATTCAATTTGTTAGATTGTGAAAATACAATTAGGGCTGGTACTTGGTATCAATCTTCTCGTGGAAACGATACTCATAGTCCTTCTATACCACTTGTTGTGATATGTGTTGCACTTGTATAATTTGCCTAACATATTAACCAAAGTTTCTAACAAAAAAGCGGCTTACAATTTAGAGCTATATAGCTCAATATTTCGAGTTCCCAATCGTAAAGAATTGTTCATGGCCATATGACGTGTTCTAGTTTTTTAAATTTACTTTTTGTGCTGATGCTTCATGCCCATGAAGGATTGTTTCCACCTGTGAACTTGCATTTAAAAAGGTTATTGAAATGGCTATATTTGCATCTAATGATTAATTGCTCTTATAGCTAAGATTAAAAATTTTAGATTGGGTTAGAATGTGAGCCTTGAGAAAACATTTAGATTAGAGTGTTAGCCAACAAAACACTTGGATTTGAGTATTAGCCATTGAAATACTTGTAAGAAATTTAAGTGTGAGCTTGGAAATACTTGGATTTGACCTTACACCTATAAAAGGATTATTGATAGTGAAAATCTCAAGTGAAGCTTGAGGAGTGGACATAGGCAAGGAGTTGGCCGAACCACTATAAACTCTTGAGTTTAATTTTTTCTTCCCTAAGCTCTTTTATTTACTTGTGTTTATTGTATTGCTTGCATTTTTATATTAGATTGGTTAATTGCTTTCGCTAATATTGGTTTTAATACTCGAATTTTTCAAAGTAAAAGTTTTTAGTTTAAATGATTTTTGTAAACAACCAATTCAGCCCCTCTTAGTTGCCATAAGATATTTTATAAATTTTTTGATATAATTTAAGAAAAAAAAAAAGAAAAAATCATGCAATAGAAAAGAAAAAAGAACAAATAAAAACACAAAAATAAAAAAATAAAGATGAAAGCTTGTATAGTATGATATGAAGGTTTAAACAATGGAAAATTGATAAATCAAAATCTGTAGCTTCCCGATTTTGTTTCAAATCATCAATAACAAGGTAAGACATTATATTAGTTAAAGCTGTCACACATATGTTTTAAATTGTAATTTACTCATTTAATTAAAACGCTAATATTTTGGACATCGGGTACATAATATACAATGTACCCGGGTCCATGATATAAACTGTCAACTTGAGGTAAGCCTAAGTACATTAATATAGTCACATTTAAATACCTTTCATGTTTAACCTATTTTTATAGTACCTTCTTATATTAATTATTGTTATTCAAAATCTCAAAAGATTTACTCGATTGAATCTTTTTATTAATTTGGTCCTTAATTAATATTCTTAAGCTTATTATATTGATTGCTTTTTTTTTTTCAATATAAATTTATCTTCAAGCCAAATGGTACACTATTAAGTAGATACTTTGAAAAATTTAACTTTTTTAATTAAATTCTTTGGAGAAAAAAAATTAAAAGAAAGAGGGAGAAAAATGAAATAAAAACTAATAATGAGAATCCACATTATCTTTTTTCTAGGGCTTCAAACGAACCAAACTATTTGCAAACTACTCGGAGTTCGACTCGGTAAAAATTCATTTAAATTTGTATATTAAGTTAAACAAGCCAAGCTTGAGCTTGATTTACGAATTTGATTAGTAAACAAGTTGAGCTTGAGCTTACTAATACTCTAATCGTTTGAGCTCGTGAGCTAGTTTATTTATGAGCTTTTGAACGGGCTCGTGAGCTAACTTATTCAGAACATTGAGAGTTGGCTCATTTATAAACTTGAAAATTAGCTCGTGCTTATTTATGAGCTCGTATGGAGCTCGACAATAAGTTTGTTTATAATTTCATTATATCTTTTATTTGAATTTTGTTATAATGTCTTTTAGAGTTTTTATTTTTATTTTTATTTAAGAAAAATTGTTATTATTATAATTATATATAATTTAATAAATTAAATACAATATAATAGATTTAGAATTTGTTATAATATACAATGATCACTAATGTAAATGGTTTAACTTCATACAAATGAGTATAATACAATTAAATTGACAAGAGTTTTTAGTTTTTTTCTATAGACATTTTTTTTGAAATAAAAAGAATCTTTCATTAAAAATAATTAATAAGTACAACTTGTAATAGACAAATAAAGATAACTATGTTGAAGAAATATATATTAATCTTGTTATAAAGATGAGCTTTTCCTCTAAGCTTCATTATTCGTATTGATGGAATAATTGTATACAACACCTTGGTTGCGTTTGGCGCATCGACAAGAAATACATTTCACTCGGTGGCTATATTGAGCCACAAATGGACTTTATTGTCATTTGATGAGTCTTTAAAAGGGTCCAATCTCTTGAATACCGAAATCAAATTCATTCTAATTCTATGACAAAAAACAAATACACTCCTATAAAGAAAGACAAACAAACTCCCATAAAGGAAGATAAAACAAAATACTTATAATATTTAATCAACAAAATTAACAAACAACTTAAAAGTAAATATAAAATAAGATCCTAAATGAATTTTTAACTAAATAAATTTTTCTTCATTGTTGAAAGATCTTGATTTATCTTTGAATGTTGAAACTTCAGCAGTCATGGGATCTTCTTTCTTACTTCTTTGATTTATCATCTGTTTATCCAAATTCACTACTAAAGAAACATAAAAAACTTTGCAATCAAAATCTATAAACTCTAACCAATTCATACAAATAAAATGAGAATATGATTTGATTATTTTATTGTAATTGGAAGAAATTACTAGAAAAAAATAAAAAAATAGAAAGTAAAGAATTGAAATTAGCTATCGTTAACGGCAAAAAAAGTTGCCGACGATAGCGAAAAAACTAATAGAAAAGAAAACTCTTGCACCTAGAGTTTTTTTTCCCAAAAACACCATTAATATGTGCAAAGTAGAATGCTTTTCTATAGAAATTTAAATTTTAATATACTATTCACATTAAAAATGAAAAGTTCATAAATTACGAAATTTATTGTACTTTAATTTGCTACTTCTATTATTGTTTCTTGGTATTCGTTATATGTATTTTTCGTTAATGTCTACTTTAAAATTATTTTAAATTATTATGATCTTAGGTTTAGATATATATTTTAACTTTAGATATAATTTATTTTTAATTAAAAAAATTACAACTGCTATAATTTCGACTTTGAGTTCAAGGTTGAATTTAAATTTCTTCAAGCTTGAATTTGACCTTATGTTTGAGCTAGAATATGAACTCGAGTTCAAAATTATAATTGAACTAATTATGAGTCAATTTCGAGCCAAACTTGAGTTTAAAATAAATTGAACAAGCCGAGCTCGCCCTCAAAAAAAAAAAAGAATTTATTGATCTTCAACTTAAATTCATTTTAAACAAGCCAAGCCTGGGCATTCAAAAACTGAGGTCATCTTCTACTACAGCCCTTCTCTAATTTTTCTTTTTTTAGGCATTGTCTTCAGTCGTTCCTTTGTACGGTATCTCCAGTCCAAAAACTCATACAGGAGCCCCTTATCCTTGAGCCCAGCCTTGAAGCAAATGTAATGACTTTTTTCTCCGGCCTCTGACTGTGGGGTCTCAAGCCTTAAGTTTCTTCTTTTCCCTCAAAAGAAGAGCAGATATGCAACCAAAATGCCTTAAAGAAACCCCAAAAGAAAAAGAAAAAAAGAAAAAAAAAAAAAAGTTGAACCCTAATTGAATAAAGGTTCTTTTATTCAATTTTTACTTAATCCTAGGCTTTCTGCTGCTGCAACTGTATGCCCCCAAATGTTGTCAGCAAGCCCATTTTCAAGTTTCCATTCCCAGGTTGAAAAATATAAAAGAATACAAAGGGAAAGGCACTGCACTATCTTGTCTGGGATAGTCTAAAAGTCTAAACTGCGCTTGATCATGTGCTTGATGCCTGTCCTCCACTCATAAGCTTTTTGACAAATTCCACAGCCAGTCTCTTCCATGGAGTGATTATTGCAACCCTAAAAGGAAATGCAAAAGGAGCCAACTTCAAGTACATATCAGAGACTTCCCCTTTTGCCTTGATTCTCTCAAATGGATGCTCTAAAAGCCATCCTTCTCTACTTTATCATGTTGCAAACCTGCAACATCAGTGCCATTGATGAGGAGGAATGGAAGACTGCTACTGCAACTTGCACCAAACAAAAAGATGGGTCAATCATTATAGGTAAATTAGCTTCCATTGTTTCAATTAATAATGGAGCTTTTCTTTCTTTCTTTTTTTTTTCTTTCTTTAATGAACCAAATAGATGTATAAAGCCAATTATAGATAGATTAAGAGACACAGTTCAGTATCTCTGATTTTTGCTAGTATTTTAAGCAGCATTGTTTTGTGTTGCAGAAGGAGCTTGTGGGTATGGAGATCTTCACAAAGCTTCCTATGGGAAGTACAGTGCTGGACTAAGTCGCATGTTGTTTAACAGAGGAAGCACATGTGGAGCTTGCTTTGAGCTCAGATGTGTAGACCACATCCTGTGGTGCCTGCAGGGTAGCCCCTCTGTCATTCTCACTGCCACGAATTTCTGTCCTCCAAATTATGGGCTTTCAGCAGACTATGGTGGCTGGTGCAATTTCCCCAAAGAACACTTTGAAATGTCGGAGGCAGCATTCGCTGAAATTGCAGAAAGAAAAGCTGATGTTGTTCCAGTTCAGTACAGGAGGTAAAATCAATCAAATTAGAAATTATTGGCAAAATAACTAAAGTTACCACTTAGATACATGAGCAAACTCTCTGTACCGATATTGTGCAGGGTAAACTGTGACAGGAAGGGCGGGCTGAGATTCACAGTCAGTGGAAATTTTCATTTCTATCAAGTACTTGTTACCAATGTAGGACTAGATGGTGAAGTGGTTGCTGTGAAAGTGAAGGGGTCAAGAACAGGGTGGATACCTATGGCAAGAAACTGGGGACAAATCTGGCAAACCAATGTTGACCTTATTGGACAACCTCTTTCTTTTGAGGTTACCACTAGCAGCGGAAGAACACTCACATCTTACAATGTTGCACCAGTAAACTGGAAATTTGGTCAATCATTTGAAGGCAAACAATTCTAGCATAAGATGCTGTGAAGCTGAATTTCGACATGTGGCCAGTAACTTGAGACCTTGAAGGCCATGCAAAGAATTTATCAACGTCGAATATCTCTGCTAGAATGTTCATACCATCCACCATTTACCTATTGTTCACAGTTTCCAGCTAGGCCTTAAGGTCTATCAGAGGTCAATAGTGTAAGAAAGCTTAGAAAAGTTAGAGAAGGGCACGAATACAGGTCCCAGTTTTGTCCTAGTTTTGTCTCTATATGTAACTATTAAAATATTAAGACATGTCTTTGAACAATGCTGCCTTTTATCTCTTTGTGTAGACTGCCCTGAGAAAAACAAAAACGAGAGCACAGGTAACTCAATTTATCTTGTAACTTCCGGGGAAAAACCACCCAACATATGGAGCCCCAAGACCCATAAATACTGCCATGGACCAATCAATAAGAAGATGAAAAATGATTTTACATTAAGAATATCATCTTTTTCTGTTTGCTGGTTGCTTGGATTTGATACGCAAAATGCACAGTATGTAATAGGCTACCTATGCCGGCTGTCTCTGAAGATGGTATGCTTAACATTTTGTTCAACTAGAAGGGAATATCAAACTACCAACTAAACACCATAGTGAAACTCAAGAACAACGAAAAGTTGAAGCTCTCAAATAAAAGCTCATCTAGTTATTTACACAGCAATAGCTTACATTTTTGTGCTGTCCAAATCCTTGATGAAATGTTGAAACGCAAAGAAAAAGAAATGAGCAGCCAAAGAAGTGAATTACATTGTCAGAAAGTGAAGATAACAGTATAAATACTTGGGCAAGGAATCTAATGATAGTGCGCTTATATGCAAAGCTCAAACCACATGTTTCTAGAAGGAGCTGTTTCTTGACGCTTTTTCTGTTACCTAGGGAAGAATGTGGAAGGAGCTGTCCATTGATGCTTTGTTGTCACGTATAAAACTATGTGGTAAACTAGTAGAGGAATTGTACTGTGCACATGCAGATGGAGTTTGTCTTATGAGAAAAAATGAAACAGCTTTTGCACTCTCAAAAGCATATATAGACTATCATATTGGTAGACTGCATATCTGATGACAATCAGAAATATGGAACTAAACCCGGAGGTATAAAAGAAAATAGCTATTATATGAGAGATTATAATCATAAAAAGATTATAAGAAAATACATACAAGCTACTCCTCATCCTAATTCAAATTGAGTAACCTCATATTGGAAGACTAGGACCAATTTAAACAGGAAAACTTACAAAATTATGGGCAACAAAGAAGCAATAGCGAAATGAATGAAAACTGCAGCAGTGAGTCTTATGCAATGATATGGCGATGGTGCAATAGCATTACTGTTGTAAAAAGCCATAAGATCCCTCAGTAAGAAACATAAAAATGAGCAGTTAACACTCCAGTAGATAGTCCTAAAAGGTTGTTGCACGTGAACAAACAAAAAGTTGGCTGTTGACCCGTCATCTTAATTCATCATATGATAACTTCACTTAAACTGCCATTTAACTGCTAGCTCACTTTCATCCCTCATCTTCTTCCTCTTCTAAGAACTCCAGAGATTGACCATAAAACTTGTGTGCATCTTGCCTTAGAATAGCTGAAGCACTAGATTCACCCATTGATTCCAGACCATTAATGAGTATTCTGAAGGTTAACCTATCAGGTTCACATTTGACAGCTTTCATCAAACCATAGAACTCCATTGCAAATCCACTGAGGTTAAAAGTTATCAATGTTGTGAATAGAGCATTAAATGCATCAGTTTCCGGCTCTATTAAATTAGTTTCTGTTTTCAAGTAGATGCAAAGAAGTTCAACTTGCTCGAAATACCCATTGCTAGCCATTGCTTTAATCATATCATCATATAAAGAGACCTGTGGCTTATACCAGTACTCCTTCCTAATATCTTTGAAAACCTGTGGTATGTAACAATAAACATGAGCAATTACAACTTGTCACTGAAACATTAAAGAGAAGTTGCTATGCAAATCAATTAGGCAATGTTTGGAATACATCATTTGCAAGAATTGAATTCTTGTAACTTTTAGATTGTATCTGGCATAAATTGTTATGAAATTCATTTGCAAATCCGAATTTTATAACTTTTGTATAAATGAAAATTCATTTAGAATTCTATTTCATCAAATCCTTGAAATTCGATATAAATAAACCAAATTCGCGTTATTCAAATACATTTTTCCTCTCTAATAACTCTTCAATGAGTTCTCGATGTCACAACAAAACAACGTAATTTATTTGCAGATGAATTCTATTAGAAATTCATTTGTAAATAAAATGAGTTATTTGCAGAATTTGAACCTAACATTCAATATCACACAGAATAAAGGAATCCATTTTTAAATAAACCAACGCAAATTTGAGAATATACTAACAGAATTGAGTTCGTGCATATAATTATAAATATAAAATTGAGTATCATAAATTAGATTTAAAAAAAAAAAAAAAGAGAAGAAGAAGAAGAAAATGAAACCTTGAGGGCCAAAAGGCAGTGGTTCTGGCGGAGGAGTTCGCGAAGGACAGACAACATATCGAGCTTCAACAAACGGCTGAATTTGGAACGGAAAACACTGTCGAGATTGGAGTTAGTACTGAAGTAGTATGCTCTTTTCAGTGACTGCACTGCTTGAATACTTTCAATACTGAGGTTCCTCCCTTTTTGCAGCTGCTTTCTGTTATCTTCTTTGCCTTTTGCATTCACTACCATGACCATTCTTCTCCTTCTTCTTTTTATTCTTGACGATTTTAATGCCTTTGAAACCGTAAATGCAGAGAATTCCTGACCACTGGTTACCGATGCCATGGCAGCTAACTTCAGTACCATCCCCTGTGCTCTAAGACTGGGTGATTTCTTTACTTAATCAGCGCTTATGTATCAATGTACCCCTGAAACTAAAGCTTTTTATTCCAACTTCACCTGAATTATTTGTCTCTCTATCTTAAAATATCGAATCTATTAAAAGTGAAACGATGCATTTTTACCCCTTACAGCAATAACCCTTTTTATATGAATAATTACATTTTTACTTCAAAGAAAAAGTTTTACAAAAATACTTCTGAAAAGAATAATTCTCAAAGAACAAATATCTTAAAAATCCACTAAACATCAATTATACAAAAAGAAACCTTGAAAAGATACACATCCACTAAAATCAATCAAAAACCAATAAAATCAACCAGCTATAAAAAAGATAGATAAATTAATGAATAAAATTTAAATTTAAATAAATATAAATTAAAAAATAAATAAAAAATAAATTAACCATTAACAAAACATAAATCATACACATCTAACATCAACTAAATATCAACTAAACATCAATAAAAAAATCATTCAACTAATATAATACTCTGAATTTTTAATTTTATTTAAAATAATTTTTTAGAGATATCTTAATAATTTATATTTATTTATTAAAAACTTATTTGAATGTTGACAAATATTTTAATTTTGAAACATCTTCAATTAGTTAATTATTTTAATATATATGTGAGTATCATTGTATGTTGTGAATTTAATTTATTATAATTACTTGATATTATTTTTATTTTTATCTTGATATTATTTTTATTTTTATCTAATTTAAATAATAAGGATGAAGCAAAAGAAAAAAAAAACTAATCAATCCAATATCTAGGATTCCTAACTTCATAATATAGAGTTAATATCATGAGGAGGAATATCAATTACGTGAGCTCTAACATTACAACTCAAAGCTCCAGTTGCGAACCAATAATCAAAGCCATTAGCTTTACACAACACATAGGGTCTCCTTGACGTCGCGAGCTTTTCTTTACATTAGTCTCACTGGAAACGACCCGTGTCACGTGAGTTTTATTTTATCCCCAAACTTTGCCCACGTGCGGCCTAGCTCACTTGATTCCTCTGAAGTCAAGATTGCTAGTCAGCCTTCTCTCGGATGCCAAACTCGGCAAAATGGTAGCAATTACGCAAACAAAAGTAAGCTTAAGAAAGTGGTACAAAGAGAGCACAAGAGTTTTGGAAGTGTAAGCTTATATTGCTTAGTTCTCTATCTTTCTATATGTTACAAATGAAGCATAGAGGGGGTATTTATAGGCATGGATGGCCACCATCCCATCTCCTTAAAAGATTGTCCTAGAATACTACCTATGTCCATACAAGTCTAGAATATTCTAGAATAGCCTACATGTGTCTAGAATATTCTAGAGTATTCTAGTATATACAAGAATTATCTCCTCCCTTCTAGAATATTCTAGAAGTATCTACACCCTTCTAGAATATTCTAGAAGTATCTACATCCTTCTAAATTATTCTAGAAAGTTCTAGACTATTCTAGAGTGTTCTAGAAGGTTCTACACCTTTCTAGAGAGTTCTAGAGTATTCTAGAGAATTCTACACTAGTCTAGAGTGTTCCGGAGAATTCCACACTACTCTAGTACTCTCGGCAAAATTTTTTGAATTTGAAGCTCTACGATGTGACATTCTCCTCCACATAATCTGGCAATGCCCCCGTTGCCTTCTCCTCGTAAGCTTTGATTTGCTCTTCGAATTGCCACAAGTCGCGACTCAGTTCCTAACTTGCCTCACTTTCGGGAAGTCCCTTCCACTTGACTAGAAACTCCGTCATTGGAGGTTGATTGGATTGTGGCACCTTACGATGGGAGATGATATAGTCCACCTCTTTATCATACTGAGCCCGCACATTCAAAGGAGCTCTTTTAGACTTACATCGGCTCGGGTCATCGCGATCCTCCTTATAAGGCTTCAGCATGCTCACATGAAAGACAGGATGGATCTTGATGCCTTGTGGAAGTTCTACCTTGTATGCTACCTTACCCACACGTTTGATAATGGGGAAAGGTCCATTGTACCTTCTTCTGAGTCCCCAATGAAGTTCGCCGGCTTTGCCATGCAAATATAGCTTGACAAGCACCTTGTCCCCTTCTTTGAACTCCATTGGTCTCCTCTTCTTGTCCACCCACTTCTTCATTCGCTTGGACGCCTTTTCCAAGTAGGCTCAAGCAACGTCGGCTTGCTCCCTCCATTCCTTCGCAAGCTTGAAGGCGGGTGGACTTCGGCTTGACCAATCCATGGCAAGAGTGCTCGGTGTGTAGGGTTGTTAGCCCGTAACTATCTCGAATGGACTCTTGCCTGTAGACTCGCTTCTCTGCAAGTTGTACGAGAATTGGGCAACATCAAGCAGCTTCGCCCAATCTCGTTGATTGGCACTCACGTAGTGCCTCAAATAAAGTTCCAAAAGTGCATTGATCCTCTCGGTTTGCCCATCGGTTTGGGGGTGCATGCTTGTAGAGAACCTGAGGTCGGTGCCTAATAGCTTGAACAACTCTGTCCAAAAATGACCCGTGAAGCGAGTATCTCGATCGCTTACTATCGACCTTGGCACACCCCAATACTTCACCACATGCTTCATGAAAAGACGGGCAGCTTCTTCAGCGGTGACGGCCTTTGGAGCGGGAATGAAGATGCCATATTTCGAGAATCGATCCACCACCACGAAGATCCATGCACAACCTTCGGATAAAGGAAGCCCCATGATAAAATCCATAGAGACACTTTCCCATGGTCTCCCAGGAATAGGAAGTGGCTCTAGCAAACCACTCGGGGCTTGTTGCTCCATCTTGTCTTGTTGGCACACAAGACAAGTCCTCACATAGGCCTCCATATCTTCCCTCATGTGAGGCCAATAGTAGGCATTCTCCACAAGCGCCATCGTGCGTTGTATGCCTGGATGACCCGCCCACTTGCTGTCGTGGCACTCTTTAAGGATCTCCTTTCTAAGATTGTCATGGAGCGGCACGTATAGCCTCCTTCTTTTGGCGTAAAGCAAGTCTCCTTCTAGCCAAAATCTTTGAGTCTTGCCTTCTCGAACAAGAGTAAGGAAGTTCTTGGCCATAGAATCATGCTTTAGCCCTTCCTTGATTGCACTCCACCAAATTGCATGTAGGGCGGTTTATATCAGCAAGCTCCCCCTTTCGGCTTATTGCATCAGCAACAAGGTTTGCTTTACTTGGCTTGTACTCCATGACGTAGTCAAATTCCGCAAGAAAGTCTTGCCACCTAGCTTGCTTCAGTGTGAGCTTCTTTTGCGTTTGAAAGTAGCTAGTGGTAACGTTGTCGATCTTGATAACAAACTTGCTCCCAAGCAAGTAGTGCCTCCATATTCGCAAGCAATGGACTATAGTGGTCATCTCTTTCTCTTGCACCGTATACTTCTTTTCGGTTTCATTCAGCTTCCTGCTTTCGAAGGCTATTGGATGCCCCTCTTGCATAAGTACTCCACCAATAGCAAAGTTGGAAGCATCTGTGTGGATTTCGAATGCCTTTGTATGGTCGGGAAGTGCTAAGACCGGCTCCTCCATGATGGCCTTCTTTAGCCCTTCAAAGGCTTGTTGGCACTTCGTAGACCAATCCCAAGCACGACCCTTTTTTAATAGATCCGTCAAAGGAGTGGCAATGGAAGAATAGCCCTTGATGAACCTCCGATAATAGTTCACCAAACCAAGGAAAGATCTCAACTCGGTCACCTTGGTTGGCGACTCCCATTCTTAGATGGCTTTGAACCATCCATCCTTAACTTTCCATCACCAATGATATGCCTAAGGAATGCCACCTCTCGTTAGGCAAATGAGCATTTCTCCTTCTTGACGTAGAGCTCGTTATCCCGCAAAGCTTTGAATGCTAGCCTTAGATGCTCTACATGCTCCTCCAAAGTGTTACTGTACACAACAATATCATCGAGATAAACAATAATAAATTGATCAAAGTAAGGAGCAAGTACCTTGTTCATAAGTGTACAGAATGTGGCCGGTGCATTCGTGAGGCCAAAGGGCATGACAAGGAACTCGTACGATCCATATCTCTTCAGGTATGCTGTCTTTGGCACATGTCCCTCAGAAATGCGCACTTAATAGTACCCAGACCGCAAATCCAACTTGGTAAACCACTTGGCACCATCAAGTTGATCGAAGATGTCGGCAATGTTAGGAATGGGGTACTTATTCTTGACTGTGATCTTGTTTAGCGCACGGTAGTCTATGCATAATCGAAGAGAACCGTCATGCTTCTTCTGAAACAAGACTGGCGCACCATATGGAGCTTTGGATAGCCTTATGTAGCCTGTATCAAGTAGCTCCTTGAGTTGCCTCCTTAGTTCCTCTAGCTCCAGAGGCGCCATTTGATAGAGTGCAAAGGCGGGTGGTTTGGCTCCCGGTTCTAACTCGATCTCGTGGTCCACCTCTCATCGTGGAGGAAGTTTCTTCGGCAACTTGGGCGGCATAACATCTTTGAACTCATCAAGCACGCCTTGGATAGGGCTTGGAAGTGTGGCACCACCATCATGGGGACCTTCTTCCACCTTGAGGGTTGCTAGGAAGGTTGGCTCCTTCCTTTTTACCCCTTTAGAGAGTTGTATGGCCGATACCATCATATCTTGGCTTAGCTCCCTTAGGGCTTGGAAGTGTGGCACCACCATCATGGGGACCTTCTTCCATCTTGAGGGTTGCTAAGAAGGTTGGCTCCTTCCTTTTTACCTCTTTAGAGAGTTGTATGGCCGATACCATCATATAATGGCTTAGCTCCCTCTTTATCGGCACCACACAAGGTTGGCCATTCTCCATTATGCACATGGTGTTGGAGTAGGGAACTAAGAATGCCTTCACCATATCAAGGAAGTCCATGCCAAGATAGAATCGTTGATCATTATGATAGTAATGGTGATATCAATCTTACCTCACCATTGGCCTATTCGAATGTTGGTCCCTCTCGCTATGCCAATGATAGGTAGCCTCTTTGCATTCACGCCCTTGATGAAGCCCTTTTCCTTTTTATAAAGCAGCCCTATAGAGTCGGCCACCTCCTTTTCCATGTACACTGTATCAGCCCGGTATCCACCATGGCTTGGATGCTTTTGCCTCTGATGTTAGTCTCCACGTACATCCGACCACGAGGCTTCTACTCCACTTTAGCTTGGATGGCATTGAGGAGTCGAAGGGAAGCAATTCTTCCTTCTTCTTCTTGCTTCTCCTCTTCGGTGATTACTAACGCTCCAAGCTTTCCACGCTTTGGACACTAGTAAGCACGATGAGGTCCGTCGCAGATGAAGCAAGCAAGCTTTTTCGGAGAAGAACTACGCTTATCTTCTTTCTTCCACTTGCCTTTATCCTTGTACGAAGCCTTGCCATCCTTGGTAGAAGATTTTCCTCTATCTCCACCACCTTTGTCACTTCCTTCGCACTTCTTTACCTTTAGCTTGAATGAGTCCTTCTTCTTTAACTCTATTAAAGACTCGGAAACTGCCATCGCGGTGGCAAGGTCTTGCATACCTCACCTCTCTAGCTCCAATTGAGCCCACCGAGACAAACCATCGATGAAGGCATGGAATGCTTCTTTCTCTCCCAAGTCGGGAATCTCCAACATCAATTCGGAGAATTCTTTCACATATTCCCGAATGTAGCCATCTCTATGTTGGAATCGTTGAAGCTTTGACCTTGCCTCCTTCTCGGCATTGTCGGGATAGAATTGCTTCTTAAGCTCCCGCACAAAATCATCCCATGTATTAATGGTGCAAAGACCTTTTTTCACATCCTCGCACCTGCGTCTCCACCATACGGTAGCAATATCACTTAAGTAGAGAGATACGGACTTTACCTTAGTGGCGTCGTCCACTATGGCCACTGCATCGAAGTATCTCTCCAAGTTCCACAAGAAGTTGTCGATCTCCCTTGCACTCCTAGCCCCACCGTAGGCCTTTGGTTTAGGAGCATCGACTTTGTGCACTGTTGTTACTTGCGCTCCCCCACTATTCGCCAACGCAGCCTTGCACAAGTTAAGCTCCACCTCGAGCTTATCGACCTTCTCCAGGCATTGGGCAAGCAACTTCTTAAGAGCCTCATTGTCCCTCGCTAAATTGTCGGAGAGAACATTTAAGGCACCTTGCATCTCCCCGCGAAGCTCCCCATCGTCCTCCTTGGACTCTAGCTTCTCGATGCGAAGGTCCATGTCTTTAATTTTATCACACCAATCGGACATGGCAGTCTCCACCTTGACTAGCCTTTCCTCTATCGCGCCAATCACGTCGCGGGACTTATCCCTACGACCCTTTCCGCTTTCCTTTCCTCCTTCCCTTAGAGTGGGAGGAGCGGTAGAAGTGGATTGCTCACCAACTTTGGCCATAATCTCGTGCAAGATTTTTCCAAAGAACTCAACCGCGCTCTAATGCCAACTGGGCTTTGATACGAACTTGGCTCTGATACCAACTGTCACGTGAGTTTTATTTTATCCCCAAACTTTGCCCACGTGTGGCCTAGCTCACTTGATTCCCCCGAAGTCAAGATTGCTAGTCAGCCTTCCCTCAGATGCCAAACTCGGCAAAATGGCAGCAATCACGCAAACGGAAGTAAGCTTAAGAAAGTGGCACAAAGAGAGCACAAGAGTTTTGGAAGTGTAAGCTTATATTGCTTAGTTCTCTATCTTTCTATATGTTACAAATGAAGCATGGAGGGGGAATTTATAGGCATGGATGGCCACCACCCCACCTCCTTAAAAGAATGTCCTAGAATACTACCTATGTCCATACAAGTCTAGAATATTCTAGAATAGCCTACATGTGTCTAGAATATTCTAGAGTATTCTAGTATATACAAGAACTATCCCCTCCCTTTTAGAATGTTCTAGAAGTATCTACACCCTTCTAGAATATTCTAGAAGTATCTACATCCTTCTAGAGTGTTCTAGAAGGTTCTACACCTTTCTAGAGAGTTCTAGAGTATTCTAGAGAATTCTACACTAGTCTAGAGTGTTCCGGAGAATTCCACACTACTCTAGTACTCTCGGCAAAACTTTTTGGATTTGAAGCTCTACGGTATGACACCCGGTATCAATTAAGCAAAGAGAAGTAGTCGTCGCCTCTTATTGCCATTCTTGGACAACCTTATTGCTGAAGTATTTTGGCTGATTGGAGGCCAGAATTAGTTTTTACATCCCTTAAAATCTATATAAGGAATATTGCATCCCTTGCTGACGCTCCATGGCCAGCGAAAAAAGTTAAGAAACTTAAAAATTAGCTTTCTGAAAAAGCATAAAAATGTAAAAAGAAAGAGTAAAAATATAAAAATGTGAAAGGGGAGATACTTTTCCACTTATTTAAAAAGAAAACATATATAATGTAATTTTTTCTATTTAATATTTAATTCAAGCAGCATGTTAGCCTTTTAAACTATTATAAATACAACTGAATTTATAAATTAATAAAAACCTTAAATTTATGTTTCTTTTCCATCTCAATAGAGACTAACCATGTTAACAATTAAATATAAAAAGTTGCTCAAAATAATGACATAGAATATAATGACCCATTATAATTAAAAATTAAAATTAAAAATGATGTGTGTTTATCCTCAGATTCAGCACTGACTCAAGTCTACTAAATTTGATCAGGCCAATATAGAAAGCCCATTTGATGTTGACCCAAAAATCTTAAAGCCCATGAATTTTGGCTTATATCCGGATTCCTGAGTCATGTATAAATCCTTAGTCCATTGGTTAAGAGTTAGTTTAATAATCCTTAAGGAAGGAATACAAGTGTCAGTGAAAGAGAAAGTAGTATGGAAGTGACACATATCCAAGAAAGAAAAAACACGTTTACAATGTGTGAGCGAGAAAGTTGAGCAAAAGCACGAAGTGGAGAGAAATGAGGATAGGAAGTTGAAAAGAGTAAGGAAGTTACATTATTAACATTTGCAAAATATGAAAAGCAACAACATGTGCTCTTAAGGTGGGGAGTTAATTAAGGACAAAACCAAGAATGAAGAATTTGCTAGAGCATCTCTCGAGCCATGGAAGTCTAAAATAGGTAATGACCTCCTAATGAGCAAATTCCATCTAACTAATCGATCAAAAGAAAAGACCTAGAGTCTATAAACTTTAACTTTACATTTATCCTTAGATTAGAACAAAAATCCTTAGTATAGTCAAATAATCCTCAACTTTAATTTACAAAACGATCGAAGCATTCAAGTTTTTCTCAGCATTCAATTGTATCATGCAAGTCATTTACTTTATGCAATCAAATTCCTGAAGCTTTCTAGTTACTGTTTCAATGTTCACTTATTGCAATTAAGTTCCTTAGCTTATATTTTACATCAATCACTCTTAACCTACAATCTTTTAGCTTTTAGCTTTATTCTTTATGCTCATTTTTGCATTCCAAGCTTATTAATTACATGTTTATGTTAGGTTGAAACCTTAGGGTGAAAACCATCACTAATAAATCTAACGCCAATCATGTCTAATCACTAAGAATTAATAAATTAATATATATACATAAGCGTACTTGAATCCATAGCGATTAATTACTCTTTAGAGGCGTGTGGTTAGCCTTCCATATCAACATATATTCAGTAGAGAGCCCTTTAGTTTTCTCTGTATTTTCTAAGTGATGATGGGATGCCAGTTTAGAATAAAACCTTACATATGACTTGAGGACTATAACCACTATATATATAGAGATAACAAAACCCTAATATTATCTTTAAGTACTTTTATTTTAGCCCATCATAAAAATAGAAATTACCCTTAGGTCTCTACACATTAAAGGCCCACATCCTATCAGACATATTAGAGCCTAAATTACCTAAACCTTATTAGATCACTTTTAATTGGGCTCAATTTTATATGACAACATGAAATACATAATTATTGATGTCACAACCAAATTTATTTATTTCTTTTTTATTAATAATTAATATTTATTAGCATGTCATTAAACATGTCATTTGCATCATGATTATGTATGATCTATTTTATTATATTATGTGGTAGATAAATAAATTATTTAGTTACATACTGATTTAATTGAAAAGTAATAATTTTGGACTAAATTGGAAAGTTAGAAAGAAAGAGGATTAAATTGTAAAATTGCCTATTTTTACACCAATATACCACCTCTTTCATTTATTCATTTCTACGCATGCTTTCCTATTTCCTCTTCTTCTTTGTCTCTCTCATTCTTCTCATTTTTTTCTTCAACTTTGATTTTCCAAATCAAACTCTACAAACTTTTAGTAAGTGAAAATTTAATTCTTCTTTTAAGTTTGAAAGATTTGGGCTTTCTTAATCAAGGGAAACAAAGGTGAATAATTTTAATTGCTTGATTTTGCTGTAAATTAGGATTAATGATATGAAATTGTTGATGATTATGTGTTTTGGAATTGTTTAATCAAGAGTGAACATGCTATTACTTGTGATCTTGAAGCTGAAATTTCTGGGCAGATTTTTCACCTCTGATTTCGTGACCTTAGAGGCTTTATCTTGAAAATTTCTAAACATGAAAGTTGTAGGTATATGTTTCAAGAATATCTCTGTAAAATGGTTTTACAGATCGTTGAGTGAGTAGGAACTTATGAGGTTCGATTTGCTGCTGCTCTGTTTATGGTTCAGCAGGTGACCTGATTTTTGTGCTGATATTTTGAGGCATTTAGAGGCTGAACCAAGCAGAGAGTTAAACATGAAAGTTGTTCATTTATATATGTAGTATATGTCTGCACAATTTCATAATTTTTGGTTGAGTATAACGTGAGATATGTTAAACTTAATATGGCCTGCTCGAAACTGTTTTAAGCAGAAATCGGACTTAAAATTCAGAAATTTGTTGCTAATTGTGTGTTTCACAACTTGAGCTAGAGAAGTTCAAATTGAGTAAAATTAGTGTCTATAGAAACTTTAGAATGTTAACTTTATATCTGGAGAGTTTCATCAGAAAATTTATTCGTTTGATTGGTCATTTAATAGGAAACTTTTTGCTGTTCTGTTTAGATAGAAATTGGAGCAGCTGTATAGAAAATGCCATAACTATTTCTATACTAATGATTTTGAAGTGATTCTTTCTGCTATGGTTTCTATAAAAATGGAAGTGTAATTCTGGAAAATATGAGATTTTTATTAATTTTACATAAGTTTTGGTGTAATTTCTAAATCAGTACCTACAACCTGCCTTCATCAACAAATATGTTGATTTGTTGTCATTCATCTCATGCATCATATTAATATCTAGAATATATGTTATTTTGTTAAAATGTGATATTTTATGGATAGTAAAGATATGTATATTTATGCATTGTGATTGAATTGTATTTGTATTGAATATGTGAATAGGTTCATCCAAAGGCAAGGAAGTGGTAAGAGAAAAAGAATAGGATTACTTTGTTATCCTATAAATTTTGGTAAGTATTTAATAGACTAAACTTTGTGTATATTGAGTAGGAACTGCTGTTTGATTACTTGATAATTTCTTGGTTGACTGAGTTGATATTAGTTATGTTTTTGGCTTGTTGTAAAGTGAATTGATTGTGATGTGTTGTGAAGTGAATTGATTGTGATGTGTTGTGAAGTGAAATGATTGTGATTAAGAATTGATGACTCTTGTATGGATATTGTGTGATCGGAAAGCCGAGCCGGGCGGATAGCTACCCGAGTATGTGAGATGGCAAGACCGAGCCAAGGATAGTCTTGTCAAGTGGTTACTGAAATTTAAAAATATGAGGAAATGTAAGGATGAGTCATCTGATCCTAATTTGATAGAAATAATTTGGAATTGAATTATTTGACTTGGTTGAGTTTGAGATTATTTGCATTATGTGAGATGAAATTATTTGTTTATGAGAATAATTGAAATGGTTGATTTTGTGATTGTTAGTTAAGTGTTGGTATAATTTTCTGTATTGATAAAGACTTGATAATTCTAGCCTAATATGCTATAGTTTAGTAAATTAAATGCTTATTGAGTCGCTAGCTCATTCCTTAGTAAATTTTTTTTTCAGGTTAGTGCAGTTGTAGATAGCCTTAGCTGTGCATTGCTCTCTTTGCATCAGTCAATATTATCAGGTGGGCCAGAGGAGTTATATAAAGTATTGGGGCATTTTGGGAACTTATGTGAATTAAAATAATGTATGAATATTCCTTATATATATTAAGTATGTCTTGTCACTTAGATTGTATGAATGTATATTGTAACCAAGTAGTAAATTATGTTTATGAAGTTAAATATATATATATATTGCTATTCAATTGAATGTTTGATTCCTTAATAATTCTATATAGCAACCAATCCCAACACTTAGCCTTATTTGTATGAGGCAGAGCCTATTCCTCAAGGAATTCCATATAATGAATAGAGGAAACATTCCTCAAGTACCAATTCCTCAGATGCAATTTCCTCTAACTTTAATGCAGATGCCTTTAGGGAAGTGCTACAACAAATTTATAGACCTGGCCTTTGTCAAATAGGTCATCCTCAATTTTAAAAGTCATATGCTGACTATATTGACAATGATAATCCTTACCTTAGGGGTTATTGTATTCTAGATTTTGCTTTATTTTTAGGTGATGGTAGGTAGTCAACTTTGGAACACATTGTTATATTCACAATCTAGTGTGGAAAATTGGCAGCTTTGAGAACTATTTTTATAGAGAATTGGTAACTTTGAGAACTTTTTCAAATTCAAGCTAATGCTTTTTCTAAATCCAATTACTAGGATTGCCTTTACTTGGTATTCCACACTACCAAGAAATTCAATTTGTAGCAGGCAGGAGATCGAGAGGTAATTCCACACTCAATCCTTTAGAGCAGAACTATAAGTCTGCATAGTAAAATTGTCTAGGATTTTTCAAAGGGCATAAGAGACTGTAAATTTATTTATTGCATGGTTCAAAAAGATAAGGAATCGATGCAAGACTTTCATACCAGAGACGGAGTTCGTCAAGATGGCACAAAGGGATCTAGACATCAAAATAAGGAAGAAATCTCAAGGACTGAAATTTCACGATTTCTATAAATTGGCTACCAAAGTGTCAAAATATGAAGAGCTATTAAAGAAGGACAATTAGAAGAGAAAACCATACATAGGTACATACTATTAATACACATGATGTAGCCATGGCATTATTGGTGAAGAAGACTCCAAACTATGGAATAAGAATTTTGCCACTAATGTTCAACCACAATACACACTCGATGTAGGGAAGATTAAGAAGTTCACTACTGCTCTTGCTGATCACAAAGTACTAATAAAAGAGGGATGCAGGGCAAGAATTACTATAAGTATCATGACTCATGGAATCATCCTACTAATGCTTGTTGACTTTCAAGAAAGTGATACAAGATAGAATTAACCAAAGAGTCCTTAAATTCTTGGAGAAGAAAGAATCCATATTGCTTTTGGTTTAAGAACAATCCTTAATGGAAAAAGGTAGGAAGTGGATTAAGGTGAGGAAGTCAATTGCTAACATAAGGCTAATGAACCTAATTCTAAGAAAGTGCTTTATAGAAGATAGGTGTGTATAAAATTAGTGATTTAAGTTTAACAAGAGATAAAGCAGATGATGTGCATAAAATACACACATCTAAATGGGGTTTTTAAGATCGATTTTATGGATACTTGGATGTGAATTGGTATCAACACTCACCCTATGCATCTGTTTGTGTGCATTAGGTCCAAAAGAAGTCAAAGAATGAAAAAGGAAAGAATTGGAGCATAATTGGACGTCAAAGCTGCCGAAACGAGCTAAGTACGAGCATCAGGAAGCTGAACATGGCCGTGTTCCTAACACGGGCATCAACACGGCCGTGTTGCGTGCATCAAAATATCAAAGAAAAGGAAGTTCTTAGGGAGCACGACCACAGAGAGTAACACGGCCAGGAACACCAGCCCGTGTCCCCAACACGGTCAAGTACACGGCCGTGTTGGCGGCGACAGGGGGAATAATTAAAAGAACGAAGAGAGGAAAGAAAAAGGAGAGGCTAGGGTTAGAACGTCCAAAACCCTAATTTTTCTCTCTCTAAGGATTTTCTGAGCTGAAACCAAGAAAAAAGGAGACTTGGATCAAGGTTTCAATCGGATTCCCTTCATAGATTGAAGATTGGGTGAGGTTCGCTGATTAGTTCTCAAATCGAGCAAGAGGCAACTAGGGTTTGAGATTTCGAATTTGCAAATTTAGGGTTTTTTTTCATTCAGCTTGAAAGAGAAGGGTGTACATGCCTTTAATTTTCTTTTCCTTATTTTGTTCCCCAATTGCTTTAACCATGAACATGAGTAGCAAGATCTTTTGAACCTATTGGGGTTCACCTTTGTTGATGGATTATGCTTAATTGTTAGTTTTATAATTGTCATTCTTGCAATCTTCTTGCTATTTAGTAATAAAAGTTTGATTCAGTTAATTTAAGACGTTGAATTAATTGTTTATTGGGTTGTTTCTTGACATTGAGAAATGCTTGTTACAACTGGATATTGAATAGTAAGGACTAGTAGTTAACACTTAGAGATAAGGTTGATTTACTCGCCGGGTTAAGAATTAATAACTCTTAATAGTTTTAAATCATACTTAATGCTAATATGTAGTAATCCGATAGGAAGAGATTCCATTAGATTAGTGCAGGTTTAGGAATTCGGTAAGCTCGAGAGAGGAACCGGAATTCAATTCAGGATTTAGGCACGGGTAAGCAAGATCGGCAATCCATAAAATCCATCTTTAGAATTCCATCACTTAGGCTCCCTTTTGGGTTTGTTTTTCTCCTTGCAATTGTCTTTTGATTGTTTGTTGTCCTTCATTTACTTATTTGCACTCATAACCATTAGCTGGTACGTTAAAACTTTCACACCCTATTTCAGACTAGATAACATAGTAAACAGTAGTAACTCTAGGTTCACCCGATCTCCAGGGATACGACCTTGATACTCACTAGTGCTAGGTTGCATCGGTAGGTTCACTGCCTTAGGTGTAGGTTGCATAAAGAGCCCATCAAGTTTTTGGCGTCGTTGCCGGGGAAACAGTAACGGTGAACTAGAGTGAATTGTTTTTATGTTAATTTAGTCATTGTTTGTTTATTCATTTATTCTTTATTTTTTTTAATTTATTGTTATATTATTTTTAATTGATTGGTGGTTGTTTGGTTGTCGGTTTCAGGTAGTATATGACCAGGAGCTCTAACCCTGATCCTATAACACCCTTTATCGACCCGAGCGCCTCTCGGATTATCGAGACGACGTGTGCAGGCGATTGAGGAGGAGGATAGAGTTACAGTTCAAGGAGTTGACGAATGGAGAACCTCAACCCCCAGGCCGATGATGATCAAAGGACCATGTACGAGTTTGCTCGACCCTCTTTAGATGGGATGAAAACGAGTATAGTCAGACCTGCTGTAGCGGCCAACAATTTTGAGATAAAGGCCAATGTTATCCAGATGATCCAGCAAAGTGTGCAGTTTGGAGGATTGCCCAGCGAGGATCCCAAATGGACATATCTCCAACTTTTTAGAGATTTGTGACACATTCAAGATAAATGGAACAACCGATGATGCCATTCTACCGAGATTGTTTCCATTTTCCTTGAGGGACAGAGCAAAGAGATGGTCGCAATCTCTTCCACAATGACGATCACTACTTGGAAGGCGCTAATGAAAAATTTCTATACAAGTATTTTCCTCCGCTAAAACTCGCAAAACTTAGAAATGACATATCTTCTTTTATGCAGTTTGATGATGAAAGCATGTACGATGCATGGGAGAGGTTTAGGATCTTTTGAGATGCTGCCCACATCACGGATTGCCAGTGTGGATGCAAGTTCAGACCTTCTACAGCGGGTTGAACCTTGCAATGAGGCAGATGGTGGATGCTGCAGCAGGTGGGGCGCTAAATAGTAAGACGCCCGAGAACGATAGAGGAAATGGCCATGAACAACTATCGTTGGCAATCCTCTAGGAGCCGACCAGGAAGACAGGGAGTGGTCAACCAAGTGGACTCTACAGCAGCCTTGGCAGCTCAAGTGGAGCTTCTAGCCAAGAAGATCGACCAACTCCAGATGCCGGTTCATGCAGCGAACGTTGGCTGCGAGTTTTATAGTGGCCCGCATTACAGTGCGAACTGTACCGCGGGAGGTATGTTTGCTTCATCTTCTGATGTTGAGCAGGTTGACTATATGGGGAATGCCCCAAGGCAGCATAACGATCCTTACAGCAATACATACAACTCTGGGTGGTGCAATCATCCCAACTTCAGTTGGAGGAACAATAACGCTCAGGGTCCACCTGATTCTCAAAGACTTCATCAGCAGCCGCAACAACATTCAGCTGGGCCTGCACAAGCTCCTCCTCTACTAGAAAAGAAGTCAAATTTAGAGGAGCTTATGATGAAGTTTGTGACGTCTACGGAGATGAGGTTCTAGCAAACTGATAGTGCACTTAGGAACCAACAGGCCTCGATTCGGAACTTGGAGACCCAGATTGGCCAAATCTCTAAGATGTTGTCTGAGAGGCAGCAAGGAGCGCTCCCGAGCACCACTAAGTCTAATCCGAGGGAGCACGTGAATGCCATCACTTTGCATTCAGGTAAGTTAGTTTCAGCTCCTTCTAAGCCTATTTTTGATGACGCCACTATCAATGTGCAGGTTGAGGCGAGCAGTAAGGTTAGGGAACCTGAGGGACAAAAGGTGAAATCAATTCCAGTCGAAGAATATCAACCTAAGATTCCTTATCCTATTAGAACTAAACAAGCAGAGCCGAAAGAGCAGTTTAGTAAGTTTTTAGATATTTTTAGACAACTGCATATTAACTTGCCTTTTATTGATGCATTGGAACAGATGCCGAAGTATGCTAAGTTCTTGAAGGACATACTTAGCAGAAAAAGGAAGTTGGAGGAGGTCGCCTATGTTCAGCTCAATGAGGAGTGCTCAGCGGTGTTTCAGAGCAAGTTGCCAGAGAAACGTCACGATCCAGGGAGTTTCACTATTCCCTGCACTTTAGGTAATTTGTGCGTGGATGATGCATTAGCTGATTTGGGGGCTAGCATAAATGTCATGCCCACTAATTTGTTCAATAAGCTAGGTTTGAGGGAGGCAAAATCCACTAGGATGTGCATTCAATTAGCTGACCGTTCTGTTAAGTTTCCTAGGGGAATTGTGGAAAATGTGCTAGTTAAGGTAGATAAGTTCATATTTCCTGTGGACTTTGTGGTTTTGGATATGGACAATGAGCATGGTGTACCATTAATTTTAGGGAGACCTTTCCTTGCCACAGCTAGAGCTAAAATAGACATATTTGAGGGGAAGTTAGAACTTAATGTAGGGGATGACTGTGTCACTTTTAGTTTACCTTCATTTGATTATTCTTCTACCGACCATGTTCATGCCATTTATTGTATTGATGGAATTGATCTTGCATGTAATACACAACCACAAGATGTACAAATGGATGATGCTATACATGTTTCTTCCCCTATTAGTATGTGTTATTCATCTGAAAAAAATAAATTGTATCAATATGAGACTTTGTGCTATGATAGACCTAAGAAGGGTAGTTGCAAGTTTGTTTTTGACAGGTCACCTAGCCGGAATGCGGAGTGGATGAATGGACATCCCAAATCGGTCCAGAGAGCACCTCCTTGGTCATCTACCGCACACATCGGACCTTCTCGTTGCGCTTATATGCCTCGAGCCCCAACTTACATTGAGCCTACCTTTTTAATTTTCCCGCGATGCAGGAATGTTGTTGTAGAGTCCAGCTAGACGACTCGAACAAAAAGAAGCGCCGTCGGGAGGCATTCCCGAATCTATTTTTTTACTTTCTGAATTTTTGGACATTTTTTTTTAATTTTATGTAGTCATTGGTAGTTAGATATTTCAGTCTGTTTTTAGTAAGTTTGATTTTAAGGAGATACTATCTTATTGAACCTTTTACTAGATGTTGCTTGGAATGTGTTTATTCTTGAGTTTTGCAGGAGTTAGCCTACTTAATGCTCGTACTTAATTTTGAGGACTAACATATTTTGAAGTGTTAAAGTACACATCAAGGGCAGTATCTAGTAGACTTTCTAGTTTTTATCTCTTTATGTCGTTTTGTTTTTCTCTTAGTTTTCCAATTTCTTTTATGGACTCCCATAATCTGCTTCATTTTACATATTTTATTCCTGCCTACCTTGTTCACACTGAGGACAGTGTTTTTCACACGTGTGGGGTAGGTACCGTAGATTTGTGCAGCTTTTATCGAACCTTGTTGGAAGAAGGCAATGAACGAATCTCTTAATTACAATCCAGCCCGTACCATTCCTCTACCACAGACTAGCCAACCCCGATATACCTCGATGCACCTCCTTTCACTCCTGGAGCCATAGTCGTATGATTAGTTTTTTTTTCCTTTTTGATTTCTTATATTTTGTACACTGGGGACGGTGTGTCCTTCAAGTGTGGGGTGGGCGATATTTATCCCATCTCAGTAATTTGTTTATTCTTTGTGCAATTTTTTGTAAAATTTTGAAAATTTTTCACTTTGTTTCGATGCTCTTACTGTTGACTTGCTTTTGAAATCCTGTTTATGTCCATGTGATCGGGTAAAACCGATAGTGTTGAGTCTTGTGGAAGAATGTAAGATAATTAGTTTGAGTTTTGCACTAAGTTGCTTTGGTTTATTTAATTCTGTTTTGATGATTTTTGTTTGAAACCTACTCAAAGGCACACTTGGGAGAAATTGAGCCTAAATTGTAAGCGTACACTTTATATGCTTGTATTTATTTCTTATTGAGAGTGCCGATTACTGTCTTTACTTTTAGAACTTGCTCGGTAATGCTTATGAGGGCCACAAGGAGAGTTTAATACTTTGGTATGATAGAGGCACTTAGGTTTTTCATTCTAGCCAAATAGCCTTCATTCGTTTATTGATTCTGTAGATAACCCCTTCTTTCACCATTTCCTGTATCATATTCCATTACCACTTAGTTTGATTCTGCTTTGGGTTATGATTTTGCATATGAGTTATTTTTATTAGAATTTTTTTTTCTTGGGAATAGCGTTGGAATCTTGTAGCAGCTTACTTCAATCCAAAAAGAAATTCACTCTATTATGTGAATGTTCTTCCCTTATGAAAAAAAGAGATAGAAGAATAAGAGGGAAAGGTGATGAAAAGAAAGAAAGTAAGTGACCTAAACATGTAAGTGACCTAAACATTTTGACTTGATTCCTATTTCCCACCTTGGACTACTGTCCATTGTTTACCCCTTGTGATCATTGTGACTTATGTGCAGGTCATGTATTTCATTGCAGAACACCATAGGTTCAACTCTGACCAAATTTACCTACCCTTACCTAATCCCCATTACAATCTTTATAAAGACCTCTTGACATGGTTGTTGACTCTCCATAAGTGGTAAGAGTAAGATTTAAGAGCAAGCATATAGTAAGTAAGGCAGTAGTTGATGCATTGAGCGATTAAACACTACCCTTTAAACACTTTGAGTGATTTAGAGTGAATCTGGTGAGGAGTTGGTTCTGAATAATTTCGTTGAGACAGTATTGTATGAACTATTGGCATCTTGGTTGTGATACTTGAATTGATTGCTTCTTTTCTTTTTGTTTGACTTACGCTTGTTAAGGATATGTGCAGGAGCTTTCTAGCTTGTCTCAGTTTAGGTATTGTTCCTTAGTGGTTTATTTTCCTTACTTTACTTTTGATTGCTTGAGGACAAGCAATGAGCTAAGTGTGGGGTTATTTGATGTGTGTAAAATACACACATCTAAATGGGGTTTTTAAGATTGATTTTATAGATATTTAGATGTGAATTGGTATCAACACTCACCCTATGCATCTGTTTGTGTGCATTAGGTCCAAAAGAAGTCAAAGAATGAAAAAGGAAAGAATTGGAGCATAATTGGACGTCAAAGTTGCCGAAACGAGCTAAGTACGAGCATCAGGAAGCTGAACATGGCCGTGTTGGTTTCAACACTGGCCGTGTTCCTAACACGGGCATCAACACGGCCGTGTTGCGTGCATCAAAACATCAAAGAAAAGGAAGTTCTTAGGGAGCACGGCCACAGAGAGTAACACGGCCAGGAACACCAGCCCGTGTCCCCAACACGGCCAAGTACACGACCGTGTTGGCGGCGACAGGGGGAATAATTAAAAGAACGAAGAGAGGAAAGAAAAAGGAGAGGCTAGGGTTAGAACGTCCAAAACCCTATTTTTTCTCTCTCTAAGGATTTTCCGAAACAAACCAAGAAAAAGGAGACTTGGATCAAGGTTTCAATCGGATTCCCTTCATAGATCAGAGATTGGGGGAGGGGGGGGTTGGCTTATTAGTTCTCAAATCGAGCAAGAGGCAACTAGGGTTTGAGATTTCGAATTTGCAAATTTAGGGTTTTTTTCATTCAGCTTGAAAGAGAAGGGTGTACATGCCTTTAATTTTCTTTTCTTTATTTTGTTCCCCAATTGCTTTAACCATGAACATGAGTAGCAAGATCTTTTGAACCTATTGGGGTTCACCTTTGTTGATGGATTATGCTTAATTGTTAGTTTTATAATTGTCATTCTTGCAATCTTCTTGCTATTTAGTAATAAAAGTTTGATTCAGTTAATTTGAGACGTTGAATTAATTGTTTATTGGGTTGTTTCTTGACATTGAGAAATGCTTGTTACAACTGGACATTGAATAGTAAGGACTAGTAGTTAACACTTAGAGATAAGGTTGATTTACTTGCCGGATTAAGAATTAATAACTCTTAATAGTTTTAAATCATACTTAATGCTAATATGTAGTAATCCGATAGGAAGAGATTCCATTAGATTAGTGCAGGTTTAGGAATTCGGTAAGCTCGAGAGAGGAACCGAAATTCAATTCAAGATTTAGGCACGAGTAAGCAAGATCGGCAATCCATAAAATTCATCTTTAGAATTCCATCACTTAGGCTCCCTATTGGGTTTGTTTTTCTCCTTGCAATTGTCTTTTGATTGTTCGTTGTCCTTCATTTACTTATTTGCACTCATAATCATTAGCTGGTACGTTAGAACTTTCACACCCTATTTCAGACTAGATAACATAGTAAACAGTAGTAACTCTAGGTTCACCCGATCTCCAGGGATACGACCTTGATACTCACTAGTGCTAGGTTGCATCGGTAGGTTCACTGCCTTAGGTGTAGGTTGCATAAAGAGCCCATCAGCAGACTTAGGAACCAAAGTAGAAGCAGATTTCTCACCAATCAACAAGGAAAATGCAAAGGAAGCAGCATAAGTTCATCACTCCACCTTTGGTTGAACCTAGTTCAAAGTGGAATGCAGCATGCCATAAGAAGTTTCTGTTACCACTTACCATAATACAAAAAAGCAGGTTACAGAGGCAAAGATCTGTAACAAGGTGAAGCGAGAAATTGAAGTAACAACCTAAGGAATATAAAAGTAGGCCAAGAAAGAAGACTGTTAAGGATTTACTTAGCCAATCATCTGGTAAGTATAACTTCAAGGTATTCTATTCCATACATGCTCATATAGATACATCTGTGGAATCAATTATTACTACTAGATGGGATGACGACGAGTCAGTTGTCGATAATCAACCATGCGTGGAATATAACTTCATGGTGGGACAGATTCCTACGCCTTCGAAATGTGCAATGACTACTATCATCTTACCAACCACATTCCAAAAGGCAGAGGTTGAGGATGTTCAAAATGTTGAGGAGCAGACTCAAGGGGCAATCCATGAGGATTGTAAGAAATCTAAAGCTTTCTGCAATAGAATCATAATTCAATATCCAGAAGTGAATGGGCTAAAGAAGGTGATTTTAACAAATTATCTAAAAGGATGAGGAGGCACATCATGCCACTCTACATTAAGGCACAACTTAATAGAAAGCTGATATCAAGGATTCTGATTGATAATGGCTTCGTAGTAAATGTCATTCCATTAAAGGTGCTATGAACACTAGAGAAGTCACTTGAGGGTATCATTTCTAATAACTTAGAGAAAAGATAAGAGTTGGTGGGTTATATAAAAACTTAATCTTACATCGATTAAAATAATTTTGATATATCTTAAAGGATAAAGTTGTTCAGATGAGGCAAATATAAAAAGGCAAGGAAATATAAGATAAAAGAACAAACAATAATAAAAAAGCTAAAAATATTCTAGGGGATACCATGCCTTAAACAGGAAACCAAGCCCCAAAATAGGTAAAACTAGATTGTGTAAACTTTTCAACAATTACAAAGAAATTATGACAGATCCTTGCCATCATTAGTAGGGGGCAAGTACATTTTCTGTAGCCTTAGATGTGTGCTCTTCCTCAAACTGGTTGCCTCTTCATGATTCGGGTCAAGGTCTTTTGCGTTGCACTCTGCAAGCATAAGAGCAGATAAATCATCAAATTTGATGTTGTCAATAGCTGAGAAATTGACATCTGAGTTTTGAGATTGCACAGCCTCAATTACTGCTTGTCGATAGTGAGAGATCATGGAAAAGCATAACTCTTGAAGCTCTTTAACCTCCAAGTAGAATTTTTCCTCAATAGCTATCTTGGAAGATACAACCTCTTCGCATAATTTTCTCCATTCTGTGGACTCTGAGGTTAGCCTTTTATGGGCGACAAAGTTAGGCATGCACCCAAGTGTCTTTAATGACTAAGACACTGCAAGGCTTTTCAATCTAATTGGAAACAGTCACAAAGACTAGCATAGAGATGAGAGTCGCCACTCGGATAACCGAGACACTTTTACTAATGAGTGACATTTCTCAATTCCATAAGGAAGCTTACGTCACAAATCTAGAGATGGATCCGGAAGCCAACTTCCTTATTTATGTATATTCATCTTTAATTTTAGTATCTAACGAGCTATTCCCTATAAATGCAGCATAATATTACTATAAATCAAGCACTACAACATATGAAGTCTGCCTAAATCTAGTCCTTTTTATTGAAGCCCAACCCAATACTTAAAGTTATTAACCTATTTTACTAGTCATTTATGTATAAGGCCTACCTAGTATATTCCAATTACAAGTTATACTTAATAACCAAGTCTATTAAACCTAATTAACTATTTTTTTTATGATAAGGCCCAATTAGTTGATCATAGATTTAAATAAGGCTTAATTGTCTTAACTAGAGCATGGTAAAGCCTATTAGGTCTATATGGATTTTAGATTAAAGCTCAATTACAATCTTGATTAAGCTAATAGACTACAGTTTTCATTCTAGGTCCAATTTTAAGGCCTGAGTTTATGTTAGTTAATCAATCATGTTAGACTTATTTAATCATACAGTAAACAAAAATAAGCAAAAATAAAGTGCAGAAAGTAAATCTAGCTATTATAACTCGCCTACAACTAAAAATGAATAAACAGATGCCTAAAATCTAATTACAAAATATAAACACATCAAAGCTCCATTAAAGGCAAAAACTAGGGTTTTGGGGTGCTGAGCCAATTGGCTATGGGTGTAAAGTCGATCGGCTCTAGGGCTTTGGTTGGCATTTTTGGCAGTTTTCTCCTCGATTTGATTGCCCTAGAGCTAATCCCACATGCACATGAGACAAAAGATCAATTAAAAACGTGCAAAATAAAATTGAAAACACGAAAACATATAATTGAATAAAAACCCTAAGCATAACATGCAAACCCTAGAATACTTAAACTAATAGTAAGCAAAAAAAGGCAAAATATCATATTTTGATCATGCAATCCTAAAAATTTAACTACAAAAATATGAAAGAATTATGGATCTAATCTAAAACCCTAATCATGTTACTAATCATTAAGGAGAAAACACTTCAAAACCCTACATATTCTTATTATCATATTTAATTCCCAACAATGTTCTTATTATCAAAATAAGGCAAAAAATAAAGTGCAGAAAGTAAATCAAGCTATTACAACCTGCCTACTAAGAAAATTAAAAAGAAAACACCTAAAACTAAATATAGTACGTAAAATGACTGAAAAACTACATAAAACTCAAAGATTTGGCCTAAAAATGCACACAACCGATTGATTCAACGTAGAGTTGAATCGGCCCTACACTGAGTCGATCAGCTCTAGAAGATTTGAGTGGTTATTTTGCCAGTTTTTCACGCCTAGAAGCTGATTTTAACATGCACAGAAGATAAAAATTATTAAAATATGTCAAAAGCAACAAGTAACATAAAAGATATAAAATTAACTAAAGAAAACCTAAAAAATATATAAATCCTAGAAATTCAATCTTAACAGTAACAAATGGCGTTTTAAGGCAGATTCCCAATTTTAATATATAACTCTAGAAATCTAATTCAAACAAACATAAATTAATTATATTTCCCTATCATTTAACCAATTAAATTCAAAATCCAATAAAATCATAATATCAAATTCAAAACCCTATATGTTCCTATTATCATATTCAAAATTCAATAAAATCAACATTGTTAAATGGAAAGAAATTATAATATAATCATATGAATCATGTTTGCTTACTTAAAGAAAAGTAAACATGATCATGTTTCCAGATCTATAAATAAACATAAAATAACTAGTTGAGAAAAGGATGTTGATGATGTGGATGTAGGGGAGCCATCAGATTTGTCACTATTGGTTGATGTTTTGTGAGTATCTGGAAACGAGGAAGCACTTAAACCAAAGATTGGCTGAGAATCCAGTTCTGCTTTAAGATTATAGAAAAAATTTTGCCGTTCTAAATGGGTTTCCTAATTTAGAATTCTTTCTTAGTGGCTTGCTAAAAATAAACTCTCTCTATAAGTTGATGTATCAGTGTAGCTTAAAGAATACCTTGAAGAATGCAGTTAACCCTAGATCTAGGGTGTATTATTCTATTTATACCAGTAGGTAAGGAAACCTTAGAAAGAATAGATAAGTATTTAATTATTTGAAAAATAAACTATCAATTACCCTTTCCTTTTATGAGATTAACATCAAAGTAAAAGAAATTAAATATTTATATTCAAATAACTATCATAAAAATATTTTAAAATTCCAATAATTATCATAAATACCTTCTAAAAACTTCTTTTTATCTATTTTGGCATTTTAAGTCGAAAATACACGTAAAAAATAGCGTCAGATTTCGAAAAATGGCCAATTGGCACTATATAGAGCCAATCGGTTCTGTACAAAGCGATTCGACTATATGCTCAGTCGATCTTCCACTTCAGACTTGTAAAAACTATCGTTTCACCCCTTAGATTTTTTTTTTCTATCAATTAGGTCCAAATTGATTCTAGAAGAGTAATTTTAAGTCAAATTATTCTCAACCCTTACTCGAATTTGCCCCTCCTTAATCTCCTAAGACTCGAGAAAGGCATTAACTTCCATCATCGGGTTTTCTGTAATGCCCTCGATATCTAGATTTGAAAAATAGGTGTTAACTGAGGTTATCAAATTCAAAACCTAAGATCATAGAAGTTATCATATTCAAAATCCAAGAACATAGAAGTTATCATATTCAAAACTCAAGAACATAGAAATTATCATATTCAAAACCCAAGAACATAGAACTTATCATATTCAAAGCTCAGGAGAAGTTATCAGCTTTAAAATTCAAGAACATAAAAGTTATTAGATTCAAAATCCAAGAACTTAAAAAGTTATCAAATTCAAAACCCAAGGACATAAAAGTTATCATATTCAAAACCCAAGAGCATAAAATTTATCAAATTCAAAACCCAAGAACCTAAAAGTTAGCAGATTCAAAATCAAACATAAACAAATTCAAAACCTAAGAACATAGAAGTTATGAGATTCAAAATCCTAGAATATATATTTTATTCGATTTAAAACCCATGAAATATGCATCGGTAGAAAGCACATAAATTCATGTTATAACCTAATTCTAAGCATATATGGCATAAAGAACGATATGGAAAGACAATCACATTATTCCCAACATGTTCCTAATAATGAAGATAATAAGAAAAACACAAAGAAAATTAGAAAAGAGGAGAAATATGATGATGTGAATGCTTTGAAACTCTCAGGTTATCACGGTATTATGCACATTCTCTAGTTTTAAGTGATGAGGAGGAGGTAATCGAAAATAGGGTAGGAATTTAGAGTGTTTAAAGGCTTTTGTATTTGACTTTTGAGAATGTGTATTGCCTCTTAAAAACATAATATCATTCTGATAAGATTGCTAACCCCTAAGCATAGAGCCTCCTATTCTATTCATAAGGAAAGGTTTAAGGAAACTCTAAGACTTTTGATATATTTTCTAATTTCTTGATAAATATCCATAATTATAAAAACTAATTTATGAACTTATAAGAGTGTTTAATGATAATTACTAATAAATATTGAATAAATTATAAAGAAATATTAAATATTTAAATATTTATTAATAAAATATTCTAGGTGACATATTTTTATTTATTTTAACGTTTAAAAAGTGAAAAATACTAAAAATTGGCGTCGAATTTAGAGTTCGGAGCCAATCGGTATTGTGTAGAGCCAATTGGTTCTACATGGAGCTAATCGCCTCTTTGCTGAGCTGATTGGCTCTAGGTACAGTCAATTGGCTCAAGGGCTAAAAAGTTTTAGGCTTTTTATACTTTGGTTCTTGAACTTTTAAAATTCACAATTTCACCCCTTAAAACTTAATTTCTTCTATCAATCTAGTCCAAATTGATTTCAAAAAGTAATATTTAGCTCAATTATTCGTAATTCTAGTTGTGATTTGACCATCCTCAATTCCTCAAAACTCGAGAAAATTAGTAACTTTTATCATTAGGTTTTTCATAATTCTCTCAATATCTAGATCCGAAAAATGAGTACTAACAGTTTGCCCCCAGTTTGTTGAGATTTATAAGCACATATATCATTAGATAAATTGAGACAAACCATAAAAATATCAAGGATACAGTAAAAAGGATATGAGTGTGAGTTGTGGAAGCTACACTTTGAACGTCCGAGTTGGTGTAGACTTTCTATATGGTTTTGACTTAGGGATCGTGCCCGTTCGATTTAGAGACCATGGTTATCTAACTTAGGGACCATGCCTGTCTGAATTAGGTACCAAGCTCTTCTGACTTAGGGACCATGCTCGCCTGATTTAGGGACCATGCTCGCCGAATTTAGGGACCATGCTTGTCTGATTTAAGGACCACATCTATTTGATTTAGGGACTACGCTCGTCTAGTTTAGGCACCGCGCCTATCTGCTTTAGGAACTATGCCCATCTAATTCAAAGACCACGCCAATTTGATTTAAGGACCACATTTGTCACATCTTAATTTAGGGACCATGCCCCTTTGATTTAGGGACCATGCTTGTCTGAATTAGGGATCGTGCTTATCTGATTTAGGAACCAATTCGTCTAATTTAAGAACCACGCCCTTCTGATTTAGCGGCCATGCCTGTCTGATTCAGGGACCACGCCCATCTGATTTAGGGATCACACCTGTCTAATTTAGGGACCATGCCTATTTAATTTAAGGACCATGCCCATCTGATTTAAGGATCATGCTCATCTGTTTTAGGGACCACATTTGAAGGTAAATATTTGCATAGAATTCCCTCTGGCTTCTTGGTTATTTTTCGCATTAGGAATCAACACGGTTTTAATTTCCACTTCGGGTTGTGACTTGGTCAATTTTTCACTTTTGGGTGTTGAATTAGCATAAGTTTGACCTTTGCTCAATAATTTCCACTTTTGGATGTATGATGATGATATTCCACTTTGGAAAGTAAACTGATGATCTTCCATTGATTGTATTCCATTTCGGATATTAATTGATGATATTCCATTTCGGAAGGTAAACTTGATAATCTCCACTTCGGGAAATAATTTGGCAATATTCCGTTTTAGGAAGTAAACTTGAGTGTAGATCGAGCATTTTCTTTCTTTTAACTTCTCTTCATTTTCCTGTTATAAGTTAGTGGCATATATACATAGAGATCACATCTTGTGATCTTGTGAAGGTACTAAAGGTGCGTGATATGCATGTTATGTATTGGCATATAATGCATTCATAAAAGTCATCCTTTAGTTTGAACAGAGGTATTATGATGCTCATTAACAAAAGATTGATGCTTTGATAAGTCACTCTTTAGTCCTAGGGTGTGGAGCTTGATGGTTGATAGAAAGAGATGAAGATGATGATGCATATCAAAGACCTAAAAATCATAGTGACCATAAGAACCATAGGTCTAAAGATAACATAAGCATGTAAGGACTGAATTGCTTTGCCTTGGGCTATATTGAAACTTGTGCGATAATAGTGGTACCTTCCCACAATCTCATGCAGATAGTAACCAAATCTTTTCTTTTCTTACTTTTACGACTTTACTTTTGCCTAAGCCGAAAGGGCTCTCAACTCCGTCTATTTAGGTTTTCAACATAGCAAGCTCTTCTTTTTTATTTCTTTTTGCCTTAACTTTTTTCCAAGCTGTCCATTCAAATTTTTAAACTTGGCGAACTTTTCTCTTTTCTTTAGATTTGGTTATATGAGAAATGTGAACTGTAGTACCCGCAGTCTTTTCTTCTCAAGCTTGCAGATGATTCTACTGATTCTCAAGACTTTCTCTTAGATAAAATTTCTTTGGATGAATGTTGAAAGATTATGGCTTTGTCAATTGATGATGTCAAGACTGATGGAGACTTAAGTGCAATAAGTCATTGGGTTTTCCTACAAAAGAGCTAAAGAAATTGATCTTGCTTCTATTAGATTTCATTAGATCATGCTTCTTATTTTGTTTTTCCTTCTAGTAGTGCACAAGTAATGAAAACTTATGAGCAAATTTAACAAAAATTCTAATTAAATTTTGTCCATTTAATAAGGGTAAAGATGGGTAAGTTTTCTATTTCACAAAATAGCACTCTTGTTATCAACTAGTCTTTTCAGATTTTCTAGTTAAATATTTTTCTCTCACCTGTTATTTCTTAAATTTTACCTGACTAGCCTATAAAATTCCTCTAGTCAGCAAGATTTGGCTTTCTATTTTATTTTTTTTTGTTTTTTTTTCAAATATAGTATCTAAAACAGTCCAGATGGACTTGTGAACTTATCACCCCTAAGATTTAAACTCCCTTCAGTACCTTTAAGCATAGTCTTTTCCTTCTTTTCTTTTCTTTTCTTGTTTTCTTTTTTTATTTTTCTTATTCTCTCACTTTTTTCTCTCTTCAAGAGTTATAACATGTGTAGTAGAAATGTACCTAGAATTATCCTTTGTACCAAATTAAATAAATAAATTCAAATAGAACTGACGCAAAGTACCTTGAAGATAAACATTTTAAAATAAGCAAAATTAGAGTTATATCATTGATCCTAGCTAGAAGCAAATCATATCATTGTTCTATATCAACATCTAAATTTTGTGAAGCTTCATCATCTTTCAAATGGTAGGTCTTCGATCTCTCTACATTGATAATTTCCCATATTCCGTCTAGCTTTAGCATTTTTAATTCCCTCAAGTTGTAAGCCATCATCATACAAGCTTGAAAAGATCTTAGGATTCATCATTTATAGCTTTTCCATCCAAGATGGAAGAACATTTTGAATTACTACTCGAACTTGATCCTTTTTAGAAGACTTGTTCTTCACTAACCCTGCTTTGTTTCTTCATCTAGTTAAGAAGTTAGAAAAAGACTCATTAGGCTTTTGCTTTATCAACTCTAAATCCCTTATAGAGACTTCTAAGTGAGCATTATAGTCGTATTGCTGCACAAAAGTATCACAAAGCTTTTTCTAATCAAACTTGATGGGCTTTTCTAACCTATAGAACCAGTTCCCAGCTAGCCCTTCTAATGGAAGTACGAATAGCTTGATACTTTGGGTTCTAGCCAAATGAGTAGTACTTATGATAGTAGCATATTGATTGAAATGCACCTTTGGATCTCCAGTTCCATTGAACTTTTGCATTTCAGGCATATGAGATTTCAAAGGCAAATTGTCTTCTCCAATAAACATTAGTTCATCAAAATCATAGATTGAATCTAAACCTTGATCTTTCAACATATCTTGCATCTTGTCAAACCTTTTAGTTGACTATGCAAAATCTCGAATTCCATAATAGCTCTTACTGCATGTAGTCGTCTGGGTTCTGGAGGTGCTCACCACATGCTTCCACATCATTAGTAGTAGTTGTAGGAGAAGTAGTAGTCTTTTGGATAGTTTGTTCCCTAAAAATCTCAAGCAAAGCTTGTTGGAGTTCCTCTTGGATCATAATCCTTAGGTCAACCATGATTGCAGTCTTGATAGCATCAACATCTTACGCATGGGCCATCTTTATTTAAACTTCTGAAATGTTACTTTTTAGGCTTTTGTCTTGATTGCTGGTGAGATGGGCTCTCTTAATATTGATTCTAGCTTGCCATCCTCTTGTCTCTTCTAAACCAAAGGTGATGAATCTATATGGCATTAAGATAAAGGGTTAATGTTACACATGAGATGCATGGTATGCACGATGCACGTGTAATGCACAATAATAAAGTTAGCAAACACGCCAAAGTCAAAGAATATACAAAGTACATTACAAACATCCTTCCAACATTATTACTCCCGCACACGGTTCGAGGTGACTCTCTTTTTCTTAGGATTTTTGCTCTAGGCATACTATCAATGGGGCATTGATGTGCATGCTAATAGCTCTTAAAGTAATTTAAACAAACAATATGATATTTTTCAATATAAAGTTAAAGCCTATATGTTTTGGGCCAAAGCCTTCCACTACATGTTTTAGGCCAAGGCCTTCCAAAATATGGGCTTTTCATTCTTATAGGAGAGATTTCTACTATAAGATTTCTACTATCGTTACCATGGGCTGAGTCTTGGGTAAGGATAAAGGCTCCCACAAGTAAAAATATCCTTCCCTTGCTCATCTCCCCACTCAAAGGTCTATGTAATAAAGGAAATTAACTTATTACTTATGAGTGATAGTTAGCCAGTATTGTAATTTCAAGGTTTGAATGAAACCAAAGAACTACTAACCGACGCCATTAGGGCTATAGGGACTAAAGTGCACAATATGTGAAAATGGTGTACTGATGCAAGAACGAATTGTTAAATAATAAAATTAAAAATAAGGATACACTATAATCAGTTTCCCTTATCCCCAGCAGAGTCACTTCTATGGGTGGTAGTTTCGGGTGCACACCTAAGTGTCTCTAGCGACTACGGCACTACAAAGTTTTTCAACCTGATTGGGAATACGCTAACTAGTCACAAAGATTAGCGTGGAGAAAAGGAGTCATCGCCCGGGTAATTCTTCGGGACTTTTTTATTAATTGAGTGGCGTACTAGATTCCATAAGAAAGCTTCACCACATTTAGAGATGGATCCGGAAGCGAACTTCCTTATTTTTGTATCCCTATTTTCAATTTTATTATTTAATGGCTCATTCCTTATAAACACGGCATGAATATTTTTCATACACCAAGCACTACAACATGTGAGGTCCACCTAAGTCTAGCCTAATTACAAATTATGCTTCAGTTACCAAGTATTTATCTTAAATAGGCTATATTTTAAATGACAAGGCCCGATTCAATTTTTCTAATCTAAGTAGGTTAATTCATTAATTAAACATGGCAAAGCCCACCTAAGCCTAGATGGATTTTGTAATTTAAGCCCACTTTAAACCTAATGGGTTACAATTTACATACCAAAGTCCAATTACAAGCTCTAGGTCTAGATATCCGTCTTTTAGTTTTTCAATCACAAAGCATCCATTTGATGTCAAGTTATAGAAACATAAAGCAAAAATAAAGTAAAATAAGAAAAAGCGATGAAAGAAACTAAATTATTACAACCCTTCTACAAATAATTAACTTGAAAATAACTTAAAATAGGTTAAAATTGCTAAAGAAAAAGGCAAAAACCCTTGAAATCAGCAAAAACTGGTGACTAATCAGACGAACAGCCGATTGGCTGCATCACAAAGATGATCAGCTCTAGGGTTCTATCTTAGGCCAATTTAACAGTTTTGGTACTCCAACTCCCAAATACGCGAGATACATGCATGAAAAATATATAGATTGACCTATTTTTTAAGGTAAGGAAGATTAAATTGATGAAAAATAAAATTTATAGTAAATAAATATGGCAAATTCCTAAAAGCATGAACATTAGGCTATCATATGAAATTAATAAATCTTAGATCTAGTTGTGCAAATACATATTAATTATCATCAAAGAAAACCTAACATGTTGATCTATTCATTTATAGCATAGGATTATCATATTCTAAACCCAAGAACACAGTAGTTATTAGATTCAAAATCCAAAAATATAGAAATTATCATATTCAAAATTTAAAACATAGAAGCTATCATATTTAAAACCCAAGAACATAAAATTTTATCAGATTCAAAATACAAGAATAAAAAATTTATCAGATTCAAAATCCAAGGACATATAAGTTATCAAATTCAAAATCCAAGAACATAGAAGTTATCATATTCAAAATCCAAGAACATAAAAGTTACTAGATTCAAAACTCAAGAATATAAAAGTTATCATACTCAAAACCCAAGAACATAGGAGTTATCAGATTCAAAATATAGGAATATAGATGTTATCCAATTCAAAATCCAAAAAACATGCATGGGGTAGAAACACATAAAGTCATGCTAGACCCTAATTCTAAGCATATATGGCATAAAAAATGATCATGGAAAGACGATCACATTATTCCTAACATATTTCTAGTAATAAAGATGATAAAAGAAATATAAAGAAAATCAGAAAAGAGGAGAAAGATGATGATGTGAATGCTTTGAAACCTTTAGGTTGTTACCGTATTATGCAGATTCTTGAGTCTCAAGTGATGAGAAGGAGGTTAAATCGAAAATAGGGTAGGAATCCAGAGTCTTTAAAGATTTTTGTGTTTGATTTTTGAGAATGTGCATTACCTCTTGAAAACTTACTATCGTTCTGTTAAGAATTGCCAACCATAAGCATAAGGCCTGCTATTGTATTTATAGGAAAAGGTTTAAGAAAACCCTAGAGGCTTTTGATATACGTTCTAATTTTTCGATAAATATCTATAATTAAAAAATAATATTAGACTTATCAAGAATGTTTAATGATAATTATTGATAAATTCTGAATAAATCATGAAAAAATATTAAAAATTTGAATATTTATTAATAAAATATGGTAGAAGTGAATATTTATTAATATAATATGGTAATTTTATTTATGTTTATGTTTAAAAGTGAAAAATACTCAAAAACAGTGTTAGGTTTCGAGCTTATAGCGAATCGGGACTATGTAGAGCCAATCGGCTTCATACAAAATCGACCGACTCTATGCTTAGCTGATTGGCTCTATGTACAACCAATTCAGTTGTACACAGAGCTGATTAGCTCAGGGGCTAAAAAAGTTTGGGCTTTTTACACTTTGGTCTTTGAACTTCCAAAATTTAAAATTTCAGCCCTCAAACTTTATTTTTTTTTGTTAATTTAGTCCAAATTGATAGGTAATCTTTAGCTCAATTATTCATAATTCTAGCTGTGATTTGACCGTCCTCAATTTTTCGAAACTCAGAAAAAGTAGCAACTTTCATCATTGAGTTTTCCATAATTTTCTCAATATCTAGATCTAGAAAACGGGTGCTGATACCCTTCCTCCCCATTAATGAATCAGGCAACGATTTTCTGCTGTTTTGTGCTAATGTGGAATTGGATTTCTCACTAGATAATATATCACCTTGCCTAATGTATCAATTTATCCTAGTTTGACATGTTAAATTAATACTTAGACAAGGTGACATGTTATTTGGAGAGAAATTCGGCTGCCACATTAGTATGAAAACAATCAAAAAGTGTACAAAGCAGTCGGAAAGTGTGTTGATATTCCATAAATTTCCGCGATCGAATAAATCACTCACTACTCTATCTTATTATTAATTAGGGATTTCATACATAGCTAGAACGACCCTTACAAATTGCAAATACTAATTTATTAAGAATTAATTGGATTGAAGCTATAGCGTCATCATTCACTGGAATCGAAATATCTACAAGATCTGGTCACAGTTTGTATCAATTAAACAAATTGTTAGAATTCCTAAAGTGATACATTCCTGAATTCATCAACAGACTCCACTTCCCATATTAGGTAAAAATGCAAACCTATAGCCGCAGAAGTGGGATTAATGGCACTAGAATTATGGCACCATAAATAATATTGTTTCCATAAAGTAGAGATCTAGAAATAGGTTCAGGAATACCATCAATATCTACCCGAGGGGTAGCAACGAAAGCAATAATAAATACAAAAATTGTGGTCAATAAGGTTGGGATCAACAAAACACATTAATAGGGAGGAAGGATACTATTAATTTTGATTTATGAGTTACAGTACCAAATGGATACATTAGGCATAGTTATGGTACCATTTATGTATTTTACCTGGTTTTGGGTTTGGTTAATAGTTTGGTTAAATGGTTTGATGACTAGGACAATGACTTGTCAATTTTTTACATGTGTTTAGTTTACATTGAATGCTTTAGACATATTATTATTCCGACGAATTAAATCACTAGATTTTAGATAAGTGACTAATCTACTACCCAACTTAAAGTTAAGTGACTGTAATGAAATAAAAAAATATATGACCAGAATAAAACTTAATGTACAGTTAAGTGACCATTTGAATAATTATCCTGGAAAAGCACCTATAAAGAAATTACCTTAGAATATCTTGCATTTTCGGATTAAAAGCTGATAATGATATTTCATTTTAATTGAATGGTGAGGGTCAAGCTTTGACAACATCCTGATTTGCTAGCATCTTTGGAAGGGGTGAACACGATTCAAGGAAATTCAAAGATTGAAAAATCTCCAGAACCAAATCAAACTTTAGAGATTTCAAAACTAGGTTTTTAGAACCATACTGTAACATAAAAGTCTTTGTTCTGAACTATTCTAATTTTTCAAGATGGCTTGGTTTGAAGATTCAAATCTAATGAAATGGTTTGATATGGATGGAGCATTAAAGATTCAAAGACTTTTCAAATTGTAGTCAATAAAATATTATATTCTTACAACTTAAAAATATTTGCAATTAACTTGAAAATTTATTAGAAAACTTAAATTAAATACAAAAAGGAATTAGAATCAAGTTGTCACTGATCATGGCTTGTACTGAGCTCAGTAGTTCATCGAACCACTTATGAGCACCATAGAAATTTTCAATGAACCAGATTGATACAACATCACTTTACAAAAACGCAAATGTAGGTATGTAAACACGATGTACACACACATGCAAAGACTCTAAACAACTACATTGTCGATTTATTATTATTTTAGGCTAAAAAAACCCCTTAAAAATTAGTTTTCGGCTTGTGCACAATCGTTTCGGGCTGTGCAGAGCCGATTGGCTCACCATAGAGCCGAATCGGTATAGCATAGAGCCGATTGACTCTATAGGTTAGGGCACATATTTTTTTCATATTTTTTTGCAAACATTACACATATTTTGGGAAAATAACATATATATCTAGTATTTAAGTCCCAAAAAACAAATTTTAAGGCAAGAAAATACCTCCCCGATGGCCGAAAATGCCCTGTAAGTGTTCAATTTTGCCAAGAAAGGGGTTTCTTCCCCTTTGACAAGCACAAGATTATTCTAGCATAAAATCAAAGGAGAAAACTCCTAGTTGGGTAAGATTGGGGTGCATCCCAAGAAACTAGATGATGAAGCAGCCATTTCAAGACTGATTTTGTGAGATTTGATAAAGAAATGACAGAGAAATAAAAAAAAGGTCAAAAGGGATTTAAGAGAAAAATGAAAGAAGAATCGAGTAAAGTGAATGTTAAATGGATAAAAGGATATGTATAGGTCCTAAAGAAAGCAAGAACGTCATTTTGGTCCTTGACCTATTAAAATTATATTTTAGTCCTAAATGGGCTAAATACCAACGCGAGTCACCAGAAGACATCTAAAAGATCAATTTGTGGGATTTTCAAAAAATTACAATTTTGATCCCTAATCTATTAAAATTACAATTTAGTCCCCGAGTGGGCCAACTACCAACATAGCTTCCAAAAGACATCAATTTAGTCAGATTGTACCTCGAAGTGAGAATTTTTAACTAAAAGTACCTGGACGTGAAAAATTATCAAATATTGACCCAAAGTGGCAAATACAGTATAATTACATTCCGAAGTGGAAAGTAGCTAGAGCGAAGTCTTTGCAAATGTAAAATCGACTGGCATGGTTCCTAAATCATTGGCGTGGTTCATAAATTGCAGGCGAAGTTCTCCAATTTAAACAAGCATGGTCCCTACATCAAGTCAAATCTCTCGTATCTAATTCGAGCTTACACGGCGTGGCTCCTTAGCTAATCATCAAGATATCCTTTTACCATATCCTTGAATTTATGATTTGATTCAATTTATTTAATCGCATGCATGCTTATAAATTTCGACAAACCGGGGGCAGCTGTCAGCAACCATTTTTTGGATCTAAATATCAAGGGAATTAGGAAAAATTCTATAATGAAAATTACTGCCTTTCTTGAGTCTTGGGAGTTTGAGGACGGGTGAATCCAAGAAATGATTAAGAATAATTAAACTTAAAATTACTTTTCTAGAATAAATTTGGACCTAGTTGATAGAAAAATTAAGTTTGATGGGTAAAACAAAAGTTTTTACAAGTTTAAGGACTAAATTATCAAGATTTACAAAGTTTTTTACTCTTTAGAGCCAATCGGCTCTACGTACAGCTGAATTGGCTCTACACAGAGCTGATTGGCTGAGCATGTAGCCGAATTAGCTCTCTATAGAGCCAATAAGCTCTACACAATACCGATTGACTAATTTTTAAAAATGATGCCACTTTGTGCGTATTTTGACTTTAAAACATAAAAAATTAATTAAAAAAGAAGATTCTAAAAGGTATTTAATGATAATTGATGGATTTTATTGATATTTATTTGAGTTTTAAAAGATTTATTTATTAGATATTATTGATTGATATTAAGAAAATCTTTTAAAAGTTAGAGCTTATCGTTCTATTCTCTAGGGTTGCAAAACCCTAGCTCTGTATATATATCGTTATAACCTAATTCTAGAATTACCATTTATCATCAACTTTTAGCAATTCACTTTTCATTCATTTTTAAATAGAGAGTATTTTGTGGACTTTAGTCATAGGCCACTAAGAAAGAACTGAGTTTAAGAAAGTGTTTCATTGAACGACATGAGTTTTTTTTTCAGATCCTAGACAATGCTGGATTCTCATCCGATCTTCAATTCAACCGCTTCATCCTCTTCTGAGACTCGCAGAACAACCATCTATGGTGACAAGCTGAGGGTTTCCTAACATCTATCATCATCAACATCATCTTTCCAATTAAACTAGTTCTTGTGTTCCTTTATGATTTTAAAAATATGATTAGAGTTTTCTTTGTTTATTATTTTTTATGTGTTTTATTTTATTAGAATAGGATTTCTTATGGATTAACATGTTGGGCGTTGAATATGACAATACTAACATACTCGGTATTGAATCTGATAATACTAATATGTTCGGCATTGAACCTAATAATATGAACATGTAGAGTTTTAAATTTGATAATATATTTTTCATTAGGTTTTTAATCTGATTAATTAAATGATTAAGGTAACATGATTCATTTATATTTTCCTTATAATTATGTAACTGAATTAAATTTTATTAAAACCTAGAATCTACCATAAAATGTCTTATTTGCTTTCTATTTGTCCTTATTTCTAGGGTTCACATGATTTTTGGCCTTTCTAGTTTAATTTGATGTTTTCTATGACTGTTTATTTCATTTTTCACAATTTAATTAATATTTTTGTCTTCTTTACATGTGAAATCGATTTCTAGGTGTGAGAATTTGAAGAAAAATTGCAAAACTGATTTACTTAAGCCCTAGAGCTGATCGGCTCTTTATATTTATTAAATATATAATTATTATATAATTATAGAATATGTATTTAATTTAATATATTAATTTAATATATTAAATTAAATTAAATAGTTCCATATAAAAATAAAAGAATAAAAAAAATATAAAAAGTAATTTTGAAAGTAATAAAAGTAATAAAATAAAGAAAAGAGGGAAAAAGGCTTCTTTGTCTTTTTCAAGCCTTACATGTTGTGTCCTTTTTGCCCTAATTTTCGAATTTTAATGGATTTTTTGTAATATTTATGTACTGTAACTTAGTTTTAGGCATTTCTTCTTCTATTTTTTAATTGTAGGAGGGTTGTAATTGTTATATTTATATTTCTGCACTTTATTTTTTGTTTTATATTTGTTGGATGCTAAATATTTGCAATGTGATTATCTACTTAAAAATTAGAAAGATAGACTTTAGGTTAAATTTGGACATTAACATGAAAAAGTAGTCTATTAGGTGAAAGATGGTGAAATGGACCTTAATTAAAATCCATATAGACTTGGTGGTTTTTACCATACTTTAATTGAACTAATTGGGCCATATTAAATTTAAGATCACTCAATTGGGCCTTAGCATAAAGGTAGTCCATTTAGGTTTAAAGGATGGAAGTCAAGACATAATTTGTAATTATGCTAAACTAGGTGAGTCTTCTACATAATTGACTAGTAAATTAGATTAATAACTCTAAACGTTGGTTGGGCTTAATAAAATGGGCTGGACTTAAGAAGACCTCACACGCTGAGTTGTATGCTTGTAAATATAAACTGTTGTGTTTATAGGGGATAGCTCGTTAAATAATAAAATTAAAGATTGAGATACACAAATAAGGAAATTGGCTTTCGGATCCATCTCTAGATTTGTGAGGTAAGCTTCCTTATGAAATCGAGAAACCTCACTCATTAGTAAAAGTATCCCGATGAATTACCCGGGTGGCGACTCACATCTCCACACTAGTCTTTGTGACTAGTTAGCATGTTCCTTATTAGGTTGAAAAGTCTTGCAGTATTGTAGTCGCTAAAGACACTTGGGGTGCGTGCCCGAAACCGCGGCCCACACCAGCACAAATCATGTTATTAGAATCCAAAACCTAATATACCTAATCATTACAGAAACATGTGAATCTATTAAAAATCCTAGATTTGATCACACAAATCATATAAAGCATTTGAAATCGATCCTAACATGTTTCTAAAATCATATAATTAAAGAAAAAGGGAAGAAGATGTTGATGACGTAGGCTTTTGGAGCCTTCAAATTGTCACCATATTATGATGATCCTCGAGTCTCTAGAGATGATGAGGAGATAGAATCAAAGATTGGATATGAATCCAGTTCTTTTTAAGGTTTGATTTGGTGTTTGGTTGGTGAAAAGGGTTTTCAAAAAATCTTTTGTCGTTCTAAAAAGCTTTTCCTAAAATAAGTTCTTTCTTCACTGACTATTTTTTCTCGACTGCCAAAAGACTCTCTGCTAATAGGCTAATAATTGTTATAGCTAAAGATTGCTAAGACTTGCTAATAATTGCTAACCCTAGACCTAAGTCATAATGTTGTATTTGTAGTAGTAGGGTTTAGGAAACCCTAGATAGATAATATCAATAATTAATTAAAAATAAAATCCTCTGATTTATTGGATGTGCAATTAAATAAATATCCAAAAATCAAATTCCTTTAAATTCAAATATTTATTGATAATATCTTCTAGAAGGTATTTTTGGCATATTATATCAAACAAATACATAAATGACATCAAAAATTAGAATATAGGCCAGTTGGGACTGTAGAGCCAGTCGGCTCTATGCTGAGACAATCGACTCTGGGTACAGTTGACTCAACTGTACGCAAAGCCGGTTGGCTCAAGGGCTAAAAAGTTCTAAAATTTCATGCGATTTAGTCATTAGACTTTTAAAACTTTAGAAAAGCAATTTTAGTTCAATTACTCAAAATCCTAATTAGGTCTACCCGTCCTTAACCTCTCGAGAATCGAGAAAGGCAGTAACTTTCATCAGCAGATTTTTCGTAATTCCTTCGATATCTAAATCCGGAAAATGGGTGCTGACAATATGCTTATTTTTAATAACTACATAGTAAAATTATAAATTATATACTCATTTCTAATAAAGATGAATATTATAAAACTGAAATCTACACTTAGGTTTACAATTTTAGACTTGAGCCAACAAACTTATGATTCTATTATATTAAAATTGCTTAATTTAATAAACCTTTTCACATTAAGGTAATAAGTTGGAACTTAATTTATTAGACTTCGATATATATATGTGTGTGTGTGTGTGTGTATTCTTAGTTCGCTAAAATAGAGAATGATTTAGTATGATTTTCAGTATGGACATCTAATGAGATCCAAAATCATACAAAAACATAATCTTAATACATTTCGATTCAGAGAAAGTTAAATAGTCAATGAAATTTTTTGGTTCGATTTTTCAGTATGCTTAGGCCTAATTTTTAGTTTGTCATTTAAGGGTGCACTTTATGGAAGAGAGGTCATGGAGTTCAGTTTGATGAGTACATGGAAATAATTAGCAATATGCAACACTTGGCATGTAAAGCTGCAAAGTCGAATTTCATTATGGATTCTATACACAAAGCCTTCAGTAGATTCATTTCATTTTTCATTGTAGGGTGGGAAACAGTATTAGGCGGTCAGAAAACCTGAGCTTTTCTTTCTTTAGTATATAAAGTATGGAGTTAAACAGCGGAGCGCCACAAACTAGTCATTACACATTGCAGTGCAACAAGTAGATGAGATACATTAAGCTATTGCTTGTCCTCAAGCAATTAATAAGTCACCTCACAAAACTGCAGTCAGCAATTCTTTACCGTTTATGCCCCTAGTCCACAACAGATAGTATTCAACACATCTCAAAGGATACTCAATCATAAATCAAATTGCAAATCATTAATAGAGAATGGAAATAATATTAATGCACGAATAACTTAAATGACAACTCAACACAAACGTCACGAAGCAATGCCTCACAGGGATCACTTAAGTCGCTCAAAGTGTATATTAAGTGAATAACAAATCCCTCAAAGCAAATGCACAAGACCCGCTCACCATAAGCTTGCTCATAAATCATATCTTCACTACTGTGAATAAGTAAATACCAAAATCAAAGGGTCTTTAACAAGGTTGTAATGGGGCCAAGGTAAAGGTACGAAGTTTTGGACAGAAGTGTGAAAATGCTGAAGATCTTGCAAATAAACAACAGTATATGCTCAAAGGATTAAATGCCTAAAAACACAAAAAGAATTATTCACTAAAATCCCTACTTCGTAGAATAACGCTTGCAAATACTCTAAATCCAATAAAGAGATAAATAATTAAAGAATTTTGTTTATTTTTCTTCTTCTTCTTTTTTTTTTATTTTTTTTTTCCTTCTTTTTTTTCTTCTTTTCTTTGAATAATGAACTAGCAGCTTATAAGTAGCCGCTGCATATAACTTAAATAAATGTAAAGAACAAAAAATATGGTTTGGATCAAAGGGAGCATCTAAAATATCAACAAGACTTAGTGAGTTTACCAACATAGCAAATTGGCATTTTAATCCTATATAGGGGTAAGCAAATCACAAGAAGAAATTCCAGCATAAGGGTAAAGGAAAGGTAAATGTAAAGAATGGTATAATTGAAGTGTATAGGTGTAAATTATGAAGAAGAGAAGAAGAGGTTAAGGCTCAAAACTGGCTAACTAATGGAAATATAATGGGGTAGGCTTTTGGTCAAATGTGGTGAATCCTAAATCGCCCAAATCATCTCATGGTATTCACAATATTCATGTAACTCCAACAAGAATTATAAAGCAAGTTCTGGAAGCAAAATCAAGTACAATGCACACTCAAACAAGAAATATAAAGAACATAAGTATATTGAATGCTCAACAGGCTCAAAATCTCACTTTGAGGTGTGGTATTAGGTGCAATTGGTTAGCAACATCATTAATTAAATCATTACTTAAGAAACACATGCATATGACATTATCAACGTTCTAAATTAAAATTCGACAATTCCAAAAACAATTGAATAACACCGGTTTAACCCGGCAGGGCTGATGTGTAAAACACCATCAATTGTTTTCTAAGGGCAATGAACAACAAAGAAAAGTAACTACAATTCTAAAATCAAATCATCAATCAGCTCAAAAATAGCATACTTAAGTGCATAAAGACACAGTATCCTAACATCCCCTAAAAATACACAACACCTAGTGATAGCAATTTCAGATATATCTAACAACCATAGGGGAGAGAAAGATTATAAGGTTTAACCATAACCACCCCACACTTGAGGACGTATGGGATGCTCAACTAGGAGAAACAAAGGCAATACAATCCAAATGCATGACATGTATGAAAATTAAAGTAAATAAATGCAGAAAAATAAAAAGATCTAGGGGACTGCCCTGATCATCCGTCGAGGCTGATGTAGTGCAAATTCAAGGCCCCTGAAAAAATAAAATAAAGAAATAATCGAACTGAAAATAATAATTAAATAAAATATGAAAACTTAAAACCAATAAAATGTTTCAAAATGAAAGGTTAGAATATTAAAAATGAAGAATTTGGGGTGCCTCCCAAAAGCGCTTCTTTTTTATGTGATGAGTCTTCTTAGCTGGACTCATGGTGAAAAGCAAACGGGTGTGATCGACGGCCATCCATCCTTCTTCCAAGCAAATGGCTTTAAGTATTCGCTTAGAGGGATAATCGTCAATTTTCTCTTCCCGACTGTCAAGCAAGCTGCCAGTATGATGGGAAAAACTCGCTCCTCGTATAATTGCACGTAGTAATGATGCTCTAGGGACTCTTCCAATTTGAAAGCTGAAGTTTCACCAATTGAAAGGGGTTGGGCAATTTCTTTAGGAATGTCAATGGTTTTTTCCAGTCCTTGGCTTGGTTCACTTGTTAGAAGAAACTCGAGCTTCTCCAAGACTTCTTTATTGGATAACTCGTGCTCATCTTCCATCATCAAAAGGACTTGTGGAAAATCCACCAAAAATTCCTATAACTGCAACTCATCATCATCAACTATACGTTCCTGTCAGTAGTCTTTCAGAGGAATCATGTTTGCCTCTTCCTTTTCTGGTTCTATCTCCATGTTCAAGGAGTTGTCCTGCACATAAGCATCATCATCAAACATGTAGATAAACCAGAAAAATTCTCACCTGAACGCAAAGTGACGGCGCTCAAATGTTCCACGGATTCAGTAGTGTTTGATAGAGTTCCCAATTATTCCGTAACTAATAACTTGAATATCAAGCCTACTTGATGCTCTATGTTCTCAATCGCGGCTTGTTGAATTTCAAGTACCCTCTCTGTTTGTTGGAATCTATCCTCAAGACTTGTAAAGAACCTCATCATCAGCTCCTCTGAAACTAACTCTTCATCTTGAGTTGAAGGTGCAAGACTAGGCTGCTGATGTAGTTGCTGAAATCTTGGTGGTTCTTGGCCATCTAAGCTCCATCCAAAGGGTGAATGGTGCTTCATTCTTGATTGTAGGTGCTTTCATACGAGTTATTTAGCCAGCTTCTCGTATAATTCACCTGTTCAAAGTTATAAGAACAATGAGCAACATCACTGTACAATGGACGATCATTACTTAAATGTAAACCACAACAGATTTCACAAAAATCTTGAGATGAAAGGATAGGAGTGGAGAGTTGATCAGTAGCCCTGCAAAACGATTCCACTTGAGTTGCTAAGGCTGCATGGGTATCCCAATTTATAGCACTCTCTTGGTTCCTGATCCCATTCTCTAATGCATCATACAAAGAGTTTAAATTTAGCATTGAACCTCCTTATCATTCACTACCTAAATCATGAACTTAAACTAAATAAATATGTACAAATAAAATAAATAAATAAATAAATAAAAACACTAAAATAAAATAAAAATGGCTAAAGTAACAAATAACAAATTTCACTCTAGTTTTCAAACATTCCTCGGCAATGGCGCCAAAAACTTGATAGGCTACTTATGCAACTACAATCTAAGGTAGTGAACCTGTCGATGCAATCTAGCACTCATGGCGAGTATCAAGGTCGTATTCCTCGGGAAAGTGAAAGCCCGAAGTTACTTCTTTGTTCTCTGTTATATTAGCCCAAAATGAATGATGAATAATTTCTAAACTAAATAATAGCTACAAGCTAAGTTCTAAGGGAGATGCAGGAATGAATGGATAAATGAAACAACCAAGACAAGAAAGCAAACCCAAAGGGAACCTAAACTAGTTGGCAATCAAACAAAAGATAAAGGGTTAGTGAGTCCAATTATGCTACCCGTGGATGAATTCTTAACTAAATTCGGTTTCTCTCTCGAGATAACCGAATTCCTAAACCCAAGAACCTAAAGTTGGAATCTCTTTCTAACGATTGATTCTTAAATTAGCATTAAGTATTAATCCGCCTCTATTAAGCTTTGTTAATTCTTAATCCGGCTAGTTAATTATCCTTATCTCTAAGTGACTATTAACCAGTTCTTGCTATTCAAAATTCCAATCGCCAAATAGATTTCTCAATCACATAAAACAATCTAAACATCACAATTCATAACATCTCATGAATAATGCATTATCTTATTAATACTTAAAGCAAAAAGGATAAAAAATTAACTCAAACAATCCAATAATTTAGTACTAAGCTAACATAGTAAATAAATCCCAATGGATTTAATCAATCTAGCTACACATGTTCATGTTTAAAACAACTAGGAAATCAATTATAATGAAAATGAAACATGTACGCCCTTTTTCTCTCGAATTGGATGAACAACTCCAAATCTGAATCTGTACTATAATTGATCTCCCCAATTGCCTCTCGATTTGCTCCACTACTGTTTCGCACTCGGAGTCTTGCAATTCCGGGATCTTCCTCTCTGCAACTCTCTCCCGAACTCAGCACTATGCAAAAACTGAACCAGCAGCCAGGGCTCTCTCCTTGCTTCTTGCTTCCTTTCCCTAAAAGAAACAGTTTTCCTTATATATTTGTCCCAGCACGGCCGTGCTGAACATTCGGATCTCACCAATTAGGTTTCTTCATAGTCATGCCCCCACCGGTGCTGAGCCACCACAGGCCGTGCTAGAGGCCGTGGTGGCTACTAAAACCGTGCCCAAAATGCCATGTTTTAAAGACCAAAAGCTCATGGTTGGTCACAGCCAGAGTCCAGGCCGTGCTGGTCGGCATGGCCTTGACCTAGGTCATGCTCAATGTATGCACTGCGAGCTCTTATCCGATCTTGATGAATTCCCATCTGTTTTCACATGTATTGATCTATAATTGCTCAAATACTGATGATGGTCCTATAAATTCTCTTGAAATGCAAAAGAACATAAAACACGGGTGATCTTAGAATAAAAGCACAATAGTTACTAAGAAAACACGCAATAATATGCAAGCAAATATGTGTAAAACTATGCACATCACAGTGCAACAAGTAGATGAGATACATTTTGATGCTTTTGACACTTTATACAAGTCTGTACGAGCTTCTTTGCGTCTTTATAAATGGTTGGCCAAAAGTATCCTTGGAGGATGGCTTTTATGGTGCTAGCTACTTCATGAGCATTACAGATCCCGTCATGGATCTCTCTAAGGACATAGTCCGCTTTTTCTTTCTAAATACACCTAGACTAAGGATGAGATATTGATTTTATGTACGAGATATCCTCTTGAAAAGAGTACATGGCCGAGGTCTTTACTATCTTAGTCACATCATTCTTATCCTCTAGTAACTTTCCCTCTTCAAGGTACTAGATGACCTCTTTTATGTAAAGGTCATACTCTTCAATGACTTTGTACCTCTTTTTTTGCTTTGCTAGGCTCTTCAAGTATGTAGAATTGGATATTATTGCTTGGCTCACCTTGTAGGGCAAGCTTTAGATACTCTACTCCTTTGTTCTCATATCGTGGAACCTGGATGATACTCCATTGACCCCACCATCCTTAATTTTCTGCAATATGGCTTTTGCCCAACTTACATGCTTGGTGAGATCAGGGTCTTTAACTTTGAAAACCCACATTATCTAATTGACCACCAACTAGGAATCACAGATGATACTTAGATGCTTGGCTCACACTACTAGTGCCATCTTTAAACCTGCAAGTAATGCTTCACACTCGGCAACATCCTTAAACTTAACGTTGTTCGATACCTCAAGGAGTATACTTGCTCCTAATCCTGCCCTATTAACATGAAATGTCCATTAGACAAGAGCTTTATCAACTTAATCTGCACTTTCAGGCATGCTCATTTTAGTCACGAATTCTACCAATATCTGTGCTTTCATAGCTTTTCTAGGCTCATATTAAACATCAAAGGCTCCCACCTCGACTGACTAATGGATAAGTCACCTAGTGGCTAGATGTCTCTAATTCCTGCAATGCCTTTCTTAGTGGCTGATTCATTCTGACTATAACCGTGTGTGCTTGAAAATATTATCTTAGCTTAGTAATAATGGTGATGATAGCCAGAGCCAACTTTTCCATCAATGGGTACCGAGTCTCAGCCCCTTTCAATACCTCACCCATATAATAAATAGGCTTTTGCTCGCCATCATTGTCCTTGACAAGGACAGAGGTGATGGTTTCATTAGACGCTGCCATATATAAATACAAATTGCCCCACTTAAAGGTCTACTAAGCAGGGGTGGCGAGCTTAGGAACTTCCTCATCTCTTCGAGAGCCTCCTAACACTCCTTTATCCATTTAAAGTTCTTCACATTCTTCAAAGTCTTAAAGAACGGGAAGCATCTTCTTGCCGAGCAAGGGATGGTACTATCCTGCCATTTAACTTTCGCACCTCGTTGATGGTACTTAGTGCTCTTGTCTCTATGATTGCTTTAATTTTCTTAAGGTTAGCCTCTATCCCTCTTCGCAAGATTATAAATCCTAAGAACTTCCTAGCCTTGACACCAAAAGCACACTTATCAATGTTTAACTTAAGCTGATAATTCTCCAGGCTGTTGAATGCTTCCCTTAGATCTCTAGCATGTTCCTCAGCCCTAATCGACTTGATGATCATATCATCCACATATATCTCTACAGTTTTGCTGATATGATCTTTGAATATAGTGTTTACCAATTTTTAGTATGTCACTCTAGTGTTCTTTAAACCAAAAGACATTACTTGTAACAAAAGGTACCTACATTTGTGACCAAAGAAGTCCTCTCCTTATCAAACTTAAACATCTTAATCTGATGATACCCTTGTGCAATGTTAGTAAAGTTATAGATCTCATAACCACTTGTTGAATCAACTAACTGATCAATATTGAAGAGAGGATAGCTATCTTTTGGACAAGTCTTATTCAGATATGTTAAGTCTACACACATCATCCAATTCCCATTTAGCTTCTTCATTAAAACCACGATTACTACCTAGTCAATATACATTACCAGCTTAATGAACCCTGCCTTGAGCAGCTTGTTAACTTCTTCAGCTATGGCGATTTGCCTCTTAGGAGCGAAGCTTATCTTATTTTTCTTAATTGGCTTAAAGCTTGGGTTGACATTCAACTGATGGGAGATTATACTCAATCGACACCAATTATCTTAAAAGGCGAGCTAGCAAACATGTGCTTTATATTAGTAAGCATTTGCTATAATACTTTGAATTACTTGATTGGACAACTCGGTGCCAACCTGAACTGCTTTCTCTGGATCTTCACCTAAAGAAAATTTTCTTAACTCTCCTATTGGCTCTACTTTTGTTGGACCTTCTAAGGTTGGATGCATTAAAGCTTTTATAGAGAGTGCCTGGCATGTCCCTTTAAGTGCAATGAGATAGCATTCCCTCGCCATCTTCTGATTACCTAGCACAGTAATAACATCTTTAAAAGTTAGAGTTTTTACCTTTAGATAGTTGAAACTCATGGCTGCCTTTATTTCCATCAGCATAGGTTGTCTAAAGACTACATTGTATGCAAATGGAATATCAATTACCATGAAGGAAGTTCGCCACTTCTTGGTCGATCCTTTAATTCTGTTTGTCTGCTATCCCCAAGGGTTAAACTAGCCGGCTACCTAAGCCGAGAAGTGGGGTTGTGCATGGCTTTAGATTCATCACTCCTCCACCAATAGCCTTATAGCACTCCAGATTCATGATGTTAACCCACTTCTATGGTTAATAAATAACCTTCTTACCCAATAATTCTCAATTAATCTTGAGTTAAATTGGGCATCTTGGTGAGGTATTTCAATTCCTTCTCCATCCTTTTCTGAAAAAACTATATCTGAGAGTTTCTCATTCTCGACCATCATAATTCTATCTCCTTTTCTTTCGAAGCTCTCAACGACAAATATAGCTCCTCCAAAGATCACATAAATATTGCCCTTCTCAGAATCTCTCTTTCTTGGGGACTCCTCGCGATATCTGTCTCTTGATCCTTTAGAACCTCTTAAACTCTTATCCATATCAGACCAACCATCTTTTTCAACAAAAAATCTCTTAAGGTGTCCCCTCTTAATCAAGTTGTCAATCTCTCTCTTGAGGTGAATGCAGTCCTTTGTATCATGACCATGACCATTATAAAACTTACAAAATTTATTTTTGTTTATGGAATCTGCAGTTTTCTCCCTCATTGAGTCTGGATATCGAATATCTTTTTTATTCTTCTAACCCCACGTCAAGATATTGATCCTTGATATGTTTAAAGGAACAAATTCTTTCTCACTACTGCTCTTGGAGTCACTCTTCCTACTGTCATCCCTATACCCTTGCTTAGACTGATCAGATTTATCTTTTCATCGATTATCATGATCGGTCCTTCTCTCAACTCAGTAATTCTCATCTAAACTAATGAGGCTGTGAGCCTGGTCTATGAGCTCAACATATGACTATGGAAGATCTATGTTTAGTGAATCTTTAATCTTGTTCATACAAGTATTGTCAGTCACTACATCTATAGTTGTATCTTAGTTGAGCTTCTCTACCCATACAGCTTTCTTGTTGAACCTTTCCACACAATCTTTTAAACTCTCATCACGCCTCTGAATACACTTGTTTAAATCATTAGGCCTCTTCTTTGAAGTTATGCTAGTGATGAACCAAGCTTTAAATAATTCAGCAAGCATAGGAAAGTCGTATATAGAGTCATTTGGCAAGCTCTGATACTTCTAAGCATTTTTCTTTAGGGTTATCAAAAAAATCATGCATCTTATTAGATCTGACACATTATGCAACCCTATCTTAATGTTAAAATTATTAATATGACCCAGTGGATCCTCCAAACCATTATAGGAGTCCAAAGGTGGCAATCTCAGCTTCTTAGAGAAGTGCTCTACTAGGATGCTCGGACATAGGGATTACCCTTAGAGAGGACCTCATCCCTTATTATTCTCCCCATATAGTACTTCTTTAGAGCATCCATTATTCCCTTATTGATAGTCTCCTCGATCCATGCAGAATCGTGAGTTTGAGAACCAAAACTCTTCTCCTCGATATCTTTAGCTCGGTTATTTCTTTTTCGACATCTATTATCTTTTGTCCGAGTACTTTTTGTCCTTAGAATTTATATGGTCAATGGCGAACCAATATCGATGGTATGATCAGTTGCAGAAGGAGCTTGGTTGGTGCTTACAAGCATAGCTTGCATCACGAGTGTCTAAGCTAGAACACTCTCATAATACTTCTTTATCTCCTCCACCGACAAATTATACATAGTAACAATGTCCTCTGGTGATGGTTGTCGAGGACTTTGAGGAAGGCCAGGAGGTGGAGGTCGGCTTTTAGGTGTAATGGGCGACGGGAAGAATAGGGCTTGAGACATAAGTGCTAGAGGTCTCTATCGGATCTCCCCTTCCCAAGCAGTTGAAAGATCTTCAATGGAGGGTGGACCTCCAAGTATAGTTTCTGTTGAATATTTGCTCAGGTATGAAGTTGTTATAAAAAAAGATTTCTCCTCTAAGGCTAGAAAGATGGTATGATCAGTCCAGGAGGACCTGTTGATGGTTGGTTAACTTGCTGAGGAATTGGAGGTCCAACAAGTAGATTACTAGTTCCAACCCCAATCCCTAGAAGGAGAATATCTTTAATTTGATTTTGGCCTAATGCCATTTAGCTTAGCTTGATGAGGTAGGAAAAGAAAAGCATTTTTGCTTAGATTTTCCACAAACGGCACCAATTGATAACTCGATCAACAAGATGAGCTATCAATAAGATCTTCAAGGGCTGACCCGATCTCTAGAGTACCTGTAAAGATGGTTAAAAAGTGCCAGACAGAGTTGTCCGGCCACTTACTCCGATGATTAAGTAAGTAATTTGTGAAAGGGTGGTTTAAAGTATAACAAGTGTGTAAAGTAGCATGTACTTGTAAATATGATATCATAGTTCCTTATATAGAGGTTGAAGGCCTCTTTGTCCTATTAGGAGGACGACTCTGTAGGTCATCCTAATCATATTTGGACTTGTCTTCTTGATTGTTAGCAGAGTTCTAGGTTGGGTCGGACTCTTCAATTAGAGTTCGATTGTGACATGGTCTCTAAGAATCCCAATTGCAATAGGATATAGATTTGGTCAACCCCGTCTTTCTCTAGCATAATAGGTTGGCTTATAATGCTCGGTTATCAATACTCAATTACTCAAAAGATATCCGGTGATTCTGTAATTGATGGTTTGGTCACCAAGATGGCTTTCTTTCTTAAAATCTTTTATTGTAAAGGATATAACTATGAGCTTCATAAGACAAGTGAAAGTGCATTCATTGACCTCTTTAGCTTGGTCAAAATGGAGGTGATCAAGGAGGTAGCTTGAAATGAGTATAAGTTAATGAATGACAAAGGGAGCCAATTTAGGAAGAAGGCAATTCAGAAGAGCTTAGGTAATAATGTGAAGATCTTTTTTAGGAAGCTTGCAAAGAGTAATGTAGTGGATAATTCATCATTGTCAGCTTCTAACTTTTGGGTGCAACAAGTCATCAAAATGACCAAGTTTGATGCTGAGTCTATAGAGTTGGATGCTCGCTTTGATCGAATGGAGGGTCACTATAAAGCCCTTAAAGTCGATGTTGACTATCTCAATAGCCATTTTCCTCTTCCTCAAAACTAAAATCTTCTATGTTCTTTTTTTTAAACTCTAACCGCTTATAACTTGTAACATATGTAGTATACATCTTATGCTAGTTGTTTTTATTACTTTAATTTTTATATTTTAATATGGTTCTTTTCCTCCTTGGGGCCTTGGTTTATTATTTATGGCACCAAAGGGGGAGATTTAGGCTTTTTTTTTATGTTTTTGTATTTTTAGGTTACGTGCTTATGTCCTTTATATATGTTATGTGCAAGTCTTTTTTTTAATGAAATGGTGTTTGCCTTTGCCTAAATATCTTGCCTATTATTTTATTGTCATGCCTTGTTTTTATATATGACATCAATTGATTAAATGGGGGAAGGGGAGCAAGGGTACTTCTAAATTATTTTTAGCGATTATACTATATTTTTTATTTGTCATCATAAAAAGGGTGTTGAACTTTAAGAGTTCCAAATCTATTTTGATTTTTATGAACAATCAATTAAAGTCATTAATAATTCGCCTCTAAGTGTATATTTGCAAAGGTTAAAGAACTAATTCTTAAAATCTAAAGAACTAGAAATGGAAAAGGTAAAGGCATGTTCATGCCCATTAAAGGAATATACTCCTATCCGTGAAGAATTATTCACATCTTGGAAATAAAAGACGAGGCGCACATGCAAAAAGGATATGAGACTTCATGCCTAATACTTCCACCCACGAATTTCAAAATTCACATTGGCAAAAGAAACATTTCCACCTATGAATATTATTCTGCATCAAAAAGTAAAGTAGCCATGAAAGACTTCACATCTTATGTTTCTGTAAAAGAATTCTTTCCACTCATGAAGCATGTGTTTCCCATTCGTGAACAAGTGTTCATGGTAGGATGGGCTTTAAGATTTTTGAAGCTATTTTTCATGCTAAAGCTTCACACTCATGAAGTTGTTTTTAGGTTGGTAGTTGAATGCATTTAATGAAGCTCTAATAACTCCCTTTTAAATAGAACTATATAAATATCATTTTTAATTATTTTAGTGTTCCTAGGAGCATTTAGTTTGAGCTTCCTATTGTTATTACTATTAATAATCAACACGAGTATATTTATTTCTATTTATAATCAAAGTTCAAGAGAAGGCTTGACTCTTGGATAAGTGAATGATTAATTTTTACATTCAAAGCTTAATTATAAGCTTGAGTGGATGGTGTATTAAAATTATTGCTATTATAACTAAGATTAAAAATTTTAAATTGTAGTTTGTGTATAAGCTAAAAGAAAAACAATTGGATTTAATGAGCTTGTAAAAATCCAAAGGTTTGATTTATACCTAAAGTAGATAATGGATTTTACTCTTGCTATGGTTGAAGAAAAGACAAAGGCTAGGAGTGTTAGAAATTGATATGAATACATAAGAAAAGAAGTAATGAAAGCAATTTAAAATTTTCTCAATTTCTACCAAGAATCTCATTGATTAAATAATCATAATACACAAAACAAGCAAAAGATAGAGAAGGCTTACAAAGGGAGTTTTCGGCTATTCCAAGGAGTGCTTCTTGCTTTGTTGATTCTTGATTCTTCAAGGATGATTGATGCACTCTAAAGCTAAAAGTGACTAGCCTCTTTTGGTGATCCACACAAGCTTTTAAGCAAAGATAACACTAGACAACTTTTAGGAGATTGAGAAGAGATATTGGAGATTGAATGCTAGTTCCAAGCAAGGGGGATGAATCAATTAATCTTATTGATTGATTCACATAGGGTATGTATCTCAAAAAAAATATTTTTTCTTTCTTAAATATGCCATCAACCTTCAACCTTAACCCCTTCTTGTTACCCTATATCATCTCTTTCTATATATATGGTCTTTAATTAAAGTCCTTAAAGGTTTAGAATTTCTACTAAATCCTAACTTACTTTAAGTTAAGCTTGTTGTCCTAAATGGACTTTGATTGATATAAGAACTAATACATGGATAATAAACCAATCATAGACCTATTCTACGAGGCTCATTAGCTCTTAATTAATTAATCTTTAATTACGCCCAATATATATGAGCTTAAGCCCAAAGCTTAAAGCCTCATTTTAATCCTCACTTAAAGCCTATTTATGTATGACCCAAAAGGTTTCTGACATGTTGGCAATGAATATGGATTATGACTAAAACTATTTTAATTCAATGTTCATTCTTTAATATAACTTAATCCATATTCACATATCAAGATTGGCATCTAGCAATGTATCATGACCACCCAAACGTGTAGGAATGATTTAAGTGCTTTAATCAACCTTTGCAGTGAACAATCTTATAATGTAATTCAATTATTTTATTGTACTATTATCCCAATTGATTCATAGAGCTTTTATGCAAGTGTCAACTCTATAATTAAACCAATCATATTTGTTCTTGATAATTGCATATAACATTTTGAATAAAATCTATGAAACACTTTTCATAATCTTCATTGAAACAATTTTGGCCAAGGATCTCCATGTCAAAGCATATCAAGAATCATCAGGATAAGGTCCCATGACATATTACCTTAGGCAATGAATTCTTTATTATTAACTTATTATCTTCATATGACTCTTACTATAACCAATGACTATCCCTTGATCGCTCCATGGATAGGAGAACATAAGATAGTATCAAAGTATAGTAATCCTTATATAGGATAATACATTGTATCTCAAGTCTAAGGATCAAGTCTTACGTGATTATCATAAGAGTATTATCTATAGATACTTAGGGTAAATTCCATATGGACTACTTAATGGAGTAATGTTCAAGTAACATTGTTCTTATAACAAGCACCCATATGCTTATCTCAGAATTCTTATTCCTTAACCTTATGAGACAGATTACTTACTTTATAAGTAAGTGATTATACATTATAGTAGTCTTGAGCGTTTGACCAATATCCAACGATCAATATTTAGTTCTTGATCAAATATCGACTATGAATAAAATTTAGGAACATATGTAATGAGAACCTAAAAATTATAAACTTGCTTTATAATTTCTCTTCCATTTGTGTTTATATTCTATGGTATTCATTCTAACGGCTTGACTTATTTCTTGATAATACTTGACTACTCGTATCATTAGAGTCGAACAATGCCTTTAGTATAATTGTATGCCATTAATTATGATGTATAAATTAATACACATCATTTGACAACTCTTTATCTTTAGGGCTTATTCTAACAAGAAGAGCTAGATCTCTATAAATTAAAGTATTTTATCTTTTTCTCTCTCTAAAATTATTTTATTTTGTTTCTTGAGTTTATTTTTTCCTTTAGTCTTAAACTCTTTAGCCATTCTTTTTACATTTAAGCCTAATTTATAGATATTTATTCTCATTCAAGAGTACCAATTTACCCCCTCTTATATATTTCAACATCATTATTCTTTGTTTCTTTTAAATCTATGGAAATATAACATTTTTAGAGAAAAATCATGCATGTAAATATATAAATATCTACACAAACATTATCTATTTTTAAATTGGCCTTTTTTAAAAAAAACTTAATATTTATATAAATGCCATATGTATTTATAAATATCTCATTAATTTATGTTTATTCATGCATTTAAAAGTGTTGCATTTATATAAAATATTATATTATTTTTATTTTTAGACAAGATCTATCAATAAATTGTGTAATTAATTATCCCTAGTATGTGAGACAAATATAGATGTATATGGATTTTTAATAAAATTATAAAAGCCATTGCTTTCCATTTATTCATTTATTTTAATATTTATTATTATTTCATAGCATGTTATTGATTGATTTGATGAGATTTTATCAATCGATTAGAATATTGGTAGAGTTTTGACTTTATGAGTCTAATACGTGGTCTACTAAGAGAGAAGAAGCAAATCTCTTTCGAGCCGTTACTCGATATATAACAACAAAAGTCTAAGCTAAGAAAAAGCTCAAAATACTAATAAAAGCTAAAAGTCAAAAGTCTGATCACATATTTATCCTTTGAAATCTAAAGTTTAGAATGGTAAATGATCTTTTACTTTTTCTATAAATAGCAAGTTCTCCGTTCTTACCAAAAGTTTAGATTTTAATCTTGTAAAGTTATATATAAGTTGAGATCATCTATCTATTTTCTCCCACTAAAAATCAATCACCGTAAAATATATTTGTCACAAACCATATTCTTACATTTGCCACGAATCATACTCATAAACTTGCTGCAAATTATACTCTTACATTTGTCGCAAATTACACCACTAAAAACTATACCTTCATACTTCTATAGATTCATCATTCTATTCCTAAGCTATTGGATTGCTTGGTTGTCGATTGTACATATGTCATTTCCACTTATCGATTTCGCATATCTATACCTTTTCTATCTCAATTCGCTAAGTTAACGATGTTAATCTTTCCAAAATTACATAGAAAACCCTTTAAACCCACAATGTTAAAAATTAATATGCATATCAATTTTTTAGATATAGAAAATAAGTACACATAAAAATTGTATAGCTTAATCTATTAACTATATATATAATTAATGTTAAAAATATATTTAGTATACTATTTTTAGAATTAGAAATTATTATATAATTAGAAAACTAATCTATTAATTAATATATTATTAAAAATATAATAATCTTATTTTTTAGAATTGGAATCATTATTTATTTACAAAAGTAATTTATCAATTAGTAAATTAATTATACGATTAAATAAATATTATATATTAGCATAATATATTAAAAAAAATTTATATCTCATGAATTACAAAAAAATAGTAACAAAAAATAATGAAATTACTATCAACTTTACATTTTAATAGTGATTTAGCAATATATAATTTAAATTAATTCATAAATTTATTTTATTAATAAATATCATATATAGCTTTCATGTAGCTTGCAGAATATTTAATTTTCAATAAAATTTATTTTTAAATCACTCTAGAACAACTTTAAGGCGTATTTGTCCTTTATAGTTTAAAATTTCAGTCTCTTAAATTACAATTTCCTATGATATTATAATGTGGATTTTTAACTAATATATAGCAAAGATCAAATTTTATATCATCAAATTTACATCTGTTTTATCTGATAATAAAGTACAGTTACGCTAGCATTATACTAGTTCTCCATATGAACAAAGGATCATTTTGATTGCTTAATTTGTGTCAATGTCACAAATAGGCCGAATTATAACTTTTCTAGTAAATACGACCTTATTTAGGCCAATTTAGCTTAAAAAATATTTGATTCGTGAAAAAATAAAGTAAAAATAGAAATTCAAGCCAAAGATAATATAAAAAGAGAAGAGAGATTCTCATTGTTAGTGTTTGGTTCATAAAAAATACCTAAAATGGGAATTAGATTCATCCATCTCTTATTTAGGGAATGAGCTTTTCATTTATGTAGGAATTAAGTCAAACAAACAATAAATATGGTTACAAATCATGAAAAGAAAATATATCTCGCTCTTAAAAGCTTTGATTTGCAAGAACTTATATATTTACATTTTGATCAATTATCATATTATCATTTTGCCCGTTTGGAATAATATGAGTTTAGAGCTTAATAATTCCTAATTCGTTATTTGACTATTAAATGATGTTCACTGATATGATGAGATTGATTTAACGATCAAATAATAATATTTTGAATTATTAAGCTCTAAAGCTCATATTATTAAAAACGAACAACGTGATAATAATAGCTGATCAGAGTGAAGATGATTGAATCCTTACAAATTGAGAATTTTTAATGGCAAAATACCTTTTCTTATCACGATTTTTAATGATGTCGATCAATATATACTTGTAACTGTACGAATTATTCCTATAATAATGGTAAATTCACCACGAGGTCGACCTCACAAGGAACTGCGAAATAGTTATTATAAAGACTAACTATCACATAAAAAATAAATAAATCTAAACACTCTAAATCAATATTTTGGAGAAGTAAAATATTTATAAAACAAATATAATAAACTGTAAAATAAAATGAAATGATTATGATGTATGAAACTATATGATAAACTTAGTATTTAACCTAGCCATTTACTTAGTAATCCCCTTGTTTTGCTTTAAGCCTAGATCTAATGAGATGGTGATGTGTCTTCTCCTCTAGCTACTCAAACTAATGATGAATTAAAGTTTCTTATACCAACATAGGTTGAAATAAATACGGTGTCTTTTAATAAATTCAACCTAAATATTTTCATAACAAATATTTTTTTTAAATTGATGTGTTGGTCAACCAACAATAATAATTGAAACTAATAAAGATATGAAGGTATAGAAATTATTCATCAAATAAATGAATAACAAAGTTCATACATAAGTAAAAAGGCTAAAGTAAGCACTTATAAAACTAGCGTGACATACTTAATACAATGGTCATTGTAATTAAATAGAAAGATATAAAACCAAACAGAAAGTAAAAGCTCCCTTGAAATCCAAAATCCTTCAAGTAGAAAGATGATTGGTCATCACTCTCCACTTCTTAAAAAGCTCCTTAGATCTTAAGAAAACAATAAAAAACTAAACTAAAGTGTTTGTGGAAGATGATGTATAGAGAATTACAGAGAGATGAATAATGGATAAATGCAAACTAAATGTGTGTATATGTTATGTAACTGATCTCCATTACTTGTAGATATTCATTTCTCTTACAGAGTCCCCACCCAAGTACAAAACTTTAAGAGTTATCTTCTAAAACTCTTAACTATCCTAACTTAAGTAAATAATTAATAATGTTCTATAATTACATAAGACTTAATTAATTCCCCTTGGGCCTTGATATATTCGGCTAGGCCTATGAAATTAGTAGTCCACGCGTCTTTAATTTTGGGTTTCAGCAGCAACAGCTCTATATAAGCCCATTTGTGAGTATTTTTAAGCTCGTATTTTTTCTTTTTAGCTATTAATATATGAAATTGGACAATAAAGCTAAAGTGAGGTAATAAGCACATATTTCTACCTATTATATATATAAAACATACAATTAAAGAACTAAAATATCCTAATATATACATAATATGAACCTATAATGTAACCACATACCTTTCTTTGTTTGAAAAAAAATATTAAAGTTGTAAAATAGTGAAAACACATGATATTTTTTTTATTTATCTTTTATTTTTATATAATAATAATAAATTAGACATTGTTATTTTTTATAATAATTAAATACTTTATTAATGTCAACAATAATGGCATTCAAGTATTTTCTATTGAACCAGACAACATATAAAAAATAATTTCCATTTTAGTTCCTTTCTATTTTTATCCATCATCTTGAATCAAATTAATTTTTCTATTTTTTAGACCAAATTAACTTGAAGTTTGACTCATTTTGATGAATTTTTTCTTTAAATTAATTTAGTAAAAATATTTAATAATTTTAGTTTTAAATATCTAAATAATTCAATACTTAAGCTCATATTTTTTCCTTTTGGCTATTAATACTTGAAATTGGACAATAAAGCTAAAAAGTGATGTAATAAGCATATATATTTACATATTATGTATATAAAATATACAATTAAAGCTAAAATACCCTAAATATATATACATAATATGAACCTATCAAATACCTCCATACATAAACCTTTACTTGTTCTTAATTAAATAGCAACTTAACAATTAACCTTTGCAAAAACAATAAAGAACACTCACACTAAACTTAAAGATTTACTCAAAAAAGAACCTCACTAATGCAAATATTATGTCAATCCAAGAACAACTTGAATCATAAAAAATTTCTTTAAAAAGAGTAAACTCAATCATTATTAATTAAAATGTTCAAGCATCTAACCTTCATACCTGTTTCACAATAACATTATTTGGCATATATAATTAATAACATGTTTGTCTTAACCTGTGAGTTTCTTCTAAAACTTTTTAATATCAAACTTATGATATTGCTCATAAATGCCTCCCTTTGTCAACTAAAAAGCTTGCATAATAGTATCATAACTAATAGTGTAATTATGCCTAAATAATCTAACCTTAATCTCTTTCTCATTGAAAGAATTGTATTGTAGAGTTTTGAAAAACTCTAAATTCAATTCACTTTATGAGGGGTAATGCTTTGAAAGCAAAATTCTTCCATTCTAACCTATCTGAAAGAATCATTATTCTCTCAAAAAATACCTAAATTAATTAGAGTAGGAACATTTAAAAACTTACGTGGAATTTTCTCTCTTGTGGTAAGGCTAAGGAATCTATTATCCTCCTTGTGGGATTAGAAAAGGAGCTCCATAAGTTTCCATTAAATTTGGTTCTTCTTATGAGAACTTGATGTTATTTTCTTTCCCTTTTCTTTTATTGTTCTTGTTCTTGGGGCCATTTTTGAGTTTTTGAGTAGATGTAGTAGAGATTTTGAGTTAGAAATTCTTGAAAGTTGAGAGAAAAGTTGAGGTTTTTGTAAAGAGAGAAAATTAAAGGTGATGTTAATGGAGGAAATTGATGTGAGAGAGAAAAATATGCATTTATATTAGAGGGTCAGAATTTTTTAATAATGTGTTTTAATTAAAATAAATATCTTTTATTTACTATATTTTATGTATTAAAAATTATATATTAAAAAATCCTTTTTTTATTTATGCTTAGAAAATAAAAATAAATAAATAAAATAAAAAAAATTCAGATTTTTGCATGTGGCAAAGCCTCCTGCGCCTGGCGGCTCCTGCGTAACGCTCCCGACGTGCTAGGTTGGTGCCCATGTTGCCCTCCTTGTAGTTTCTTCTGCTGCTCGAAGTGGTTCATGCATCTTGGCCCGTGACCTCGTAGCTGGCGTGTTGTCCCTCGTTCATTTCCTCATGTTTGTCTTGCTCGTGGGAGCTATTACGCCTTGCATTGCTTGCTTTGAGTGGCCCGCGACCTCACAGCTGCTCCTCGACATTGTGGAGGATGCTGACCTCCCTCGCCTGCTGCGTTTGCCATCCTCATGGTGACTCTCGTAGCTCTCGGCCTACTGCTACTGCTTTTTGTTGTATGTTGGCTACTACGAGCCAATGACCTTCCTGTTGTGCCTCTACTGCAAGCCCATATGAAATCTCATTGCTGCAACGTGGCTTGCTCCAAAAAAAAAATTTCAAGTAAACTTTTTTAACGATTCTTAACTAACTTATATACATTTACAGGGTCCTAAATTTATGATAATTGTGTAATTAAGTACCACTAATAAAATTTAAAAATATAAAATAATTAAATAACTTAAAATAAAAGAATTTGACAAATTTAACTAAAATTTAAACTTTATTAATAACTTAAACAAAAATAAAATTTAACTAACAAAATTAAAACTAATTCCTAACTAATGATAAGCAAACTAAGGAAAATTGCCAAGTTCTAATCTAGTTATATTTTCTTGGGCGTCCTCTCCCTCTTTTGGCCTTTGAGGGCGTACCATCCTTTCTTGAGCGTCCACGATCATTTTTGGGTATGATTGGCTCGGGTATGACGTATTCATACTTTCTTGGACGCCCATGATCTATTTTTGGGTAAATAGTTATCTCACCATCACTTTGATACTTACTCTCATTATTTTCCTCCAAATATTTTTTCTTCCTCTATAGAGGTTTCATCAATGAGATACCTCCCTTGATGCTTCCTTTCGGAACGTTCGATTTTCATAATTTTTACAAGAGTGAGTGACCTCTCCATTAGTCTTGGGTAAGCTCTATAATAGGTATAAAAAATGGTAAGTTCTTCAGGCCTAAAGTCATACTCTGTTCTAAGCCTTCTCCTTAGGGGTCAACTTTTGGGAAATCCAGGTGGAGGCAATAGTGTGGGTGATCTCCTTATAGTTCTTTTTATATGCCTTGATGCTCTTCTTGAACTAGGTGAAATTGATGGTGAAGGGATTGGTGTAGGTGATCTCCTTCTAATTTTTTCAGATTTCTTAAAGGTTTTCCTTGAGCTTAGTGGCTTGAATTTTGGTGTAGGGTGATGTGGTGATAGTGAATGTGGTGGAGAAGTTACCTCTTCCTTGACACTTCCTTGCCTAAAATTCACGGTGATTAAGAGCTTTAAGAAGAAGAAAAAAATTTCTGAAATAGCTCTTAATAGGGAGGTGCCTATATATAGAGGTTTCATCAATTCTAGTTCGATTAGGATATGATTATACCTATTCTTTATTAATTAGAACTCCTAATCTCTTCTTAATTGCTTGTCTTAATCCTATAAGGAAACTAAAATCCTAATTTTAAATAAATCTCTACAATTATATGCCACATAATTAATTATTATTAAGTATATAATAAAATAAGTAAATACTCATGTAATACACAAAATTCAACTATCATTTTAAGCACAATATTGAACAATAAAATTTAGTGTTACCACATGAAGAACCCTTTTTGCACTTAGAGATCCATTTAGCAGTTAGGATGCTTGAATCACATGCAGTTTTCTAAAAATAAAAATAAAAACATTTTTAAATAAAAATAAAAATACTAAAAGTTTAAATATACAATTGCTAAGTTTATTGTTTATAGAAAGACATTTATGGAATTGAGCTCAAGTTAGTAGTGCATCAATACACTCCACTTTATTTCCACAGGTAATTTCTTCATAATAAGGCTTTAAATGATGGTCATTCCCTTTGAATTGCACTTGCATCTTATTATTGTGCAATTTCACCACACCATGGGGAAATACTATTACTATTTTGAAAGGTCCATTCCACCTAGACTTAAGCTTTCCTGGAAAAATTTTAAAATGCGAGTTAAGTAATAAAATTTCATTTCAGGGATAAAAGACTTACGAAACACATTTTTATAGTGTTGTCTTTTGGTTCTTTCTTTGTATAATTTAGCATTCTCATATATCTCACTACAAATTTCTTCAAGCTCATTCAAGTATAATATGCGCTCTTCACCTACTTTGATTAATTCCATATTAAGCTCTTTAATAACTCAATAAGCTTTATGCTCTAATTCAACCAGCAAATGACAAGCTTTGTCATAAACTAGTCTATAAGGACTTGTTCCAATCGGCATCTTATAAACCGTACGATATGCTCAAAGAGTATTGTTTAAATGTATAGCCTAATCTTTTATAGCTGGACGAACTAATTTTTCAAGCACTGACTTAATTTGCCTATTGCTTACTTCACCTGTCTTGATGTTTGTGGGTGATAAGGAGTTACAACTCTATGGGTTACTCCATGTTTCTTTAGTAAAATACCAAGTGGCTTGTTGCAAAAATGGGTTTCTCCATCACTAATGATTGCTCTAGGTATTCCAAACCTGCTAAAAATATTGTCTTTGACAAATTTACATACTACATTAGCATCATTAGTTTGGATAGGAATTACTTATACCCATTTAGACATATAATCCAAAATAGCAAGTATACATTCATAACCATGGAAAGGTGAAAAAGGTCCCATAAAATTAATGCCCCATACATCAAACAATTCAACCACAAGATTAAAAGTTTAAGGTATTTCATTCCTTTTCCTAATATTTTCGCTTCTTTGGCATTTGTCACAATTTACACAAAATAAATGAGCATCATTAAATAACAAAGGCCGAGAGAAATCTGATTGAAGAACTTTGTAAACTGTCTTTTAACCACCAAAATGACCTCCATAATACATCTCATGGCAAAAAGTAAGAATATTTTGTTGCACATTCTTAGGAATATATCTTCTAATCATTTGATTAGAATAATGTTTAAACAAATATGGGTTATTCCAATAATAGTGCCTATAGATAATAAAATCTTTTCTTTTCTTGCCAAGTTAAGTTAGGTCTCATAATACCACAAGTCAAATAATTAACAATATTAGCATATCAAGACTCATGATCTATAGCAAACAATTGTTCATCAGAGAAGGTTTCATTTATGCTTTCTTAGAACCAAGATTATCAAAATCAGGAATCAATCTAGAAAGGTAGTCAACAACCATATTTTCACTACCGTTTTTGTCTTTAATTTCTATATCAAATTTTTGTAACAAGGACACCTACCTAATAAGCTGTGATTTAGCATTTGGCTTAGTTAAAAGATGAATGCACAATAACTTTAGATTTCACCAAGTAAGATTTAAATTTATCTAATTAAAATACAATAGCTAGGAATTCTTTTTTTCTATGGTAGAATAATTCATTTTGGTATCATCAAGAGTTTTACTAGCATAATATATAACATGCAAAGATTTATCAATTCTTTATTCCAAAACTGCTCCTATAGTATATAGATGCATCACACATTATTTCAAAGGAAAGAGACCAATCAAGTGCCCCAATAACAGGTGCACTAGTTAACTTTTCCTTCAAAGTATTAAAAGCAATACGGCATACATCATTAAAAGTAAAATTTATATCCTTAGCCAGCAAAAGTCAAAAGATAGGCAATTTTAGAAAAATCTTTTATAAAACGCCTATAAAATCTTGCATGACCAAGAAAACTTCTAATTTCCTTCGCCGAAGTAGGTGGTGGCAACTTAGCAATTAAATCAATCTTTGCTTATCAATTTCAGTACCTTTACTAGAAATCACATTATCTAACACAATGTTAAATTTAACCACAAAATGACTCTTTTTCTAACTCAAAGTTAAATTACAAGCAATGCATATTTTAAGCACACGAGTTAAATTACTAAGACATGCATCAAATAAGGAGTCAAAAACTGAAAAATCATCCATAAATACCACAATGCAGTCTTTTAACATATCAGAGAAAATAGAAAGCATATATCTCTAAAATGTTGCAGGTGCGTTGCAAAGCCCAAATGACATTCTTCTAAATGCAAAAGTTCTAAAGAGACATGTGAATATTATCTTTTCTTGATCTTCAAGTGCAACAGATACTTGATAATAACCTGAAAGTCCATCAAGAAAATAGTAAAATCTGTGTCATGCTAAACGCTCTAGAATTTGATCAATTAAAGGAAGGAATGGTCCTTTTTTGTTGCAGCATTTAGTTTTCTATAATCAATACATATTCTCTACTTTGTAGTCATTCTAGTAGGGACTAGCTCTCCTTTTTCATTCTTTACAATTGTAATACCTGACTTTTTAGGCACTTTATTCAATTACTATAAGCTATTGGATATCTTATTCCTTCATCCAATAACTTTTGAACTTTTTCACCACCTCTTTCATATTAGGATTAAGCCTTCTTTGGGTATCTCTAACAACTTTAGCATTATTCTCTAAGATAATTTTGTGCATATACATAGTTGGACTAATATCCTTAATATCAAAAATTTCTCCTCCAATGACTTTCTTAAGTCTTTTTAAGTCTCTAATAGTTGCCTCTTCTTTATAAGGAGAAAGATCATATGCTACAATTACTGGATATATATCTCCCTCTCTTAAAAAGACATACTTAAGTGTCGTAGGTAACTCCTTAAGTTCAAGTTTAGGTAGTTCATGGGAAATCTCTATTTCATTTCCAATGAAAAAATCTAAAGATTCATTAAAACTTTCAACTAGTGACATTGGAATAGCTTCATCTAATTTATCATGAAAGTCTAAGACTTCCTCATTTAGGTTTTCTCTACTTTTCTCAATATTAAAGTAACCTCTAACTTGTCATCCCTATCTTGTAAGTATGTTTCATACACAAAATAATCCAAGCAATCAACATATAAACATTCACCAATTGAAGTACTAGGAGATAAAGTTAGAGAATCAAACACTTTAAATTCTATAGTCTCTTCCAAGATTGTCATAGTCAACTTCCTATTTTGCACATCAATAGTAGTTTCCATGAAAGGTCTACAAAGGAGTATAGTTTTGTTCTTATCCTTTGCTAGTGCATTTCCATTTCAAGAACCACAAATTCAACAGGGATTCAATTTACCTACCTGAATCAGCAAATCATCCATTATGCCTCTTGGATACTTTATTGACTTGTCAGCAAATTGTAGAGACATTGAGGTTGGTTTCAATTCTTCCAAGCTAAGTTGTGCATAAATTGAGTAAGGCATCAAGTTGATGCTTGCTCCTAAATCTAGTATGGCGTTTGCAACTTTTTTTTATCTCCCATTATAATATCAATGGTAAAGCTCCTAGGATCTTTCATCTTAAAGAGTAGTTGTTGTTGAAGAACATCACTTGTTGTTTTAGAGACTATTACTTTTTTATTATTCATATATCTCCTTTTGTTGAAGTTAAGATCATTGAAGAACTTAGCATAAGCTGGCATACTTCTAATAATATCTAAAGACAAATTAATGTCAACTTTAGAAAGCACAACAATTTTTTTTAGAAAATTGCTTATCATGTTTGTTTTCTTTAAATCTGTTAGGAAATGAAATAGGAGGCTTGTAAGGCTCAGTTGCCTTATGGAACTCAGATCCTGAAAATACCTCCTACTCTTTCTTCTTTTACCCAAGATTAGGCTCTACTCTTTCTTCTTTTTGTACACCTCCTTCAGTTATTTATGTATGATAGGCATCATATTACACATATTTACATGCCCAATTGTTTACGTTTTTGTGCATAATTATCTCGTTTGATGCTAGAATCACCTGTCTTTTAGTTCCTTTCACGTTTCAGGTCATTTTCGAAGGACAATGTCAATAATCGAGGAAAATACGCGCAATTATGGACTAAAATCCATCAAATTGAGCAAGGACTAGCATTCCAAGGTTGAGCACGGTCTGGACTCCGGCCGTGCTAAATTGTCAAGAAGCTGCCCCTAGAAGTGCCATTTTGGCATTGAGAAATTCGTTTAGTAATCGGAAAATTGAATAGCAAGAACTGGTTAATAATCACTTAGAGATAAGGGTAATTGACTAACCGGATTAAGAATTAACAAAGCTTAATAGAGGCGGGTTAAACCTTAATGCTAATCGAATAATCAATCGTTAGAAAGAGATTCCAACTTTAGGTTATTAGGTTTAGGAATTCGGTTATCTCGAGAGGGAGATCGAATTCAGTTAAGACTTCATCCACGGGTAATTGCAATTGATAATCAATTTAATCTCTATCTTTACAAAAATCCAATTAACTTAGGTCCCCTAGGGTTTGCTTTTCCTTCGAGAGTTTTTCTAAATCCTTTCAGATAATTTGACATTTAATTACTTGTTTGTTCATATTTTATCGTAGAACAACACTTCATTGATTTCTTTAGGTTAGATAACATAAGACGCTACAGTAGGTCTAGGTTCAACCTTTCCCGAGAATACGACCTTGATACTTACCATTTGTGCTAGTCTGCATCGATAGGTTCACTGCCTTAGATAGTAGCTACGTAAAAAGCATATCAAGTTCTTGGCACCGTTGCCGAGGAATTACTTTTTGTGTGAACTAGAACGAACTTGTGTTTTTTTTTAATTTAGCCATATTTACTTTTCTATCTTTATTTTGCTTTATTTTATTCTTTCATTGTTTTAACTATTGTTGCTCTTTGGTCACTACATTCCACTTGTAGGTAGTTTATGACCAGGAGCTCAAACTCTGATCTTATAGAGCCTCTATCTGATCCAGAACGATCCCTCAGACTCTTAAGGAAGCTTTTGCAATTAGAAGAAGAGGAGAATGAGGTTGAGGTACCTGTAGATAGACCAGAAGGGATGGAGAATCACAATGGAAATGCCGCAGCGAATGCATACAGAACAATGTACGAGTTTGCTAGACCATCATTGGATGGGACACAAACGAGTATACTCAGACCGACGGTGGCAGCTAACAATTTTGAGATAAAGCCAAATGTGATCCAGATGGTACATTAGAGTGTACAGTTTGGGGGGCTGCCAAGCGAGGATCTCAATGCCTATATAGCCAACTTTTTGGAGATATGCGACACTTTCAAGATAAATGGAACTGCCGATGATGCCATCCGACTGAGATTATTTCCATTTTCTTTAAGGGACAAAGCAAAGAGATGGATGCAGTCTGTTCCACCGCACACTATTACAACTTGGAAATCTTGGCTGAAAAATTTCTTTACAAGTACTTCCCTCCAGCTAAAATTGCTAAATTAAGAAATGATATTTCTTCTTTTGTGCAGATGGACGACAAGAGCATGTACGACGCCTGGGAGAGGTATAAGGACTTGTTGAGATGCTGTCCACACCATGGTCTACCAGTATGGATGCAGGTTCAGACCTTTTAAAGCGGTTTGAACCTTGCTACGAGGTAAATGGTGGACGTTGCAACAGGTGGAGCTTTGAACAGCAAGATGCCGGAGCAGGTGCAGAACCTGATAGAGGAGATGGCCATGAACAACTACCAATGGCAATCCTCTAGGAGTCGGCCGATCAAACAAGGAATGGTCAACCAGTTAGACTCCACAGCAGCCTTGGCAACTCAAGTGGAGCTTCTGACCAAGAAAATAAACCAACTTCAGATGCCAGTTCAAGCAGCCCAAATAAGCTACAAGTTTTGCAGTGGCCCACATTACAGTGCAAACTGTAATGCGGGAGCTATGTTTGCTAGTTCCTCTACTTCATCTAATGTTTCTACTGACCATGAACAGGTTAATTGCATGCGGAGTGCACTTGAATAGTAGAACAACCCTTATAGCAGCACATACAATCCTGGGTGAAGAAACCACCCCAATTTTAGTTGGCGCAATAATAATACCCAAGGTCCACCAGGTTTTCAGAGACTGCATCAGCAACCGCCACAGCAGCAGCAACAAGCTAGACCATCAGAGCTTCATCCACCAGCTGAGAAGAAATCTAACTTGGAGGAGCTGATGATGAAATTCGTCATGTCAACTGAAACGAGGTTCTAGTAGACCGACAGTGCTCTTAGAAATCAGCAAGCATCCATTCAGAACTTGGAAAATCAGTTGGGTAGATTTCTAAGATGTTGTCCGAAAGGCAACAAGGAGCACTCCCCAGCACCACTGAGTCTAACCCGAGAGAGCACGTGAATGCCATCACTTTGCATTCAGGTAAGTTAGTTTCAGTTCCTTCTAAGCCTATTGTTGATGATGCTACTATTAATGTGCAGATCGAGGCGAGCAGTAAGGTTAAGGAACCTGAGAGGTAAAAGTTGCAACCAATCCCAGTCAAGGAGTATCAACCCAAGATTCCTTATCCTGCTAGACTGAAGCAAGTAAAAGCACAAGAGCAGTTCAGTAAGCTTTTAGATATTTTTAGACAACTGCATATTAACTTGCCTTTTGTTGATGTATTGAAGCAAATGCCGAAGTATGCCAAATTCTTGAAGGACATACTTAGCAATAAAAGCAAGCTGGAAGAGGTAGCATGCGTAAAGCTCAATAAAGAGTGCTCAACAGTATTTCAGAGTGATTTACCAGAGAAACGTCACGACCCAAGGAGTTTTACTATTCCTTGCACTTTGGGTAACTTGTGTGTTGATGAGGCATTAGCTGACTTAGGTGCTAGCATAAATGTAATGCCCACAAGTATGTTTAATGAGCTAGGTTTAGGAGAAGCAAAACCCACTAGGATGTGTATTCAATTAGCTGATCATTCTGTTAAGCTTCCTAGGGGGATTGTAGAGAATGTGCTAGTCAAGGTAGATAAATTTATATTTCCTGTGGACTTTGTGGTAATGGATATGGATAATGAGCATGGTGTGTCTTTGATTTTAAGGAGACCTTTCCTTGCCACGGCTAGAGCCAAAATAGATGTATTCGAGGGAAAATTAGAGCTTAATGTAGGGGATGACTGTGTTACTTTCAGTTTACCTCCATTCGAGAGTCCTCCCGCCAATCATGTTCACGCCATTTGTGCTATTGACGGGATTGGTTTTGCATGTGATAAACCACCACAGGATATACTAATAGATTCTGCTCTGCATGCTTCTTTGCCTGTTGATGTGTGTCACTCTTTTAAAGAAAACAACTTGCATCAATTTGAAACTTTGTGTTATGATACACTCGAGAAAGGTAGTTGCAGGTTTGTTTATGACAGGTCATCTAAATAGGATTGGGAGTGGATGACTGGACATCTCAACTCAGCATGAAGAGCACCTCATTAGCCACCTACTGCGGCCATTGGACTGCCTCCTTGCGGTTATATGCCTCAGGCCCCAGCTTACAATGCGCCCACTTTCTCAATTTGCCAACGGGCAGGGACGCTTCTGCAAAGTCCAGCTAAGACTCGACCAAAAAGAAGCCCTTTTTGGGAGGCACCCCAAAACTTTAATTTTATGCTTTTATTAACATTTTTTGTTTTGTCAGTTGTTGCATGCTTGATGGTAGTTAAAACACTTACTTTGTATAATAAACATAGTTGTATGAACTTAGTGTTGGAATAACTTATGTCAGATTTTTAGTAATCGGCGAAGTGTGACTTTCCCGTTTGATTCACTTACTTGATTTACGGCCTAAATGTGTACGTATATGTGTCGAATGCAGGTAGGGAGTTTGGCAACTCGAGATAGCGAAGGAAAGCCGGGAATTAACCCTTTCACCACGGTTTCCATGGACATCACAGGTTGCAACACACAACCGGAGTCAAGCCCGTGATGAGAAAACACATGAAGAATAGGAGATTTTAGCCAATTCAGCATGGCTTCCGAAGGCACCACGGGCAGCAACACCAGGCCATGCTGGTCAGCACGGTCGTGCCCCCACCCGTGCCAAATGGTGCATCATTTAAGCTTAAAGGCTCAGCACGAGTCGAGTCCTGGCCGTGCTGATCAGCACGGCCTTGCCCTCGCCCGTGCTAACCCCTGTGCCTATAAAAAGGGGAGCTTTCAAAAATTTTGTTTCCCCCTTTCTAAGCTCCAAGGTGCTATTTTCTTCCATTTCTCTCATCCTTCTTACCTTTCTCAGCAATTCCAAGTAAGTCTCTTCACTTTTTTTTCTTTTAATTTGGTTTTTTTTTATGCATATACTTTATTTAGGACGTGCTAGTATGCTTTGGTAGTTTTATGCTGTTACACTGCTTCAATATGACCTCAGTTAGATTTAATTTACATTAGTTGCTATGTTTGCTGTGAATTCGATTATGAAAATGATAAGTGTGGGGTTTGGCGAAAATAAAGTTTGTCTATGGCATTTTATTATGAACAATTGTTAGCAAAAAGTTGCGTTAGTTGGTGCACGATAAAGTAGGTTGGAATGTATTTGTTAATTAGTTTATGCAGGAAATTGAGGCTTTAGTCTTTTGTTAAGTCTAAAGTTTTCTGTTAGTCGAATTATAGCAGTTATGCTGTTTAATTTTTGGTAGGATTTCTGATTAACTTGATTTCTTGTATGAACAACTAATGATTCATTGCATTAGGTAATATGACGGCCCGCGATCAATCCCGAAGAAAGTAACAGAAACGCGTTGCTACCAGCAAGCGATCGCATGGCGAAGGAACATCTTCCTCCACAGTACCAGAACCAGCACCAGCACCAGCCCCAGCACCTTCACCTCCACCGCAACAGCAACTAATCCGAGCTTGAAGAGCACCAGTTGCGAATCCACCTGCACCTGGCCGTCATCCATTGTGGACATTCCCTAATGCAGATAACGAAAGTCGATTCTAAGTCATGAGATGGAACCAAGTGATGGCGGGTCATTGCATCGACTTCGTATCCCTAAAAGGAGTGGGATTGGTTTAGGATGTGCGCACTCTGTTCAAGACTCTACCGTATCCGCGATTCTTTGACATCATTGAGCCAACCTACCATGAGCTTACGATTGAGTTCCTCAGCACCTTCTTCCTGTAGCAACATATCACAAACTGGCATCAGCCTGATGCAGTTTATTTCAGACTAGGGGGAAGGGAGTTCTCAATGTCAGTCCCACAATTCGGCATGAATTTGGGATTATGTTCTGAACAAGAGATGTCGGGGGAGGAGTATCAGGGATGTCTCTACATGAACCCAATATCATACGACACCATGTGGAACTTATTAGTACTTAGGCCGGAATCATACTACCCAAGCAGGTCTAAGGCGTCTAGCCTTCCGAATCATCTCCGCTATCTCCATACCTTATTAGCTTACACCATTACAGGCAGAGGAGATATTTTTGGAGCGGTAACACAGACTGATGTCTTCATCCTCTGGGCTATGCAACATCAGAAGAAGCTTGACTTGGGATATTTGTTGGCTCGACAAATCCGTTCATTTATAGTAGACGCCTAGAAGAAGATGCATTGTTGTTTTGGCCCGTACGTGACTAGGTTAGCCAAGAGACTGGATGTATTAGGGATCAGACAGATGATCACGGCTACTAGACATCCACATGGTATAGAATACAGGCTTGTGAACACAATAGTCGGGGAGGCTAGAGAGGCAGTGGCTAGAGGAGCCCAAGATCCGTCGGCTGGGATCCTGGATGTTAGGATTCCTAACCTAGTTAGAGTGTTTATGCCTCCATCTAGAGCCTCATCCTCTTATTCTGCAGGGACATTGAGTGCTCAGATCAGTGCTTTGCTGATCGACTAGATCGAGTCTGCAATCTACAGTAGCAACACTATACTCAGTTTGGGCAGTTTTAAGAGGAGACTAGGGCACAGTTTGGCGGTTTGAACAATATGCTTCAGCAACTTATGAGCGAGTTGGAGAGGCAGGCCACCCAGACAAACTTTATAGTGGAGTAAATGAAAAAGATGATGGACGCTAGAGCACAAAATCAGCGGCTCATCGATGATATGGAGTTCGATATGGCAGGATGCTTCACGGACCCTGAGCCACCACCGCCCCCTCCTTCAGTGACTTTCCCTACTCCTCATCTTCCAGCAGATCCAACCAGTGAGGATACACCATCAACAGACTCCCAGCAGTGAAACAAAAACTTGTGCTACTCTTCTTTTTCCTTTTTCTTTTTATTCTCTTTCCTTTATTTTATTTTATTTTATTTTCTTGCTCAGCAGTGAAACAAAAACTTGTGCTACTCTTCTTTTTCCTTTTTCTTTTTATTCTCTTTCCTTTACTTTATTTTATTTTATTTTCTTGCTTTTGCATGCTTAATGTTATGTTATTTCCATTCATTCTTCCTTTCATGTTAATTTGTTTTAGTAGAACACTATGCTTTCCCATTTTGAAATAAACACTAAGTATGATCATTAAGAACTATGATGTGCGAGTCATATGCTATACCCAGTTTTAATTTTTCTAACACTGCGGACAGTGTTACACTCAAGTGTGGGGTGGGTATCCCTTAATTGTTTAAAAGCAATAATAATGGACCATTCTTAGGATGTTAGGACCTAGGGTTTGCATGACATTCAAGTTTAGTTTATTCTTTCGTAATTAATGACTTAATTCACACACTACTACTTGATTGTCCCTCTTTATCTTCTGATCTTCAAAGCAATTTCACTGTATTCAACATGTCAATTTGGTCAGGTCAAAACGGTGTTACTTGAGTTCCTTGCGACTTTACAACCTTAGACTGTGAACTTTGATTATGTCAATCTCGTATTCAATTTATATGATGATTCAATTGATAAGTTTGGGAACCAATTGCAAATTTTAGCCACTTCAAACTGAGTTTTTAAACTAAAAAAAAAGTTGAGCATCCATTGCACATTATGCTCATGAATTTTATTGTTTGAGTGTGCACTGTACTTACTTTCGTTTCTAGAACTTGCTCTATAATTCTTGTTGCGGTTACATAAATTTTTTTAATACCATTAGATGATTTGGGCAACTTAGGATTTCACCACATTTGGCCAAAAGCCTACCCTCTGTTTCCATTAGTCAGCCAGTTTGAGCCGTAACCTTTTCTTCATAAGTTACCCTTAATCACTACGCATACACCTTTCTTTACATCTGTTTTTCCTTTCACCCTGTATACTGAGTAATTATATGTTATATTTTTGGAATCATAGTGCCTAACATTATTTTTAATTCACTTAATTTTTTCAGTCATTCTTTGATGCTCCTTTCAATCCAAAATTGGATATTCATTCTTATTATTTATGTCAATAACCACGAAATTTCACATAAGTCAATATATATACATAGTATATATCAAAAAAAAGAAGAAAGAAAGAAAAAAAATATTACTTACTTCTTAGCTTTTAGCTCTTCTGAATCTGACTCTTGTGAGCATCCTTTACTTCAAATAAGGCTTAGTAAATACTTTTATTGTTTAGCACTCAATTCCTGAAGCATTCAGTTCAATTAAGTGCATAATTTTTCAGTATACTTTACACTTCTATCCAAATATTTGTACCTTTACCTCAGCCTCACTACAACCCTTGAAAAGACCCTTTGATTTTGGTATTCAATTATTCGCAGTAGCGAAGATGAGATTTATGAGCAAACTTATGGTAAACAGGTTTTGTGCAGCTGCATTGAGGGAATTTTCTTATTTACCTGTAAACACTGTGAGTGATTTGAGAGATTCCTGTGAGGCAATGGTTCTTAATCTTTAATGCTGATTTGTTATATAAGTTGTGTTTCGAGATGGTATCATTATAGTTCTTTCTTAAAGGTGTATAACTTGTTAATTACTTGAGTTTCATTCTTTATATGTTGAATAGGGTTGAGTTGTGAACTTTAGCATGGATCCTGAGGGGTGATTGTTGCTTGTGCATGTATTGAATTATTAATTGCTTGAGGACAAGCAAAAGCTTAAGTGTGGAGTGATTTGATAGGCATCATATTACACATATTTACATGCCCAATTGTTTACATTCTTGTGCATAGTTATCTCATTTTATGCTAGAATCACCTGTCTTTTGGTTCCTTTCACGTTTCAGGTCATTATCAAAGGACAATGTCAATAATCGAGGGAAATACATGTAATTATGGACCAGAATCCATCAAATTGAGCAAGGACTAGCATTCCGAGGTTGAGCACGGCCTGGACTCTGGCCATGCTAAATTGTCAAGAATCTGCCCCTAGAAGTGCCATTTTGGCACTTCAAAGACCGCTTGGGCACGATGTGGAAGAGGTAAGCGAATGCAGGTTCGACGGCTGGACTTCGCCCGTCTTGACCGGCTAAAGCTTGACCACGTCTTGAAGGAAATATATAGGCAAAAACGATTTGGTGAGTGAGGGTTCAATTTTCTGACTTGATTTCCATTATACGAACTCAAATCATTTATTTCCAGACCTCAATTATCGATTTTGGGAGATCAATTTCATCAATTGAAGGAAGGATTACACTTGTTTCAACATCGATTTGAAGATGAAGACAAGATTTAGGAGCATTCAAAAGGCAAATTAGGGTTTGATATTTTAAATTGGAATATTAGGGTTTCTCATCCAACTTGAAAGAGAAGGGTGTACATGCCTTTAATTTATTTTTCTGATTTTATTCCTTATTTTGTGATGCTTATTAGTATGAGTAGCTAAATTGTTGGACCCAATTGGGGTTCCTATGTTTGTGGATTGATCTTAATGTTATGAGGTTTTGATTGTCAATTCTTGATTCTTCTTGCTTTTATTATTAATGAGAAGTCATTTTATTCATGAGACATTGTGAATTGTAGATTAGATTGCTTTATGTAATTGAGAAATTCGTTTAGTAATCGAAAAATTGAATAGCAAGAACTGGTTAATAATCGCTTAGAGATAAGGGTAATTGACTAGCCAGATTAAGAATTAACAAAGCTTAATGGAGGCGGGTTAAACCTTAATGCTAATCGAATAATTGATCGTTAGGAAGAGATTCCAACTTTAGGTTATTAGATTTAGGAATTCGGTTATCTCGAGAGGGAGACCGAATTCAGTTAAGACTTTGTCCACGGGTAATTGCAATTGATAATCAATTTAATCTCTATCTTTACAAAAATTCAATTAACTTAGGTCCCCTAGGGTTTTCTTTTCCTTCGAGAGTTTTCCTAAATCCTTTCAGATAATTTGACATTTAATTACTTGTTTGTTCATAATTAATCATAGAACAACACTTCATTGATTTCTTTAGGTTAGATAACATAAGATGCTACAGTAGGTCTAGGTTCACTCTTTCCCGAGAATACGACCTTGATATCTATTTGTGTTAATCTACATCGATAGGTTCACTGCCTTAGATAGTAGCTACATAAAAAACATATCACTGTATCAACTAATCATCTTCTCTTGATGTACCTGCATAAGAAGAATCTTTTTCAATTAAGGTTTCAACTTTATTATCAAATAACTCACTATCTGTTAAATTGGTGATTGCTTTGGCTTGCTTAGGTTGATTGGATAAATTTTCTTTCTTGTTTCCTTGTTTAGTTTCAGCAATTTGACCAAGTTTGAGTTTCTAATCTCTTTATTGAAGCTTCAATAGAATCAATTTTATTTTTATTCATCTCCATCCTATCATGGGTAGTTGTCATAAAAGATTGGAGTGGTTCTTCCAAGTTTGATTTTCTTTGAAGGGTTTGTCCTTGATTCTGTAATGATGGTTTTGATTTCTTAGGTATTAAGGCTCTTGGTTTTGGTATTGAAGTTATTTTTGGTTCCTCAATAACTGTGGTGGGTTTTGATCATTATTTTTCAAGAAAAAATTTGGATGATTTCTCCAACCTAGATTATAGGTGTTGGAATATGGATTATTTCTAGATTGCCTAGACTGACAAGATTCCATTAAATTAACTTGTTCATAATCATTTCCTACATAAATCTCATAAGATGAGCAAATATTAGCACCATGACTATAAACACCACATATACCACAAACCTCATTGCTTAGTACATTCTTAGTTGAAGTTAGTATTTTAACCTATTTAGTTAATTTAGCTATTTGCATAGCCATCCCATTATTACGCACAACTTTATTCACTCCTACTCTCTTTGTTCTCACACTTTTTTATTGTGACGTGACACCTAACATCTCAAAGATATCATAAGCCTCATCAACAGTTTTTTCTAACATAGCACTTCCAACTGCATTATTAACCATATATTGATACTATTGTATTAACCCATCATAAAATGATTGGTTAGTTAAAGGAAGTGGGTATCTATGGTGTAGGCATTATAATAAAAGTAATTTGAAGCAATCTCATGCTTCATAAAAGGACTTAGTATCCTTTTGATAAAAGTTAAAAATTTCAACCCTTAATTCTTTAGTCTTTTGATGTGAGTAAAATTTACTCATAAATTTTTAGTAAATTTCATCCAAAGTTCTCAAAGAATTAGGAGGCAAGGTCATTAACTAAGTCTTTGCTTTTTTCTTTAATGCGTAAGGAAAATATATCATCCTTAGTTGATCTTCATTCAATCCAAATAATTGGAATGTATGAATTGTAGCATAGAATTCCCCAATAAATGTTAATATATATTCACTAGACATACTATAAATGAAGGAGGCATATTAAAATGAATGTTCTTAAATTCATAATTTCTAAATGCATCACCTAGAACTATGCATGAAGTAGTTACCAATTATAGGCGAGCATAATCCTACATAGTCATTTGCCTTTCAGCTGCTACTTATCTTTGTTCATTAGCCATTATTCAACCTCTTCTTCTGATTCTTTTTCTAGCTTTTCTTTAAATTCTTCTTCTTCTTCTAGCCTTGGAGGTATAAACTCACTTTCTCCTGCTTGATCTTCTTTTGTCTTTTTAGCAGTTGATCTCCATTGTAGAGATTTTGAGTTAATGAATCACTTGATTAAGTTTTTCTGCTAGGCATACAAATCATAAAAAAATTCAAATTTAAAATTTTATAAATAAAATATAAAAATAAAAATAAAAATACATAAACAAAACACAAAAAATATAAAAAAGAAACAAAACTTGACAATTAATCAATATAACATTGACACAGTTCCTGGGCAATGACATCAAAAACTTGATGTCTATCAATATATATTTGCAAGTGTACTCCTATAGTAAGGTTAAGTTCACTGTAAGGTCGATCTCACAAGGAACTATAGAGCAATTATTATAAAGACTAACTATCATATAAAAAATATTGAAAATAAATCTGAACACTCTAAATCAATATTTTAGAGAAGTGAAATATACATAAAACAAATATAATAAACTATAGAATAATATGCAATGATTATGGTGTATAAAAACTATATGATAAAACTAGTATTTAGTCTAGTCATTTACTTAGTGATCCCCTTGTTTTACTTTAAACCTATATTTAATGAATGAGATGGTAATGTGCTTTTTCCTCTAGGTACTCAAACTAATGATGCAACTAAAGTTTTTTATACCAACGTAGATTGAAGTAAAGATGGTGTCCTTTTATACATTCAACCTAAATATTTTAATAACCAATATTATTATTAAATTGATATGATGGTCAACCAACAATAAAAATTGAAACTAATAAAAATATGAAGGTAAATGAATTATTCATCAAATAAATAAATAACAGGGTTCATAAATAAGTAAAAATGTTGAACTAAACACTTATGAAACTAGCTTGACATACTTAATCTAATGGTCATTGTAATTAAATAGAAAGACATAAAACCAACAAAAAGTAAAAGCTTCCTTGAAATCTAAAATTCTTCAAGTAGGAAGATGATTAATCCTCACTCTCCAATTCTTGAAAAACTCATTAGATCTTAAAAAAATAATAAAAACCTAAACTAAAGTATTTGTGGAAGATGATATATAGAGAATTGCAAAAAGAGGAATAATTGATAAATGCAAACTAAATGTGTATATTTGTTATGTAACTGATCTCTATTACTTGTAGATATTTCTCTTCCAGAATCCTCCTTGAAGTACAAAACTTTAAGAGTTATCTTCTAAAACTCTTAACTATCCTAACTTAAGTAAATAACTAATAATATTCTACAATTACATAAAAGATTTAATTAATCTTCCTTGGGCCTTGATATATTCGGCTAGGCTTGTGAAATTAGTAGTTCACACGTCTTTAGTTTTGGATCTCAGCAGCAACAATTCTATTTAGGTCTAGTTGTGAGTATTTTTAAGCTTATATTTTTTTTTAGCTATTAATATCTGAAATTGGATAATAAAGCTAAAGTGAGGTAATAAGCACATATTTCTACCTATTATGTATATAAAACATACAATTAAAGCACTAAAATATCTTAATATATACGTAATATAAACCTATCATATAGCCACATACTTTTCTTTGTTTGAAAAAATATATACTAAAGTTGTAAAATAGTGAAACTATATGATCTTTTTTTTATATTTATCTTTTTTTATATAATAATAATAAATTAGACATTATTATTTTTTATAATAATTAAATATTTTATTAATGTCAACAATAATGGCATTCAAATTTTTCTATTGAACCAAACAACATATAAAAAATAATTTCTATTTTAGTTCCTTTCTATTTTTATCCATCATCTTGAATCAAATTGATTTTTATATTTTTTAGACCAAATTAACTTAAAGTTTGACTCATTCTCATGAATTTTTCCTTTAAATCAATTTAGTAAAAATATTTAACAATTTTAGTTTTAAATATCTAAACAATCCAATACTTCAATTCTTATTTAGACAAAAATTATTAATTTTAAATATTAAGAGTTTTATTTTTTATTATTTATATTTTACAAAAAATATATAAAATATAAAAATTTAAAGTTCAAACACTTTCAGTTGTTGCAATAAATGATAAATGAGTTATAAATGAAAATAATAGTAATGGTAAAATTAAAATTAATATTAAAGTAAATTATTAAGATTCTTAAAAAATAATAAATATTAAAATTTAATTATCAATTTATTACCAAATCTAGCACCTAGCATTTAAATTACTAATTTAAAATTAATTTAAATTTTAACTTCCGATGAAATTATCAATCAAATTTATTGACATGACGTGTATCTTAGCGACAACAAAAAAAGAAAATTAAATTAGCACTTCCATTACTAAAATATTACCATTTAAGCATGTACAATAGTAAAATTTTAAAATTAAAAAAAATAATTTTATATACTTAAATGATACAATTTTAGTAATTGATGAGTTAATAACTCTAATATTAACTCGATTTTTTTTATTATTGTTAGAATTCGCACTGTATCAACAAATTTTGATAAATAATTGTACTAATATCTTGAAATCAATATTAAAATATATTATTAAAATTTATAAAAATAATAAATTAGATTTGATAATAAATATAAAGTATATGATTCTTTTGGCAATTAAGCTTTAAAAATAAGCATGAAGTAGATAATTTATTTGGAAAAATTTGTTTTTAGTCCCCCAGTTATAATTTTTGACACTTGTCATTATAATTTTAGTTGTCTATACTGAGTTCTTGTACTATTGTTTTGTTATCATTGGCTTTTTATATTGTTATTTTTTTCTAACACTTAGGTTCTTTCATTGACACTTTAAACAAAAAAAAAAACTTATTTAATGCTTATAAATTTTTAAATTTATCAATTAAATCCTTTTTTATTTTCTATTTTACTTATTAAGACCTTAGTTATTTTCAACATCTTAAAAAAGATTAACCTTATAAAAAAGATAAATATATTTATAAATTGAGTCAATTTTTTAAAAAGTTTAGCTCATTATATATTTTACTTAGAATATATAAAATAAAATTTAATTTATAAATCATCAGTTAAATTATTAATTTTAAAAACTAAATTTTTTACATACAAGTGTTTAATTATATGGTTTTTTATATTCTTTCTTTTCTTATCAAACTAGGATATATATAATTTATTTTTAATAGATAACCAATAATTAAAAATATATACATAATTTATAAAATTATAAATAATATATTTTTACAGACATTAATGGTTTAGCTAGTTCTATAAATATTTTTATTAAAATAATAATTAAATTAATTAATAATAAATGTTTTTATTTTAAATATTGAATATCAAAGGTTAATATTTAAAAATAAAAATACAAAGATTAAATGTTTAAAGATAAAAATATATTAAAAATGTAAAAATTAGATTTAAAAAAAATTGAAAAAATCATTTACACTTTATAGAATGTGTGCTATATACACTAGTTTTTTTATTAAAGAAAGACTAATGTGATAAAAATAAAAATATAAAGAACGAATCTTATCAAATAAAAATATAAGGAGAAAGTGTCACAAATAAAAAGTGGAGGGCAAAGATGCTTATTTCCGATTTATTTTGACAATTAGATTTATTTTTCAAAATCTAAGGGGAATAGACACGTGAATAGATAAAAGAAAAGGTTAAAAAAAAAGAGAAAATATTAAACCTCACGCTTTCTTTCATGATTTTGGTGGCCTCAGCCTCAGTCACCGCCAGCTTCTTCTCCCTCTCTCAGCTCTCTGCCGAATACTTTCACTCACCATCAATATACACACAACCAAGAAGGTCTGTTGTTTTGCTGCCGGTTTGTCCTTGAAGGTCTGGTGACAGTTTGTTTCTGTTTCTCTTGGAAAACCTTGTACAATCAAAAGGGTGCCCTTCTTCTTCTTCTTCTTTTCTTTCGGTTTTTATTTTTTTTATTTTTCATTTTCTTTTGCCCTGTTTTCCTTTTCCTTTTAACAAGTTGCATGCATTTTTTCTCCATGTCACTTTTCTTCTGACTTTGTCAGAATTTTATTTTATTTGCTTTCTTTTTTGTTTTGGCAGCTCAGTTTTTCATTTACCACTCTGTTTCCTTTTTCTTTCTGTTAGAGTTTAGGGTTTAGGGTTTAGGGCTTTGTTTTGCAGTTTCTTAGAGAAAGAACAAGGTGTTTGAGTTGGTCGTTGAATCTCTCTAGGAATTAAAGAAACATGAGTGATAGTAGTAGTACTAGTAAAGAAATGGTGGATGCTAAAGAAGCAGAAAAAGGTGTCGATGAAGCACCTAATATCAATTTGAATGATACAATAGGTCAAAGGGAAGCCAAAGCACCATCTATTTCTCTTCCTCAAAATGGGCAACTGAAAGCAGAAGTCAAGGATAATTCTGCTGCTAAACTAACAATGGAAAACACTGTTGTCGAAGGAGAACAACAACAAATCGAGGCTAATGATGATAAAACTAGTGGTACTGATGCCGATAAGAATGCAATTAGTGGTAGTAACGTCCAAACCAAAGCCAACAATGGAGGAGTGCATGATGACCATGAAGATAAGAATGTGAAATTGAAGTATGGGGATAATGCTCACAAGGGCTCTAGTAGGAAAATTAACATTGATGCTGGTACCAAAAATGAGGATAATCATGTTGATCTCTTCGATGAGAAGTCTTCAGAGACACAAGTTGAAGATGTTAAGAATGCGATGACTAAAACAGACTTATCCCTAAACACAGAGATTACCAAGGATATGTCTAAACCTGAGTTCCACCAAGAGCATGAAAAGATTGTAAGCACTTCAAACAAGTCATTCCTTGTGGACCCTTCTTTAGGTGAGGGCTATGAATCTGGAACAGAAGACGAGCAAGCAGCATTTGCGAAGGAGGTTGAAAGGTTTTACAGAGAGAGTAACCTTGAATACAAGGCCCCAAAGTTCTATAAAGAAGAACTGAATTTGCTCAAGTATGTTCACTTATTCCTGAAGCTCAAGTGCTTAACGTTAAAAACCCTTTCTGTGATGTGTTAGTTCTTTAATGTCATTTATCTTGTCTCAGGTTATGGAGAGCAGTGATCAAACTGGGAGGCTATGAACAGGTTTGCTTTCTCTCTTTCTTTAAATAATCCTTCATCTTCTTCTGTTTTGCATCATTTGTTTGCAGCGACTTTATAAGGACGGTTAATCTTGAATTCAGACAAGCTGACATATATTGTACATCAGCAACTAAAAACTTGTGTTGAAGGTTGGAAAGGGAAATCATCAATTGACTTCCTGATTAGTAACTCATATAATATTTATGCTATTTTTTGGAGAAGCTTGCATTGCATTAAACAAGTTTATAATTGGGAGAAGCACCAAGAAGTCCTTCTTTTGTTTGTAAAGGATAACTATGCGCATTTGAACTTTTATTCTATCGATAAGTTAATTGTTTGAAATTTCCCCAAATTGGCTCAATTTATAAAAAAAAAATATTTTATACCCTTTATGTTCCTCACTATAAACAGTTCTACCAAAGTTCCCATCGACCTACTTTTTGCCCCCTTTGTCTGGTTGAGATTATGAAACATTAGCATACTATCCCCAGTAGTAGATTAATAATGTAAATTTACAATTCCAAGCATATTATGTTCCTTACAAATTCAATTACATTTATACAGTTACATCTGATTGTTAACCAACTTACAGTTAGTAAGAAAATATTATGACCTTGTTTTCTCTACTAAACAAAGTACCCTTTTTTTCACAATAACTAGGTATTCGGACTACCATTGACCTTGACTGTCGGTTCATTATACTATTCACCTTTTTTTCACTTCTGCCAGTTGATGTCACTCTAAAATATCTATACAACTTCTTGTTGTTGGATGCTATTTAGTTTTTACTGCAGGTAAAATTTCCAGTTATAGCTTTATGTGGCTTCACAAACATGCATAAATCCTTTGGAAAAATATGCATCTGATTATTGCCTTTGAGAAGGTATGACAGGATGCATTTTGTTTGTAACTCTTTGCAGGTGACATCATGCAAGTTGTGGCGTCAAGTGGGAGAATCATTCAGACCCCCAAAGTAAGGATGATTCTGGTTTTAGTTGATATTTATCATGTATCTTATTGAGTAGTTTTTTGGGGTTAGAAACCAGGGAAAACTGCAGTTACAGCGTACATTTGGGTCTATAAATAGCAAAAACTGTGGTTTGTCTACCGGATGCACGAGGACTAATTTTGTTATTCTTGTTGTTTTCAAGAGGTGAAAACTGATTGGAGTATTAATGGTTATGCATATTCTTTCAGTTTGCTGGGTTTGCATACAGGAAGAAAGTGTTCCTAAGACCACCCCGTCTGTCCTTTCATAGGAAATGGCAAACCTCAATATCCTTGTCTTGTTTTAGTCTGATGGTCAAGCCTATTGCTCTTTTTGTGTAACTTTCTGTTTTCTATTTTTAGTTTAATATTTAATTGTTGATTACATTTTTGATTGAACAGGACCTGTACTACTGTTTCTTGGACATTTCGAATATTTTATGAAAAGGTTATTCTCTAATTTCTAGCTACATCTGTGGTATTTTATATTTCTATTTGTTTTTTTTTTATACACACTTCTTCAGATTCGCGCTTCCTTCATGCAGGCATTACTTGAATATGAAAAGCATAAAATGCGTAATGGGGAGCTCCCCTTCTCTGATGGTCCCTTGACAGAGCCAATCAGGGTTGAAAATCAGGTAATCTGAAATAGCTAATGCAGATTTTGTCATTTTATGTGTTTTGTACATCCAGCACTTGAGGTTTAAGATTCGTCCATATATTTGTAATGTCACTCTAAAATCTACCAGTGGAATGTGGTGGCTGTGAGGACATTTTGTTTTTGAAGAGATAAAATTGCTATGTGGATGAACATGGATTCTTGTGCAATATAGTATTTATGGTGTAAGAATGGAAAAGATAGCTTTTTCGAACTCTTATTGTGGTCCGATGGAAAGCCGAAAGGTAGCTGTTGTAAACTTTTTTATTGGTGTAGGGTCTTTGGCTGTGATTCTAGTTGCCTTCTTTGTGGATCAGTTATTTAAGGCAGAATATAAATGCTGCATTCTTACTGGGTGGTATGTGGACAAGAAATACTTGAGTCATTTTCTTGCTGCTCCTATAATTGTAAATGAATTTAGATTTTCTTTTCTCCTTTTTCTTTGCCCCTCCATCTTTCTCATAAGAATGTGAATTTTTCTGTCAGCAGTAAATAATTAATTCATTCTGTATAAATATTATTGCAGGCCCCAGGAAGTCAAGCTCTCGGATCAGGTAGGGCTCGAAGAGACGCTGCAGCTCGTGCCATGGAGGGGTGGCACTCCCAGCGTCTTCTTGGTAATGGTCAGGTTTGTCATCCAATTATTAAGGTGTGTGTAGAACTCCAAAGACTTAAATATTCGTTTTTTTTTCTTTTGAGAAAGATTTAAATATTCTGATGTTACTAAATAACTTTTTATGTAATTATTAGACAATGTTTCTGTTTAACTTATGGATTTTCCTTGTTTCTTTCCCTTATCTGAACAAGGATAAGAACTTGAATTCTACACCGAAGGGTGACAAGCTGCTAAAAACTAACGGTACAGAATAACTAACTGGATCAGTATTTTCATTAATTTCATTGCAGAAGTGGTGTTATCTGAACTTATATTATTGACTCAGGTTTACTGAAGCGTAAAAAGCCATCGAGTGTTGAGCGTTCTGTCCTTGTTCCTCACATGAAAGCAATGAAGCCACAGTTAGGATTGCTGGTTCCTTTATTGTCAATGTCATGGGCATTGATTATTGATTGATAGTGAAACCTAATATTCTCATTTTGAAAATTCTAAAACTGGGTTTTCTTTTGGCAGAGTGGATTCAATGGTTATTGATATTGGACCTCCAGCTGATTGGGTGAAGATCAATGTGCAAAAAACTGTAAGATTTAATCCACCTTCTCATATCAGTTATCACACGTCAATATGTAGACCTTAATCTATTCTTCTCGCATTTATGATCTGGTGTTTTTGACTCTACACAGAATGACTGCTTTGAAATATATGCTTTAGTTCCAGGACTTCTGCGTGAGGAGGTAATGTATCACTTGAAGTCTGTTATTCAGTCTCAATTCTCTAATATCTTATTGCAACACCAATCTATGCTTTTGAAATTTTCCTAGAATGCTTGATGTTGATCTCCAGTATTTGAAGTATTGTTCAACAAGCTCTTACTTTCTATGCCAAAAAATGTCTAAAGTATCATTCAACAGGCTCTTACTTATGCCAATAGTGTTTGTTTTTCAGGTGCATGTCCAATCTGATCCAGCAGGACGCTTGATTATATCTGGTAACCCAGAGCAAGTGGATAATCCCTGGGGTGTGACACCCTTTAAAAAGGTTTGTCAAAGATAAATGGATTCAAGTGGTATTTTTGCTGATGGTTCATTGGAGTTTTTTGGATGTCTGAATCACTTGGAGAGTCCATTGGAGTCTTTTAGATGTCCAAGTCACTTTGAGATTCCATTTTTGGTCTTTTTTTTTATTCATTCAAATACTTCGAAACATTGGAATATTACCATGATATTAAGGGGGTTAAAGTCAAAGAATTTAGTAAAACTGTAAATTGCTGTAGGAATCTTGTTTATTCCACCAATTAAACACGCAGACTTGAGTTTGTTTACTGAAACCAAATGTGGGTTTTGCTTTCAGGTTGTCAGCTTACCTTCCAGAATTGATCCGCATCAGACATCTGCTGTGGTTACCCTGCATGGCCAGTTGTTTGTGCGCGTGCCATTTGAGCTGTCAGATATTTAGAATATGGAACTCTTTCGCTTAAAGCGAAACGGGAGATTACTCCAAGACAAAAAAGTAGTTTGGACAATGTCAAGCCTAACATGTAGTGTAAGTTGTTTAGTCACTGCTAGGATTGAAGCTCGAGACCGTCTAATTGGCTTTGTTTCTGCTTTTATTCTGTAATTAACAGTAGCAAATTAATCAAAATTGGATAATTATGAAACAAAATCTACTAGATATAATAGGCAAGCGAGAAAGCGTATAGCAGGACAAAAAAACAAAGACCTTCATGCGACGACCACACCCGACGGGTGATGAGTGGGTGTTTGCAAGGAATCGCTTTTTTTCTTTTTTCTCTTTCTATGGCTCTTAACTCTAATGGGGATGCTGAAGTGACATGCAATTGCATATTTGCATGTCACTGAAACCAATTTATTGCTTGACTATGTCTTTTAAATAGTTGCTTTGTGCATCAAAGTATGCTAAGAAATTTGGCTTTGTTTCATTCTATGAGGTTAAATTTCATAAAAGCAAGCTCCTAAGGGGGGAGGGGAGGAGGGCAAAAGAAGGAACAGTGAGTAGTGACCTCGTTCAGTTCTGAAGAACAAAATAGGGCACTGGAATTCCCTGCTGTACTCCAGACAGACACCAAAAGAATAAACAGATGAACCTTTTTACCTAGATTAATTTTAGTCTTAGTTTTATATAATGTATGCTAACGGGTTCAAACCACAAAAAATGATAAATTTGGGCCATTCCTCTAATTGACATGCTGACAAATGAGATTTTGATTGTCATTGTCAGTTAGGACTGAGAATGCTCATTCTTTTGCTATGCCAATGTTTTAGCATTCAACAATCACCAGTACAATTAAGATAATGTTCAGTTTACACACCCTAATGCATCAATTTTGCTCGTCAATAAATTAGCCTTTTGTCTGCGTCTCTTCCACTGTCCATCAGAACCCCTTCTCTGTCAAAGCCCAGCCCCCACCCCAACCCCCACCAACCAACCTAGCAGGTTGCCTATTTTCGATCATTTTTTAGAAGAGAAAACTTGCAAAAACTTCATTTTACTACCCTGATTGTTAGACCTGAGTTGGAGATTTCTTGAGTAGGTTTGCAATGCTAGAAATTCCCTGTCTGTTTTTCACCATATTTTTTCTTCTGCTCATGGGAACTGAAATCCTGACCCAGTGCCATCTGCATTTGTTGCCGCCTGAGGTGGGCTGATGGCAATCCATAGTAAAGACAGTGTGATTGCAATGAGACCAGACCAGACAAACACAATTGTTGGTGTCTTCCCTCTCCTTCCCATCAAACCTTTGGCGAAAGGGTACAGATGGGCCAACACCCAGAAGCTAAAGAAAGCTCCACCAATGAACTTACTCCATTGTGGAACTGTGCTGTATACCGTCCTTATAAATGCAAAGGCTATAGCAATTATGTTTGTCATGGCAATGACAATTGGTGGAATCATCAATGACGTCCATTTCACAATATACAAGTCTGCAAAAATGTCGTCTACATCGTCTCCTGCAGACTTGGAAGTCAGAGTGAAAGATATTTCAATCCCTGCAATCACTTTAAGAAGACCTTGTACAACAGCAGCAAAGTGAGCGCTGGTTCCGGAAATGAGCCAGAATTGTTCGTTCCTCCACCATTCTTCCAACCCTATACCCGACCATCTCAACTCAAGGATAGCAAGCATGATGAGGCAAACAGTTATAGTTAGGAGGTAGACTAAAAATGTAATGCTCAGTGTTTCCACAATGAAGAATCCTGAGAAAAGGGAGAGCGCCGGGAGGAAGCAGTAGACTATCAGGAACATAGAGGTGAACGGATAGATGCCAACATTAAGATAGGCAAGGCGCTGAAGTAACTTGAGCTTCCTCGAGGCAAGAAAGGCGTTGTTTCTAGAGAAGAAAATTTCCACGGAGCCTGTTGCCCAGCGAAGCACCTGGTGGAGTCGATCTGTGAGGTTAATTGGAGCTGATCCACGAAATGCATCACGCTTGGTTACACAATAGACAGAATGCCATCCACGGTTGTGCATACGATAGCCTGTTACCACATCTTCTGTGACTGAACCATAAATCCATCCCACCCGGTCACCCCATTCGGTCTTGTCCTCGTACCTGTAGTAGCATTGACATTATACATTCAGTTTCAGAAATATGTGCTCAAGTTTAAAGAGACGAGATGAAGAAAAGCATACCAGCAAGAAATGACAGAGACAGATTCAGCAACTGTAGTTGCATCAAGCGGTTCGCGTGGAACCCTTAGAGCTCCCGGGGGACGTCCATACTTAACAGCAGGATGATCAGCAAGGGGCCGGGCTTGGTACTCAGCAATTGGTATAGATTCAGCCAGCATTGTAGAGTTTCCAAACCGCTTGGGCAGTAGATTCAAATCAAGATCAGGGTCAAAGTCTGTGGCTGTCAGCGGACGTGTTTCAGCAGCATCATTGCTCTTCTGCTCATACTTGTCAGGATTTGGCGGATCAAACCCATATAGTGCAAACCGTCTGAACATGCAACCAGTTCCCACATAAACTGGACCCTGCGCTCAGGTATGATAAAATCATTCTCAAATACATTGATTTCCTGGAAACGATAGTACATACTTTATATTAATTACATTTTCTGATTGTAACTTGTACCTGCACACCATCAAGGGCACGCATTTGTCCATCAAAAAACACAGTATTGTGATTAGCATATCTGTCAGAGGGATCAATGCCTTCAAATCTTTGGGGAAACTGTATGTAGCAGATGTTTTCGCCACCTCTGTCCATCATGAAGCACATTCCTTCTCTGATGGCTTTACAGTTGTAGATGTAATGATCACAGTCCAAATTGAGAATGAAAGGGCCATTGGACAGAATGGCAGAAGCTCGTACCAAGGCATTCATTGCGCCAGCTTTCTTGTTATGGTCATAGCCTGGCCTCTTTTCACGCGAGACATATACAAACATAGGAAGGCGTATATCAACGTCCGTGAAGTCTATTATCTTGTCATCTGCACCTCCCATAAGTGGGTCAGGGCTAGGAGGCTTAAGCATCACCTGCACTTGCAGAGTAAAATCCTTCTTACTTTTGATCAGGACGGAAATAAATTCATTATAGAAATAGAAACTCAGTACCTGAAGAATTCCAGCATGGTCACCTTTGGAATGTTCAGGAGCAGGGGAGGCCCAAGTTCCAGGCCAGTGGCTGCCATCTGCCATCCATGTAGCTTTCTGGATCTTTATAGGCTCCATAGGATCAGCTGCACTCTCCCTCATGTGCTTCAACATTTTCATCTCCTCTCTTGCATTAAAAGCATCTGATCTTCTCCTGATTGAATCTGGGAGCCCATTGATCCTCACCTTGAACTCGTCGTACTCCCGCTTTATTCTTCTCCTGTCTTTCACAAAATCAGTCCTGCTCTTGTTCTTCGTTGGATCAACTTTTAGGCTGAAGTAGGTTTCAGGATTCCTTGGCTCAATATTATGTTTTCGGCAAAAAGGAACCCACAGATCAGCAAAGCTTGCAGCCTCAGCCATTGCCTCAAAAGTAAGGAGTGCACCTCCATCATCAGATATATAGCAAGCTATCTTCTCCACAGGGTAATCTACTGATAGAATTGAAAGGATAGTATTGGCAGTTACAAGGGGCGGCTCTTTGTCAGGGTCAGCAGTGGACACAAACAAATCAACACCAGGGAGATCAGAGCGTCCGCTGGGATTGGATGGTGATGGCATTTCAAACTTATCGCGAAGAACCTCAAGGTCAGTGGAACGATTGACAGGGCAAAGTTTGGGAATCTGATCCAAGATCCAGGAGAACGCAAACCATATTTCGCAGACCACTGACATAAGCCACAACCATCTTGCATCTTCATTTGGATTGTTAACTCTCCAGTTCAAGAAGAATCCGAGCACCACCAGTCGAACCAGTATCAGCAATCTGTATGGTTTTACCTTCGAATTATATGCATTATATGTATGGAATAGCACGGAGGAAGTTTATTCTACAAGTAAAAATTGCTGTCTATTATTACCTGTAGGGACTCATAATTGCTGCTGGCATTGTCATTTTGCGACTGAGGGGCTTCCACGGTTTATCCATATTTTCAACCATGCCGCCTTTGAATCCATCATCGTCATCATCGCCGTACATGTCATCCTGAGGCCAGAAGGCATTACCATAGCCGTAAGTACCTTTCGTTTCGAACAACCAGCGGTTGTGATCAAATTCGCCAGTTTGGTTTCTTTTCATCATTGACATGTTGTTGCGGTCATCTTTATTTGGCGCAGGCAATGGCAGAGCTCCACTAGAGAAATCAGGAACTTCATCATCATAATCTCCAACTTTATAAGGCTCCTTGCAGCCTGGACATAAACCCGTCTCCTTTTGGGCGTCAAGGTAGCAATCCCTACAAATTTTGAACCTGGAAAAACACATCTTTTAGACATGGAAGAGTATTTCTTGGCAGAAACATATGATATGAGCTTGACGACTAATCGGGGATATGTATATTTCACCTGCATTCACAAGGGATGACATCATTTCCTCTTTCATCCTTCATGATCTTGCCATCACAAGCAGGCATTGCACAAGAAGAGCCTTTGGATCCAGCCATCTGAGGATGTGTGACTTCAGATTCAATGACCTTGTCCATGAGATGTGCACGGGTTACACTGTTGAATCCGCCAGTAAAAAGAGAATTGGAGACATACTGCTCTTCAGCTTTTACGGCGACAGAGGAATCCATTGGCTGGTTATCAGGGGTGGGAGGAATGTGTACGGTGTAGTTCATGTAGTCACCTGATATCTCTCCTGACATGTCAAGGTCTTCACGTGAAAGACTAACATATCTTCCGCTCGAAGTCCTCCTGGCAAATTTCACCGTTTGCCCACTTGAAGAACGATTTCCCTGGGAACCACTCGACCCTCCAGGAGTACGTAAAGCCTTCTTGGATGGTTGTGAAGATAGAGACGCCATTTCTTTTTCACTATTTCCTTTTTGGGATATTATTATGCCTGTGGAACCATTGCTTAATGTTTACCTACCTCTGCAACATTACATTCAATGATGACAGGATTTGGAGAAGGAAGCAGACCCATCGCCATGCTTGTTTCTGGTATACATTCTAATAATATTCAAAGGAAAGAGAGACTCAGGAAAATGGATTTCTATGGTAAGAGACCAAGTCCCCATATTATTATGGCTGTTAATTTTGATGGTATTTACGGGTTTCAAGGAGATTTATTTGTGGCATTTTTCATTCTTCAACACTTTGTTTAATTCTTTCTTCCACGTTCTTATGATATATTACAGATAATTCATATATCTATTTAATGTTTGTTTGTTTTTTTTTTTTAGCGAAAATTAAATGTATGTTATAAACTCATGAGGTTCCCAAAAAGAAAATTCAGTTTATAACCAACGCCATCAAATACTAGCCTACCATTACCATTTTTTTACTATATCCATTGTCACATTGCTGGGGTTACTAATAATAATATAAAAATAATTTAACAAAAGTCTCAATATTTATACTATAATCTCACATTTCTTTTTTTCTAAAAAATAATAATTTAAAATATTTTAAAGCCTTTTTCTTAACAAAATTTCTAATATTTTAAAAACTTAATAATATAATAAATATCAAAATTTCTTAAGATATATTTATTGATAATATTATATATAATAAATACATTGGGATAGAGATTATTATAGAATTAGAAAATTGATTTATTAATTTAGGTAATACTAAAAATATAATTAAACTGGTATATGTTAATATTAGAATCATTTTTAATTAAAAAATAACTTATTAGTCATTATTATTAAATACACAATATATATATAAAAAGATACATTAAAATAATACTTATATATAAAATATAATTACAGATATACGTCCAAAACAAGAATTTTTTTTTTATCTTGATTCATTAATTTTATAAAGATATACTTAATATGTTATTTTCTAGAAGTATAAATCAATTATGATTATGATACTATTTTATTAACTAATATAATATTAAAAATATAATATAATATTATTTTATAATTATAATTTATTAATTAATAAATTAAATTATATAATAAATAAAAAAATTTATGAGTATGATATTTATATGTTAAAAATAAGTATTAATTTTTAATTTTTTACGTATAAAAATAAATACAGTCAAAAAAATTTATACTTTGATATATATATATATATATATATATATATATATATATATATATATATATATATATATATATATATATATATATATATATATATAGACATGTATTAAATTATTTAAAATTAATATATATACATTAATCATTTATTAATTTAATATATAAATAAAAATATATTATTAATGTAAGCGACAATTTTTCATGTACTTTTTATTACAATGTTTTTGATTAATTTTGCACGTTTTTATCATTCATGGAGAAGTATCATGTAATCTGTCTCAGACACAAGCTGGAACATTCATCTTCACAAGTAAGTGGACTGCAACCTCCAGAGCTAAAGCTTCTGCAAAAAGAGAAGAGGCTTGCACAGTCTTAGTTGCTCCATTAATTATTCTCTGTTGGAGAATGGAGAGATAAAAAAAGAAAAATAAAATGATATAAAGAAAGAAAGAATGACAAGAACTCCACACGGAAAAGAAGAGAGAAAAAGAAATGGTTTATAAGTTGATGGTGTAGCAAACTAAAGGGGGTTAGGCCATTTTGATAGAAGACTACAACAACATCAGCTCAAGCTCATTTTGCAAATATGGAAGATGTCTTAGGCCAGCACTCCTCGGCCTGCCGAAATTCCAATAGTGGTACTAGAGCTCAAAAGGCTTAACCGCCGCAAGTCTTGAACCTGTGAAAGAAATAAAATGGGCTGGACATGTAAGGCCACTGCAAAAGAATCGACATTTGAGCCAAGTTGGAAATATAGGGTTAGACTCGCAAATAGAAGATGGAGGGCCACCCAAATTGGAAATGGGTTAGACATTTAAGGGCCAGACTCACAAATAATATGTGTGGGCAAATGATAACTGGGCTCTAAAGAGTGGGTCAAGCCTAGTTATATTTGAGGGGGGAGTATTGGAGAATGAAAAATAGAAAAAGGAAAAACGATGTAAAGAAAGATAAATAATCCCACACCAAAGAGAAAAAGAAGGGAGAAAGAAATGACTTATAAGTTGATGGTGTAGCAATATAGCCATTTTGAGAAAAGGCTACAACAACATAAGCTCAAGCCTATTTTGCAAATACGGAAGATGTCTCAGGCTCAACGCTCCTCGGCTCGCCGAAATTCCAACATTATCAATAATTATATTTTCACTGATCATGATTTAGAGGTATTCAACTGCTAGGTCCTATCCAATTCCTATAAGAGGCTTACATAGATTGAGTTCATTGGATGTTCCTTGTAGTTTTGAATTCTTTAAATGACTTTGCATCTCCATAAAAAGGAAACAATTGACTTAATAAGATCTTTCAAAGTGCGAAATAGACGTCCAAATGAGAGGGTGAATCGGACTTCTCAAACTTCTCTATCTAGATATCTTACTTATTTGAATATGGTTATAGAAATATTTGCAAGAGTTCTGTTAGATACTTGATGCAAACTGCATAGATATTTAACTGAGCTTAGAAGGCTTTCTGTTAGATATTTACAGTAGTAAGCCAACGTTCTTTCAACAGATACTTCAACTGTTATGACTTGCTCACTGTTCTATAGATACTTCATGATTGGATAAGTAGGAGGATGCAAAGAGATAAATATCTTATGCATGTTAAAGAATAGCTAGATATCTAATTAGATAGTTTTTATATGTAATATGATATAGATAGCTAACAAAGTGGATAATAGTATTAGATATATAATAAATGCACAAGTTAAAGATGTTAACACAAAGACCTACATCCGGTCCTCAAAGGATCACACCTTAAGATTTACTCTACTAGTGGGCTCTATTAACGATTAGAGATCAAGCCTTACAAGGTTCTGATACTAAGAAACCTTACTCAGTCTGAAATATCTTCTCTCTGATTGACTCACAGAAGTTATTAGGCTTCTATCAACCTCTCACTTACTTCTTTAGATGCAAATGGACTTCTCACAAACTTTTCAAAGGAGGCTATGTCACCTAACAGACAACAAGTTTTCACATTCGGTGCCTGGAAACCATACAAGAGATTTTCTCTTTAAAAAAAAACTTAAAATAACAGAATTCTATATGGATCAAATGCAAATTTAATGCAAGAAAACTGGAATGAAAAAAGAAGATGAAGAGTGGTAAAAGTAGCTCTCGGGTCTTGAAGAGTTTTTAGAGAGCAAATATTATTTTTCTTTATTGTTTTGGTAGGTGAAGCTCTTATTTATTAAGCAACAAGAAACTAGCTGTTAGATACATTTCTTAAAGTTATTTTAGATATGCACAAAAGGAAGCTTTTCAAAATTTACTTTAGAAGCCTTTACAGTTGTTGATTTAAACATTTGACACACTTTTTAGCTTTTTGTACTAATAGTTAGTGGAAAGCTGTCAAAAAAACCCTGTTACTGTGGCAAACAACTAAAATTAACAGAGTGAGGTTGCTTCTACTTCACCCAATATAAACTAGTCATTTGGACACATGTATGGTATATATAACTGTATGAGAAAATGATATGTCAGACTAGATAACTGATATATATCTTAAAAGTATCAAATAAATGTCTGATGAAAGATAGATATCTTAAAAATCTGAGAGTTTATGCACTAAAAACATATTTGAGAAAATCATAATATGTCTTTATATGATTTTGAAATCAGAAGATGACTTGAAATCTTACAATGCATCAAAATTATTTTGTCAAAGCAATTGATCCATTTAATAAAATATCTAAAAGACATGTATTTCTAAATAGAGATTACTGACTTATAGACTTCTTATTCTTGATGTCTAAGTGTTGCTCTAAGTAAGGTAGATGACTACTCTGACCACTCTACTCTGCTAGTCATCTTATCAAATTTTTCTTGTACCTGTATTATTGGATGTATGATAAATAATATTAAAATATCTAATAATATCAAAACTTAAATTATTACTAACAAACCTTTTTAAAGACTACACTATTTCTAGTTTCTTAGATATTTTAAGCAAATGAATGAGATAAACATCGTTACAAAAGTCATATCTAAATTAATCAATTGAGTCTGTTATTCTCTGAAAGACCTAAAACTCATTAAATTAAGAATATAAATCACTGATTCGAGTAATTTTTTATACGTATATTCACATTGATTTAACTCATAAAATATATCAATTTATTTATTTATATTGAATGAATAAGCGTTGTGATGCTGTTGATAAGTACCCTAAACGATGCAAAAAGGAATATAAAAGGCTCAAAAGCACCAAGTGAAGTGAAAAGGTGTAACATCCGAAATTTTTTTAGCATTTATTTATGCTCATATGATGTGTGCCATGCATGTATTTAATTAATTAATGTATTCTATACCAAAAATAATAATGTATTCGATTTAATTGAACCAATTAAATCCTGGAAGAGCACAAAAATAATACATGTGTAGAAATGAATCTTAAATTACCATTCTAAAAGCTCTATTCTCTACACAGTCTCCCTGTGTTACTGAACGATCACTTATTTCTCACCGAATTTATTTCTCTCTTTCTCTTTCCTCTCCTTTCTTTCTTAAACACAAAAACTAAAAGTCCTACTCTTAACCCTCTCAAATCTCTCTCGTTCCAAAAAGTTCAAATAAATAAATCTCAAAATATTAACACTCATCTACTAAGCTTTCTAATAGACCAAAGTCTCTACCATTAACCCAAAGATTATAAATTTTTTAAAAAAACTACATGAGCAGTTACTATATTTTACACTTTATAATAAAAAGGTATTAAACTTTTAATTTATAACTAAATTTTAATTTGAATTACATCGGTGAATTTTTCCAGTTAGTTTGGAGGTAAGTTTTATGGGCGATTACTAAACTTTCTACTTTGTAACAAAAACGTACAAAATATTTGATTTATTGCTAAATGGCTATTGATGACTTTAGTCTTATGTGTCTTAGCTTAATCTTGCAATGCAACAAATAGTGAGAAGACAATAAGGAAACTAGGCAAAGCCACTCTAAGAGTTAAATGAGTAGGGTATCTAGGAAAAGGAAAAGGATAAAGGGTTTTAGTATTAGGGTTTCTCTATCTAATCTCATATTTTTTATATTTGAGATAAGGACAAGGTTTAAGGGAGTCTTCTTTCTCATTGATCTACTCCCTTCCTCCATTATGATTGGTTGCTTCCTTTTATGTTCTGGCTTCCTCACTAGCTAATGGTACTGTTGTTTTTAGGTATAGAGACCCTTTTCATGTAGTTATTTCTTTGTCCCTAAACTACGTATGTAGGCGACCTGCTGGATCTTCTGGATCAAGTCATTCTTGATGGCTCTTTTCTGAGGTTGCGGTGGTGGTGACACATGTTACTTAATGAGGCTGGCTAGTTGGTCTTGCATGTTTCTAGCTCGGTTTTCGTTTGCAACAGGTCTTGGTCTCTTAGGAGATTTTTTTATCAAATCTTAGGAGACATGTTATCAGTTACTAAACTTCAATTTCAAAATATCAATGAATTTTTCTAACATACTTAGATGATGTGGTATTTGAAAAAGGATATTCAAAGAATTTCCCTTCTCTAACTCTACATCATGAATAACACATGTAAAATGTAGCTTATATTGAATTGCTGAGTTGGGATGCCTCCCTCCTTCACGCCAGCCAGAGAAAAGTGAGAAAGTGATGGTAGAGACATGAATGGGTTGGTACTTGGTAGTTTGGGACAGTTCCCCTTGGTGGCTTAATTTTTCTTGAATTAATAAGATTTTGGATGTCATGTTTCAGCTTTAAAAACCGATCAATTTATTAGCCATTTATCTTATGGTACTTGCAATAGGTATTGCCTTTATATCTAGGAGGAATAGGATTTGGTGATAGTAATGAGGCAAGAGAAGAGGCATGAGTACACCATTCTTTTGAAGCTTTTGCAAGGCGTGGCTGAAAGTTATGCCGAAATTGACTTGATTATTTTTGCTTTTTCCTCCCAAAGTTATCTTCTTTCCTTCTGGATATGCCTTTTTGACCCGTTATACATGAGTCTCATTATAGATATCATTTCAATATGAGTGGCTGCTTCAATCAAAGAGTCATAAATAGTCCGGCTTGGAAATAGAAAATCTAGTCAGCAATTGGATACATAAATATTATTATAAACCCTAAAACTAATTTACTCTCTTCTTCTTTTGTTCCCAAAGAAAATCAAAAGCTATTTCTAACAAACAAAATACAATAAAATATGTCATGCTCAAAGTCTAAATATGATGTTATTATCTCAAGAACTAATCTCAAGACAACAAAAGAGCTCAATCATATTATTAAAATTTTTGAATCATAGTAGGTGTACTCTCAACTTAAATTTTTAAAAACTCCGAAGAACCTTAATTTCCAAAATAGCCAACTTATAATGCTTTGGAATCTTAATGATTAACTAGTTTATAATTTTGAAATAATAAACTAAACCCTATCTAAACTAGACCTGTTCATGGGCCTGGGTATCCGCCCGGCCTGCCCAGGCTCGCACTCCTTGGGCCGGGCTTGTACAAAAATTTTTGTGTACAAGTCCGGCCCGACCCGAATCTCAAAAAAGCTCGTAGTCCTCGGGCCGGGCTTAGAATTTATATAAAAACCTAAGTCCGGCCCGGCCCGGCTCGAAGTCTAATTTAGTTAAGAAAAAGAAATGTCATACTTACAGAATATAATTGAGTTTTATAAACCACTTAACTACCTATTATTTCTGTTTATAATTTTCATGTTATTAATAATATCAAACCCTAAACAACCTTGTTGTACATTGTAGAACCGAGTCAGGCCCGACCCGAACCCGCCCAGGCCCGACCTCTTTATACAGGTTTAACAATTAATCGGGCCGGGCCGGGCTTTTCAAAAGATTTCGAGCTTGGGCTTGGGCTCAGATATATTAAAAAATTCTCAGGCTTGAGCGGGCTCGGGCTTGTCCAAAATCAAGTCAGGCCTGGTCAGGCCCGGCCCATGAACAGGTCTAATCTAAACTAGTAAAATTAATATCCTTTAATACTTTTTCTAGTCATCAGCTCCACTTGATCAAATCAATTAATTTGAGACTGTCAGTCTTGAGAGTGAGTTAAAATCATATAATCCAAAACAAACACAACCATCACTATAAAATAATTATTTAAATAAATATAAAACTATCAAGAAATAATTAAAATACATGTCATGTCATCTTTTAGAAAATTTAATTTAATAAATACAGGATGAGAACATCAACGGAACCCTATACTCCTATCAGCCAATCGACTCGCTTATAATAAGACTGACGCCGAGAGCAAAGCTTGAGCAGGGTCCATAAATTAGTCTGATCAATTAATTACCAATATAACCGGCACCCAGAGAGCAATGCTCGACCAAGGTACTTTCCTCCGGCAAATCATAATTTCTGTAAGTGTAGAGCGCGATGCTCGACCAGAACACATCATATAAATATTTTCCTATTACGTGTCTCTAATTTATACCGGTACGTACGCGGTCTTAATGCAACCCCTCAGATGGGATTTTTACTGCTGTCTCATCCCCAACTATAGTACAATCTTAGTATCAATAATATTAAAATAGTGTAAATCATAGACAATAATTGAATTACTTAATTTAATGTTAAATGCTAAAATTGAATAGTATCGGTTTAAATAAAATTATAGTTATATGCAAAATTCATAATAAATATAATAATAGTGATAAAGAATAGTGGCAATTAAGATGATAATAATAATAATAATAATAATAATTAAAAATAGTAATAACAATAATTAAATTATATTGCATTAAATAGTGACATGACACATACATTGTTGATTATATGACTTTAACTCACAATTCTCTTGAATTTCTTTTAGCTACTCGTATGCCTCTGGTAGAGCTGGCTGAGCCATTAGATTATCTTTTTCTCAAAAATAATTCAATCAAATAAAAAAAAAAAATTCTATAAATAACTCTAGCCCTAGAATTCTACAATTTGACTATCTAAGAATCATGACTTGAAAATTCTACCGAAAATTCGCAGAACCTCTCCTAGAATAGAGATGTTTACCCCCTATATAACGGGTCCAGAACCTGTTAAAAGCACTTCTAATATTCATCAAATATTTAATAGGAGTCGGGTCACTCATATTTGCATCATTTTTCTGACTCCGCAACACAACACACTTAACAATAAACAATCCGACATTTATATTTATTTCCCAATTCAACTCACAAATAAATTTCTTAGAATTTTTAATTTAATTATTTATAGCCACAATTATTACAAAACTAAATATTTATTAATTTTATTAATTAATTTATAATATTTATAATTAATAGAATAATTAATTAAATTAAATTAAGTTAATTAATTATTTATAATTAATAATTAATAATGTTAATATTTTCTAAAATCTTTAGATAATTCTTTGAGTCCATTTAAATTTTTACCGAGCCAAAAATCAAAAGTTCTGCGCATATGAAAAACATCGGAGTTCAAAAAGTTGATACAATCAACGGCGTCAGAATTTGAATCCAGAGGCGCTACGAAAAACTTGAGATGTGTGGAGTCCAGATATGCAAATATCTACATTGGAATCTCGTTGGAAGCCATCCGATCGAGGCCGAAAATTTTCGGCTTTAATGAGACTTGGACACAGCTTCCGGTGACGGAAAAATAGAGATAAGGGCTGCTCTTGATGTTTCTGATGGTGGGGAGTCCATTTCTGATGCTGCTTTGCCCAAAAGACGATGGAAAATGGTGGTTTGAAGAGGTGGCAGCCGATTTGGGTGCTTTCTTCCTCAAAGTCGTCGCTTTTCCAGTCAAAGAATTTGAGAGAACGAGTTGCTAGTGAAAGGAGGAGAGGGAGATATTTTGGGGCTGACTGGTGGTGGTTATGGAAGAAAATAAGGGAGGAGCGGGTGTGCAGCGTGAGGAAGAAGAAGAATGGGAAGGGAGGTGATTTTTTTGTTTATTGTTTTAAGGAAAATTGTATTTTAGTCCCTCCAATTAAGCCTAGCCACAACAAAATCCTCATCCTTAATGTTTTGTTCACTTTCCCCCTTATATATATATATATATACACATACATACACACTTATACATAATCCTTAGTTAAAATAAATCAACATTAGTTTTAAACATGTTAAAATTATAATTACTATCTAGACAATAAATAATATAATTTAGGTCCATTTATATTTTAATAATAAATGTACACGTTAAAGTTATTTTAATAAAATTCTAACTTTTTTGTTTAAAATCACAAAGCTAGATTTAAAATTCACCAAAGTTAATATAATATAATTATTTGTGACAGTACTAAATTAAGTGGTACCTATAGTAATCAGTTATTAAAATAATTTCTTAAATATTCAATTTAACATTGAAAATATTTATTTACCAAAATGCCCCCAAAAATAAATAAAATTAGAATTCAGAATTACGGGTATTACAGGCTTTTTCAGGTTTTCTGATCAGCAAGCTAATTTTTTAATTATTGTTTTCATTTTATATATAGTATTTCTTGAGAAGATCCAAGTTGATGGGCTTAGTGAATTCATTCCTTTCTAGGTTTGAAATCTTAGCAGCATCCTTGGGCAAGATTTTCTTCACAAGATATGGGCCCTCCTAGTTAGGCCTAAATTTCCCTCTAGGATCAAACGATGTAGGCCTTGTGTACTTTAATACCAAATCACGAGCCTTGATCTTTCTTGGTTTTACTTTTTTATTGAATGCCCTGGCTACCGTCTTTTGGTAAACTACATCTGATACAGAGCCTTCATCATTTTTTCATCAATTGAAGCCACCCGTTGATACATCTGCTCAATCCATTAATACTCTGGTATTTTAGCTTCAAGCACTATTCTCAAAGACTTCAATTCCAGCTCAATTAGTAGAACCACTTCAGTCTCATAAACCATTGAGTATGGTGCTTGCCCCGTCGACATCTGCTCAGTGGTTTGATATCCCTAAAGTGCGAAGAGTAGTCGAAATGACTAGTCCTTATGATTTCACACCATTTTTGGGAGTATATTTTTTGAGTTTTTGTTGGCCGCTTCGGTCCTACTATTCACTTGAGACCTGCATGGGGAAGACCTGTGATGCTCAATCTTGTACTCTTTAGCAAATTTTCCAGCTCACCCATGAACTGTACCCCATTTTCCTTCATAACATGATCCAAGACTCCATATTTATAGATCAGGTTACTCTTTATAAACCGGGCCATTTACTTTGCTCCGATAGTAGTAAATGACTCAACCTTAACCTATTTAGAGAAGTAGTCAATTGTTGCGACTATGAACCTATGCCCATTTGAAGGAGGTTTTATCTCCCAATAATATCAATTTCCCAAGCTGCGAAAGACCATGAAGATGCTAGATTGTGAAGTTCGGTCAGAGAAAAATGACTCAGGTCACTATACAATTGGCATTCATGGCACTTCCTTACCAAGGCTATACAATCCTTCTACATCATCAACCAATAATAGCCTTGACGCATGATTTCTCTAGTTAATACTATGTCATTCATATGAGGCACACACATTTCTTTGTGCATTTCTTCTATTACCACTTACGCTTCTCCTTTAGCCAAACATCTTAGTTGAACACCCAAAGCCATTCTTCTGTACAATACCCCATCGTGGCTGATGTAGTTCTTAGCTTGGATCTGCAGTGCATACCTGTCTCTCGCAGATGCCTCTTTTAGATACTCCCTGCTTTCTATAAACTTCTACAAATCGTAGAACTAGGGCTTCTCTTATGAGCCCGTCTAAATATCCATGATCCACTCCCCACAGTAGCAAGGCGCTCTAGATTTTATAATTACCAACGACTTCATCGGGAGCTGTGCGGGATTGTCCTACATAGATGAAAGGGTGGTCAATGCATCCGCCATCTGGTTCTCATCTCTAGGCAAGTGTATGAATGGACACTTGCAAAAATTGTAAACCAAAGTCCTGAGATAGTTGAAATATGGTTTCAATCTCTCTTCCTTCACTTCCCATTCTTCAATGGCCTACTAAATCATTAGCATAGAGTCCTCGTATACCATCATCTACTTCACTCTTGCTACCATGGTCGCTTATAATCCATACAAATATGCATCGTACTTGGCCACATTATTTGTTACCTTAAAGTCCAATTATTTGGCCATTGGCAGCATCTCTTCTTCTAGCGTGATCAAGACCACTCCTAACCCTGCACCTCTTGCATTCACTACTTAGTCAAAGTACATTCTCCATTCTTGGATCTCGATTGCTCCTAGATTCTCATCAGGAAAATCTAAATCCTAAGTGTCGTCTCCCTCAATTGCGTCATGTGATAGGAATTTTGCTACAACTTTTCCCTTGACCATCTTCTTGGTAAGGCACTAGATGTCGAATTCCGTTAGAAGTACTAACCACCTAGCCAACTTTTCCGTAAGAGATGAAGCTTCGAACAGATACTTCAGTTAATCTATTTTCGAAAGTGCTTGAACTCTATAAGATTAGAAGTCTCAACTTTTTCATAGCCCATATTATAGCCAAGTAAATTTTTTTCTATAAGATTGTTCTTTGACTCATAGGGTAGCAACTTCTGGTTGAGGTAATAAACTACATGCTTCATATCATTGGGCCTACACTTTGCCACCATTCCTATTGCTTCCTCTTCTAGAGGTAAGTAGAGGATTAGTAGCTTCTCATCCTTTGGCAATTTCAATACCAACAGCTTCATCAAGTACTTCCTTAATTTTTTCAAAGGCTTACTGATAATGTTCATCCCATAATGGGTTGCTGTTTTCTCAGAAGTTTGAAAATAGGATCAAAAACCATTATGAGTATGAAAATGAACCTACTAATGTACTGTAAGCATCCTAGAAATCCTTTGACCTCTTTCTCTATCTTCGATGTTGGCATTTCCTGAATCGCCTTAACCTTGTTTGGATCAATTTCTATTCCTTGTTAACTTACTGTGTGCCCCAACAACTTTCCTAACGTCACTCTAAACATGCTCTTCTTTGAGTTAGGTATTAGGTTATACTTTTCCACTCGTCCTAAAAATCTATCTAGAGCCTAGAAGTGCCCTTCCTTTATTTCAGATTGAACATCATGTCATCCACATACACCTCCACCGTCTTATGTATTATATCATGAAACAAGATAACAACTACTCTCTGATAAATTGCTCATGCATTCTATAGTCAAAAAGGCATAACCTTGTAATAGTACGTGCCCCATTCGGTGATGAATGCAGTCTTTAACTTGTCCACGACTACCATCATGATCTGATTATATCTGAAAAATCCGTCTGTGAAAGAATACAAATACAATGTGCTTGAATTTGCATTATCGACTATCATGTCCATGTGATGAAGGGGAAAGTCATCCTTAGGGCAAGCCTTATTCAAGTCTTGATAATCTACACACATTCTAACTTTTTTTGTCTTTCTTCGGTACTAGGATGATATTCGCTAACCATTTAGAGTAGTCGACTATATTGAGGAAATTGGCTTTTACCTGCTTGGCGACCTCTTCATGGATCTATTCTACCCATTCGAACCTTAGCCTTCTCATGTTCTGCCTGATAGGCTTGATGTGCAGATAGGTCAGAATATGGTGCTCTGTTATTTTTCTATCTAATCCCAGCATATCGTTATACGACCAAGCAAATACTGATTTTTTTTTCTAATATTCTTTCAAATTCTCTCATCTCCTTAGGAGTTATATCATGAGCGATAGAAATGTCCTCAGGGTTTTCATTTGTGCCTAAATTAATTTTAGTATAATTAATTTCAAATATGCACATGTCATGATTATTAAAATGCATACTACCATCAGAAAGGACATCATACAAGTAAGCAAAAAAGGAGTTTATATCATTGATCTTAGAAGCAAAAATGACATCGTCCTTATAAAGATTGGGTGTTATTACATCATTTTCTTCATAAAATATATCAATGATATGTTTTTGTCTACTAATGTAGCTAAACCTTGTGAGCTCAAGTGATGGTTGCTATCTATGCAGCTACAATCTAAGGCAGTGTACCTATCGATGCAATCTAGCACTAATGGCGAGTATCAAGGTCGTATTCCTCGGGAAAGTGAAAGCCCAGAGTTACTCCTTTGTTCTTTGTTATATTAACCTAAAATGAATGATGAATAATTTCCAAACTAACTAATAGCTACAAGCTAAGTTCTAAGGGAGATGCAGGAGTAAATGTATAAATGAAATAACCAAGACAAGAAAGCAAACCCAAAGGGAGCCTAAACTAGTTGGCAATCAAACAAAAGATAAAGGATTGATGACTCCAGTTATGCTACCCGTGAACGAATTCTTAACTGAATTCGATTTCTCTCTCTCGATAACCGAATTTCTAGACCTAATAACCTAAAGTTGGAATCTCTTCCTACTATTGATTCTTAAATTAGAATTAAGCTTTGATCCGGCTAGTTAATTATCCTTATCTCTAAGTGATTATTAACTAGTTCTTGCTATTCAAAATTTCAATTGCCAAATGGACTTCTCAATCACATAAAGCAATCTAAACACCACAATTCACAACGTCTCATGAATAATGCATTATCTTATTAATATTGAAAGCAAGAAGAATACAAAACTAACTCAAACAATCCAACAATATAATATTAAGCCAACATAGTAAAGAAATCCCAATGGATTTAATCAATCTAGCTAAACATGTTCATTAAAACCCACAAGAATTTAATTACAACAATGAGTAAAGGTAGAGAAACCCGATTACACCCTTGGATGAGAGTAAACAGCCCCAATTCCTTTTGCTCAAATTGAAACCAATCAACGAACCTCGCCCAATCTTCAATCTTTGAAGGGAATCCAATTGAAACCTTGGTCCAAGTCTCCTTTTTCCTTGGTTCCAACTCAGAAAACCCTTAAAGAGAGAAAAATTAGGGTTTGGGACGTTCTCCCCCTGTTTTTATTTTCTTTCCTATTTTCTTTCTTTTAATTAATTCGTCCAGCTGCCACGAACATGTCCGTGTTGATGCCCGTGTTGGGAACACGGGCTGGTTTTGATGGGCGTGTTTGGAACACGGCCACGTGCTAATGCCCGTGTTACTCTTTGTGGTCGTGCTCCTTAACGCTTCTTTTTCTTTGATGTCGAATGCATCCAACACGGCTTGTTTTGGTGCCCGTGTTGGGAACACGACTAGTGTTAAAACCAACACGGCCATGTTCAGATTAGGGATGTGCGAACTCGACTTGTTTCGGCTACTTTGACGTCCAATTCTGCTCCAATTCTTCCCTTGTTCACTCTTTGACTTCTTTTGGACCTAAAGCACACAAATAAACGCATAGGGTGAGTGTTGGGACCAATTCACATCCAAATGTTCATAAATTCTGCCTTAAAAACCCCATTTAGATGTGTATATTCTACGCACATCATCAAGTCATCTGGCAAGTCGATGAATTGCTCCAGCTTTAGCTCCTCAACCATAGGAGTGACTTTCTTTTTGACATCCCTCATATGCTCAGCTCGACCATTTTCTCAATAATCAAGCTCTCAAAGATCTCAAATCCTAGTACCTCAGTCCCGACTACAGTAATGGGCTCAACACTAATACTGACTATCTCTCCTTCATGAGGGAGTTTTTCCTTCTGATGCATAGTGGATGATACTCCTCCTAGGGATATCTAGGACGGTGAACTCAATCCATGATTCTATAGGACCTATCTTCACCAGAGAAGAGAATGTCCCTTCTACATCCCTCTTGCTTTCATCATAGGCTCTTATAACCATGTCAAATGACTTCAAATTTTTCGCAGTCATTCCTAGTTTAGGAAGTATATGAGAAGGAAATATATTGATGGTTGACCCATCATCTACCATCACACAAGGAGTCCTTTTCTCTTTTACTCCTGCAGTAATATAAAAACCTTATTATGGTCCCTTCCTTCTAGTGGTAAATCTTCATCTGAGAAATTAATCATCCTAGTGGTCTTGTCAGTTACCATTTTGATCATTTCCTTAGGAGCGACTATTGTGTTTATGGTGATATTAGACAAGGCTTGAATTATAGCCTTTCTTTGATCTTGGAGTGCATCAACAATTCTTATATATCAGTTCTCTTCTTATTCTTCTTTAGCTCTTCTAACTGCCCTTTATCCTCTTCCTCTAACCCTTTCTCGACCTATTTCAGCTCTTGTGCCCCCTTGTCATTACTCATGAATTCTGACCTATTTTTCTTATTAGGGTCACTATCTGCCCAGATATCTTTATACTGTTGTCTTGGACTTCACACTCATCCTCAGAACTTACCAAATGTCAATGGTCATGATTGACTTATTTTCCTTATGTTTCCACACTTCTATGAGACAAGTATCACTAATCATTTGTTCTTTATTATCTGATCCCCAACCATTTAACATAATTTCTTCAATCCAAATGTGAGCCAAAGGAGGCTTCGAATAGCAGACCTTGAAATTGAACTTGCCTAAAGGTATTCACACTCATCCTGATGAGGTTTCTTTACTTGCCATTCCCCATAATCTATCAGGTCCCAGATCTTATGCCTCAAATAATTGCAATGATCCATCACATGCCCGAAGATCTAGTAATACTCATAATACTAGCCATTGTAAGTGTTTAGACCGTTTCTCGATGTTAGGGGTTTAAGCTTCCTACTCCTTTCTAGGTAATGGAACACCATAGATAATGGTGCCCTAGCTTGGTGATGACTCTTTATGGTTAGGCTCAAGTTTTGGTTTTATCTCGGGCTCAGGATGAGGTATGTCTTAAAAGGTATTCATGACCTCCCATTTGATGAAGTTAGGGTTGATAATGGAGACTTGGTTTGGGGATGGTGTGTTGTTGTAGTTAGGTAGTGGATTTCTTTTGGTACTGGGTTAGTCAAGGTCACCTACTTTTCCAGCATCGATTTGGTCTTAGAATTCATATTTTAGACAGATGTAGTTGTCAATGTGGTGTCCAGGGGCTTGGTAGAATTTGCAATAGGTATTTGGCTTTTATCCAAGTGCCTTAGGGTTTGGTGGGTTTTGAAGGTTGTGGGTTGGAGCAAGCCATTTTGCACTAGCCTTCCAAAGATTTTTAAGAGAGGCTATTTAAATTGCATAACCTTATTGGTTGTTGGACAACATTAACATCAATAGTTCTACTCCCTCCAGCTTGATAGTTCTTCCTTCAACCAGTTCGGGCATTCTTCCTTTTATCATTCTCAATCTTTTTTGACCCGAAGCCTATGATTATACAAGTCCATACACGTCGTGAGGTTCATCATTTAGAGCCTCTAAACCTAAGCTAAAAGAATATTTCGGACCACCATACAAACTTGGTCCTTCTCAGAAGGCTCGTTCTTCATCAACCTAGCCTTATGCATCCACCTGGTTAAAGAATCAGAGGACTTGTTTGGCTTTTGCTTAGTCGACTCAAGATCTCCTATTGAAACTTTGATATAAGTGTTATAATCATATTTCTTAACAAAAGAATTACAAAAATCTCACCACTCAGCTTTGGCAGATCTTTTTAAGCCATGATACCACTTCACGATGGGTCCTTTTAAGGATAATAAAATAACTTAATAATTTAGGTGTTATCGAGCTTAGTAGTCCTCATGATAGCAACATATTGTTTCAGATGGACCTTCAGATCATTAGTCACATTGAACTTGTTCATCTCAGGCATTATAAACTTGGCAAACAACTTATCTTCACCAATCAGGACCAACTCATCAAAGTCATAGGTTGGTTGGATCCAAACCCTTGATTTCTAGCATCTGTTGCATCTTATTAAGGCTCACGCTAAAGCCACTCATAGCCTCATTAGTAGCAAGAGCAGTCTCTTTCTTAGCCTAGTATAGTACAAACTCATCAAAATCCTAAAAGTTTTAAGGTACTTCCTTTCTAGCAGGGTCATCAGCTTTAGTAGCAGTAACAGTAATAGCATGCAATAGCAGTTGCAATTTTAGCAGCGATAGTAACTAGATCAACTGCAGCAGGGGGATTAGTTATAGTAAGGGAAGCTGAGCAATCGGAGCAGCCGGTGGGGCTAGCTTTGTATACATTCCAACCAAAAGTTGTTGGAGCTCTTCCTAGTGGGGTTTGATTCGGTTGTACGCATAGCCGATTTGCTTTGGGTTAGCAATCCTTCAAAAAATTTTCAATTTAACCCATGAACTTTCAAATTTTTTAATTTCACCCTGTAAACTTAATTTTTTTGTCAATTTAGCCCAAATTGGTTTCAAATAATTATTTTCTGATTCAATCATTCGCAACACTAGTTGTGATTTGACTGTCCTCAATCCCTTGAGACTCGAGAAAAGTAGTAATTTTTATCATCGAATTTTCTATAATTCCCTCGATATCTAGTTCCGAAAAACAGGTGTTGACACTTTTTAAGTTTTGGATTATCACGGGTTTCCTGAAATCTTGACAGTTCCAAAAGCATAGACCCGTATCTAGTCTTAGGGACATTTCTGGTTGGCACCCTCCATTGTGTCTTCAACCATTGTTATGCAGTATTTCTTTCTATGCTCATGGCTTCCAGCTTTCTCCCTAACTAAACCTCTCATCTTACTGTTACCTTCCTTTGCCTCCTCTACCTCCTCTCCATTCCTCCCATTTGAGCCCCCAGGGCTATAAAGAAGATCAATTAGTTTAGTCTTTTATATGGTCATCATCTTTAGTTTTTGTTTTGGTTTTTAGTTAGGTCTAGTGGTCAAGGAATGCATCGTACTAAAATTGAAGGTTTCAATAGTTAAGATTGGACTTGTTCAAGGCTGGTGTATCACAAGTATTGCTGATACTGGGAGACAGTAAGCTCTTAGGCTTGAATTATGTTTGGAAGTTGAAACACTGAAGCCTTTAGAGGTATTACTATGGGGCTTAGTTTGTACATGGTTTCTAATTACCTTAGATCCCTATTGGTGGGTCGGGCCTGAGTATGAAAGGGTGGTTTGATATTGAAGATGGAGAAAGTCCTGCTTTTCAAAAGGCCTGGTTGGGGAAGTAGGAGGCCCAATTCATTTAGTAAAAGATGGTCCAGCTCCCTAAAAGTAGCTGAATTACAGTGTATGATTCTCTCATTTTTTGTTAGGGGGCCAAAAGCAAAACTTCTTGGGATAATAGAATTTGGTTTGATTAATAGAAAAGGTCTGGTATAGGGATCTTATCAATGAATCTCAAGGAATGACACATAGATTTGTTCTAAACTGACCTTTTAATCTCCTAGGGCCAGACACTTTTGAGTTGATTTGAAAAAGTTTTCTTTGTAGTGATAACCTTGTACCGATCCTCTGACACTGTTATCTTTCCAGCTGCCTCCTAGTAAACCCCTTATCCTGACATTTTAGATTCTGTTCCAAAAAATTTTCCTCGTTGACCATTGGATAAACCAGGTTCCCTTCCCTTTCACCTTCTATACCGACCATTGCCACTGATATTCTTTTATGCTCCATTTGTATCTAGTGCACCCCTCCTTTCTCATCCCTTCCCCCTACCTTGGGACCCTCTTCAGTAGGTGCTTGGAGTCAAGGCCCATATTTTGTGATGACTCTGGCTGGTGATGGGTGTTGAATCTAATAAAAGTATAATTCCTACTCAAAATAAATTTATGAGTAGGGTCGTGTCTATGGAGATTGGTAGATTTAAATTCTTAAATAAAAATATAAAATGGAAGGTTTTGTGAATGCAAGATTGAAAATAAATCAAGAATAACCAAAAAATTAAATAAAAAATAAACCAATATAAGAAAATTTATGGTTGAAGGAATTAATTCAGTTTTGATTCAACTATTGATCATTGATGCAAGGATAAAAATTATTGCTCATGAATGAATTGGTTATAGCTATTAACAAGCTCTAATAGCTAATCTCTCCTTAATTTATTGATAGCCAAAACAAGCTCTTTGATTACTTCTCTAATCAATTAAACAAGCACTTAGGATTTAATTTACTAACAACATTACAAACCAGATAGACCCAATTCTAATTAACAAACACACAAGCTCGAAACATAATATACAATTGATGTGCGTGGAATACACACATTTAAATAGGGTTTTTAAGGCAGAATTTATGTACATTTGGATGTGAATTGGTCCCAACACTCACCCTATGCGTTTGTTTTGTGCTTTAGGTCCAAAAGAAGTGAAAGAGTGAAAAAGGGAAGAATTGGAGCAGAATTGGACGTCAAAGTTGTCGAAACAAGTCGAGTTCCTGCATCCCTAATCTGAACATGGCTGTGTTGGTTTTAACACTGGCTGTGTTCCCAACACGGGCACCAAAACGGGCCGTGTTGGGTGCATTCACATTAAAGAAAAAGAAACGTTAAGGAGCTTGACCACAGAGAGAAACACGGGCATTAGCACGGACACGCCCATCAACACCAGGCCGTGTTCCCAACACGGGTAACAACACGACCATGTTCGCGGCGACATGACTAATTAATTAAAAGAAAAAGCAAGAGGAAAAGAGGAGAAAGAACGGGGAGAGAACGTCCCAAACCCTAATTTTTCTCTCTCTAAGGGTTTTCTAAGCTGAAACCAAGGAAAGAGAAGACTTGGACCAAGGTTTCAATTGGATTCCCTTCAAAGATTGAAGATTGGGTGAGGTTCGTTGATTGGTTTCAATTTGAGCAAGAGGAACAAGAATTGATTCAATTCGAGCAAGAGGAACAAGAATCGATTCAATTCGAGCAAGAGGAATTGGGGCTGTTTACTCTCATCCAAGGGTGTAATCGAGTTTCTCTACCTTTACTCTTTGTTGTAATTGAATTCTTATAGGTTTTAATAATGAACATGTTTAGCTAGATTGATTAAATCCATTGGGATTTCTTTACTATGTTGGCTTAATGTTATATTGTTGGATTGTTTGAGTTAGTTTTGTATTCTTCTTGCTTTCAGTATTAATAAGATAATGCATTATTCATGAGACGTTGTGAATTGTGGTGTTCAGATTGCTTTATGTGATTGAGAAGTCCATTTGGCAATTGGAATTTTGAATAGCAAGAACTGGTTAATAATCACTTAGAGATAAGGATAATTAACTAGCCGGATTAAGAATTAACAAAGATTAATAGAGGCGGATTAAAGCTTAATGCTAATTTAAGAATAATCGTTAGGAAGTGATTTCAACTTTAGGTTATTAGGTTTAGGAATTCGGTTATCTAGAGAGAAGCAGAATTCAGTTAGAAATAAATCACCGGTAGCATAATTGGAGTCATCAATCCTTTATCTTTTGTTTGATTGCCAACTAGTTTAGATTCCCTTTGGGTTTGCTTTCTTATCTAGGTTATTTCATTTATCCATTTACTCATGCATCTCCCTTAGAACTTAGCTTGTAGCTATTAGTTAGTTTAGAAATTATTCATCATTCATTTTAAGTTAATATAACAAAGAACAAAGGAGTAACTCTGGGCTTTCACTTTCCCGAGGAATACGACCTTGATACTCGCCTTTAGTGCTAGACTGCATCAATAGGTACATTGCCTTAGATTGTAGCTGCATAGATAACAACCATCAAGTTTTTGGCGCCGTTGCCGGGGACTGTTTGAAAACTAGAGTGAAATTTGTTGTTTGTTAATTTAGCCATTTTTTTTAAAACTATTTTATGGTTTTTATTTATTTATTTATTTATTTTTGTACATATCTATTTAGTATAAGTTTATGATTCAGGTAGTGAATGATAAAGAGGTTCAATGCTTAATTCAAACTCTTTGTATGACACGTTGAAAAATGGAATCAAGAACCAAGAGAGTGCTAAAAATTGGGATACCCGTGCATCTTTAGAAGCTCGAGTGGAATCGTTTTGCAGGGCTACCGATCAACTCTCCACTCCTATCCTTTCATCTCAAGTTTTTTATGAATTTTGTTGTGGTTTACATTTGAGTAATGATTGTCCATTGTGCAGTGATTTTACTCATTGTTCTTATAACTGTGAACAAGTGAATTATACGGGCAGTTGGCCAAATGACTCGTATGGAAGCACCTACAATCAAGAGTGGAGCACTCATTCACCCTTTGGATGGAGCTTAGATGGCCAAGAACCAGTAGGATCTCAACAACCACATTAGCAGCCTAATCTTGCACCTTCAACTCAAGGTGAAGAGTTAGTGTCAGAGGAGCTGATGATGAGGTCCTTTACAAGTCTTGAGGATAGATTTCAACAAACAGAGAGGGTACTTGAAAGTCAACAAGCCTCGATTGAGAACATAGAGCATCAAGTAGGCTTGATCTTCAAGTTACTAGCGGCAGAACAATGGGGAACTCCATCAAACGCTACTGAATCCGAGGAACATTTGAGCGCCATCACTTTGCGTTCAGGTGAGAATTTTTCTGGTTTATCTATTATGTTTGATGATGATGCTTATGTGTAGGACGACTCCTTGAACATGGAGATAGAACTAGAAAAGGAAGAGGCAAACATGATTCCTCTGAAAGACTACCAACAGGAATGTACAGTTGATGATGTTGAGTTGCAGTTAGAGGAATTTTTGGTGGATTTTCCACAAGTCCCTTCGATGATGGAAGATGAGCACGAGTTATCCAATGAAGAAGTCTTGGAGGAGCTTGAGTTTCTTCTAGTAAATGAACCAAGCCAAGGACTGGAGAAAACCATCGACATTCCTGAAGAAATTGCCCAATTCTCGATCCTTCCAATTGGTGAAACTCCAGCTTTCAAATTGGAAGAGCCCCTAGAGCATCATGACTACATGCAAATATATGAGGAGCGAGTGTTTCCCATCATACTGGCAGCTTGCTTGACCGTTGAGAAGTGGAATTTGACGAATAGTCCTCTAAGCGAATACTTGAAGCCATTTGCTTGGAAGAAGGATGGATGGTCATCAATCCCCACCATTTTCTTTTCACCATGAGTCCAGCTAAGAAGACTCATCACATAAAAAAGAAGCGCTTTTGGGAGGCACCCCAAATTCTATTTTTCATTTTTTATATTCTACCCTATCATTGTGAACTTAGTTTGATTAGATTTTACAGTTTATTTTTGTTAAGTTTTATTTATGTTGAGTGTATGAGTTGAGGACTTATTGGTTGTGCAGGTGAGAAAGAGTGAGAAACGGGCGTGTTCAAGACCGTGTTACCAACACGTGTATCTATGATGACCGTGTTAATCAACACGGACCGTGTTCTAATTGTAGAAAAATGAACTTTAAGGGGACACGTTCACAGAATGTAACACGACCCGATACCCTAAATCGTGTTGGCAACACGCCCCGTGTTCTATTTGCACAAAATCAAATTACAGATGGGCACGTGCACATAAGGTTACACGGGCGATTATGCCCGATCGTGTTGGCAACATGGCCCCCTGTTTCCTAAACACGAGGGTTTTCAAAGAAGTTGGTAAGTCAGCACGTTTAAATTCACTTAACACGGCCCGATATCCAGACCGTGTTCATGAACACGGCCCTTGTTAATGAACACGGGCGTGTTCTGGTCACTGCCTATATATACCACTTCATTTCAAATTAGCCAAAATTTTTGGCAATTCTCTCCTCTCTTGCTCTCTTTTTTTTTTTTTCATTCTCATCTTGAAAGCTTTGGATATTGCGTTTGTCAAGTAAGCTCCCTCCAACTTCATTTTCCATTCTTTGTTTTTTTATTTTGATATTAGTTCGAATTTGTGTTTTCTTTATGTTTGAATTTGGGTTTGAATTTTTTATTATTTTTTATTTTTATTATTTTTTATTTTTTATTATTTTATTATTTGGTGCATGGATTTACATTCATGTTTGTGTTTAATTTTTTTTCTTTAATTTAGTTTATATACTTAACTTGTTCATATTTTCCATTTTTCTTTTCTACCATTATTCATGTTTGTGATTAATTCCTTATTTTCCTCTTTCTTATTATTGTTGGCCGCTAAACAATAGGCTCTGTCATATGTAGTCGACTCTGTTTGTGTCTGTTCTATATTAACTTTGTGGTTTGCCTTGTGATGGATTATGGCGAAGTTAAACTTCATATGGATGAATTGAAAATTTAATTGGTTAGCATTGGTTGGTAATGTTGTGGATTGAATTTTCCTTGCAGGACATTGAGCGGTTTAATTTTATCGAGTTAAATCATTTGGTTTGTCCATTTTATGCCGTTATGCTGCCAGAATTTCATTGATCCTTAGTTCTAAAAATTTCTTTTTCAGGTACCATGTCCACCAGACGAGGATCAAGAGTTTACAAGAGGAGGCGGACCGATGGTTCCTCTTCCTCTCGATCGTCAGGCGCTGCACCGACTAGTTCAGGCTAAATTAGACCATCGCAGCACCATCGATTCCTACTTTTCCAAGGGCAGCCCACCTTCGAGTAGAGATACCAATCGATGAGGCATAAAGATTTGGGAAAGGGGCATAGGATAGGCGGCGTACTAGAGACAAGTCGGACTTGCCGATCTGGATATCTCGAGACGCCCCATTTCAAAGATTTCTTTGAGATAGTTGAACCAACATATAGGGAGTTGACTGTGGAGTTTGCCAGTACTTTCTTTCTGCAGAGCCAGTTGCGGGACTTTCAGCAACCGGATGAGATCAGTTTCAGACTAGCATAGCAGCCTTTCACGATGAGTGTACAGTAGTTTGGGGTACACTTGGGCTTTTGGACTGACAAGGATGTAGCTAGGGAGGTTTATAGTCGCTGTATACACACGCTTGGTGTGTCATATCCGCAGATGTGGGCTGAGATTTCTAATGACAATGAGGGTACAGTGCCAGCCAGTCCAAGGCGTTAAACTTGGCTGAGGGCCTGTGGTACTTGCATGCATTGCTGGCTAGGACCATCACTGGCAGGGGAGATAGCGGTGGTTTTTGCAACAACTTAAAGAAGGTATTTTTCTATTTTGGGACTTACATTACTCGACTGGCTAGGAGCTTAGGAGTTTTGGAGGATGCGATACCACATTTGACAGAGCTGGGGGTGATGGAGACGTTGGGACTTCCCCAGTTGGTTAGTATGGGTATTGTGACTCATAGGCAGGGTCCGCTAGGACCAGAGTATAGACTGAGGAGTGCTCTCTTGGCAGCACTTAGAGAGGAGCGACCTGCCCCACGAGCCCCTGGTACATAGAATGTTCCAACCCCTTCTTCTGATATTCCAGAGTCTTCCTACAGACCGTCTACTTCAGCTCCTTCTGGGTCTTCATCAGCTATTTTAGGAGTCTCCCTAATTGAGTTTAGAGAGTTACAACTTAGAGTGCAGAGGTTGGCAGAGGAGCAGCAGCAGCATTTCATTCGATAATAGGCTTTTCGGCCAGGACCTTTACACACAGTCAGTTTCGAGCCGATGATGGCCTGGCCTGAGAGGCAGAGGCTATGCTTCAGGCCCTAATTGAGCAGGGAGGTAGGTTAGAGGCCTCTATGGCCAATGACATGTTTGATGATATTTTTGCTACAGACTTTGCCCCTGCCTGTCCACAGAGCCGGGTTCCAACGCAGAGCCATTTTGACATCCCTTTAGCGGATGATCCAGCTGACCCTCCCTCTCCGACTGAGCACCCTTCAACACAGCAGCCTGACGAGCCTCTTATTGATGCTGCTCCTGCTGATCCACCAGCTCCTGCATGTGACACTACTTCCAACCCTCAGAGAGCGTACTCCTCCACCACGTATACTCGATATACTCCGATGATGCACCTCTTTTCACTCTGGAGCTATAGTTAGGGCAGTATTAGTTCTTTTTCCTTTTGCACTTCCTATATTTTGTACACTGAGGACAGTGTGTCCTTCAAGTGTGGGGTGGTGATATTTATATACACTTGTTTTCGTGTTTTTATTATTTTGTATATGAAATCTAGATCCTTTTCTAGTGTATATATCGCATTTCATTTATCCCATTTCAATTATTTATTTATTCTTTGTGCAATTTTTTGTAAAAATTTGAAAAAATTTCACTTTGTTTCAATGCTCTTATTGTTGACTTGCTTTTGAAATCTTGTTTATGTCCATGTGATCGGGTAAAACCGATAGTGTTGAGTCTTGCGAAAGAATGTAAGTTATTTAGTTTGAGTTTTGCACTAAGTTGCTTTGGTTTATTTAATTATGTTTTGATGATTTTGTTTGTAACCTACTCAAAAAGCACACTTGTGAGAAATTGAGCCTCAATTGTAAGCATACTCTTTACATGCTTTTATCTATTTCTTTTTGAGAGTGCCAATTACTATCTTTACTTTTAAAACTTGCTCGGTAATTCTTATGAGGGCCACAAGGAGAGTTTAACACTTTGATATGATAGAGGCAATTAGGTTTTTCATTCTAGCCAAATAGCCTTCATTCGTTTATTGATTCTGTAGATAACCCCCTCTTTCACCATTTTTTATCATATTTCATTACCACTTAGTTTTATTCTGCTTTGGGTTATGATTTTGCATATGAGTTGTTTTTATTGGGAATTTGTCTTGGGAATAGCATTGGAATCTTGTAGCAGCTTCCTTCAATCCAAAAGAAATTCACTTTATTATATGAATATTCTTCCCTTATTCAAAAAAAATAAAATAAAAATTAAAAATTAAAAAAAAAGAAAAAATAATAAGAAGAATAAGAGGGAAGGGTGATGAAAAGAAAGAAAGTAAGTGAGCTAATTGTATAATTGCTTTTCGGAGTTTACATTTTGACTTGATTCCTATTTCCCATCTTGGACTACTGTCCATTGTTTACACCTTGTGATTATTATGGCTTGTGTGCAGGTCATTTATCTCATTGCAGAACACCATAGGTTCAACTCTTACCAAATTTACCTGCCCTTACCTAATCCCCATTACAACCCTTATAAAGACCTTTTGACATGGTTGTTGACTCTCCATAAGTGGTAGGAGTAGGATTTAAGAGCAAGCATATAGTAAGTAAGGCAGTATTTGATGCATTGAGCAATTTAACACTATCCTTTAAACACTTTGAGTCACTTAGAGTGAATCTTGTGAGGAGTTGGTTCTGAATAATTTTGTTAAGATAGTATTTTATGAATAAATAGCATCTTGGTTGTGATGATTAAATTGATTGCTTCGTTTCTTTTTACTTGACGTATGCTTGTTAAGGATATGTGCAGGAGCTCTCTAGTTTGTCCGTCAGTTTAAGTGTTGTTCCTTAGTGGTTTATTTTCCTTATTTTACTTTTGATTGCTTGAGGACAAGCAATGAGCTAAGTGTGGGGTTATTTGATGTGCGTGGAATACACACATCTAAATGGGGTTTTTAAGGCAGAATTTATGTACATTTGGATGTGAATTGGTCCCAACACTCACCCTATGCGTTTGTTTGTGTGCTTTAGGTCCAAAAGAAGTGAAAGAGTGAAAAAGAGAGAAATTGGAGCAGAATTGGACGTCAAAGTTGCCGAAACAAGTCGAGTTCGTGCATCCCTAATTTGATCATGGCCATATTGGTTTTAACACTGGCCGTGTTCCTAACACGGGCACCAAAACGGGCCGTGTTGGGTGCATTCACATCAAAGAAAAAGAAACATTAAGGAGCACAACCACAGAGAGAAACACGGGCATTAGCACGGGGCCGTGTTCAAACACGCCCATCAACACTAGGCCATGTTCCCAACACGGGCATTAACACGGTCATGTTCGCGGCGACAGGACTAATTAATTAAAAGAAAGAGCAAGAGGAAAAGAGGAGAAAGAACGGGGAGAGAACGTCCCAAACTCTAATTTTTCTCTCTCTAAGGGGGGATCTTAACAGTTGATAGGTAGTCAGTCTTTCCTTTACTCGGCCCAAGAACAGGAATTGGGGAAGTTAGCCTTTATTCTCAACCTTCCTTATTCCTTAGGTTCTTTCTTCGCAAGAGTCAATGCTAATAATATTTTTTGAGCTGAAACGAAGGAAAGAGGAGACTTGGACCAAGGTTTCAATTGGATTCCCTTTAAAGATTGAAGATTGTGTGAGGTTCGTTGATTGGTTTCAATTTGAGCAAGAGGAATTGGGGCTGTTTACTCTCATCCAAGGGTGTAATCAGGTTTCTCTACCTTTACTCTTTGTTGTAATTGAATTCTTGTAGGTTTTGATAATGAACATGTTTAGCTAGATTGATTAAATCCATTGGGATTTCTTTACTATGTTGGCTTAATATTATATTGTTGGATTTTTTGAGTTAGTTTTGTATTCTTCTTGCTTTCAGTATTAATAAGATAATGCATTATTCATGAGACTTTGTGAATTGTGGTGTTTAGGTTGCTTTATGTGATTGAGAAGTCCATTTGGCAATTGGAATTTTGAATAGCAAGAACTGGTTAATAATCACTTAGAGATAAGGATAATTAACTAGCTGGATTAAGAATTAACAAAGCTTAATAGAGGCGGATTAAAGCTTAATGCTAATTTAAGAATCAATCGTTAGGAAGAGATTCCAACTTTAGGTTATTAGGTTTAGAAATTCAGTTATCTCGAGAGAGAAACCAAATTCAGTTAAGAATTCATCCACGGGTAGCATAATTGGAGTCATCAATCCTTTATCTTTTGTTTGATTGCCAACTAGTTTAGATTCCCTTTGGGTTTGCTTTCTTGTCTAGGTTATTTCATTTATCCATTTACTCCTGCATCTCCCTTAGAACTTAGCTTGTAGCTATTAGTTAGTTTAGAGATTATTCATCATTCATTTTAGGTTAATATGACAAAGAACAAAGGAATAACTCTGGGCTTTCACTTTCCCGAGGAATACGACCTTGATACTCGCCATTAGTGCTAGACTGCATCGATAGGTACACTACCTTAGATTGTAGCTGCATAGATAGCAACCATCAACAATTATATTATTTGCCACAACTATCAAAACATTCATACAATTACGAATATGAGATTTTGATTAGCAATGAACTAAGTTGATAATTAAACCATGACCAATTATTTAATTAACAAAAATAGTCACTTCGAGATTACTAAGAATACACAAATACCCAAGAGCATAAATAAAGAATGATTAGATCCCACAACAAATGTAGAAGAAAATCAAAGTTTCATTAATCTTCAACTATAATAAAAAGAGTTTAGCTACTCATGGTAGATAAAAATACTGCTAGAAAAGAACAAGTTTTTGTGTTTATTCAATGATGATCCTCCCTAATACTTGTTCTAATATATAGGCAACATAAAATCTCTAAAAGATTTACTGAACATAAATAAAAATAAAAATTATATCTCCTACTTAAAATAGAAGTTCTAAAAAAAGAATAATATCTATTAAAATAAAGGAAATAAATAAAATGTAATTGTCTCCTAAATAAGTTGAAATTCATACTAGAAAATAGGCTAAAATTCACAGGTTTCCTAGTTGATAGAGCGTGCCCATACCTTATCAACTAACTTCTTCTGCCTAAATATTGAAATTTCTTCCAAAATCTTGACAAATTGATAATTCATCTTAAATCATCATCAATAAACTCATTTTAATACCAATAATCAAATTACACCTATAAAATTAAAACATATGTAAAATATTATTCTTAGGTGCAAAATATTAATAAATTAAGAAGAAATATTGTAATATTAGTGAATAATATTCATTGGTCCTTACTTCTTAAAGCTGCATGATCTAATGGAATGACCGATAATGCCACAACTAAAGCAAATATCGGGAAGACGCTCATATTTAATTTTTATTCACTCTAGTGAGTCATATGCTTTTCAATTGGCAGAGCTTGTAGGTAAAGCCCCAGTACATCAACATTTACCTTTAGCCAAAGGACACTTCTCCACCCCACTTTTCCCTTTCTACTAAGATCTGATTCCAAGAGGTTCTTGAACAATTCTCAAATTATCTTAGCATTCTCCTCATTCATTTGATTTGGAGGGATTTATGTTTCTTGAATCCAAAAAGGAGATGTCAAGAGATCTGCACATTCCAGCAATACGATCGATGGCAAGTTTTGGATAACTAGCAGCTAATATTTATGCACCATGACCTACCTTTTAGCACCCGTTTAGCATCTTCTACATTTTCGAACTCAAAGACAAACATGCTTTCCTACTCCTTTAGTCCTTAAGGTCATGATCTAAGTTCCAAGATTTTTGGAGTACTTCTTTAATGACCTTCAGAGTGATACTCTTAGAAGTAATTAATTTTCCATCTAAGACTCTACCCTCTTCCTCATTAACTGCACTAGGATTCATATTTAATACAAGCATTGGTTGTTCGCTGTAGAGCTCAACTGTTTTGTTGACAATCTCATTTATAGTATTTAAATAGGAGTCTATAAATGCTAAACTTTGAAAGGGTTATAAGGGTTTTCAAGACAGAGACAACTTTTTGCTAGAAGGACTTGAGACAAAAACCATGACTGACTGTACGAGTTAAAAAGAGAATAGAAGGCAAGAGAAAACCCCAACATTTTTTTAGAAATTGCGGGTCAAAAAGAAATTCCATGACGAATTGGATAGCACCCATGGATGCAGAAGGCACCAGTGTCACACCGTGGAATTCTCTAGAACACTCTTGAATAGTGTAGAAGTCTCTAGAATACTCTTAAATAGTGAAGAACTCTCTAGAATACTCTAGAATGGTGTAGACACTTCTAGAATACTCTAGAATGGTGTAGATACTTCTTGTATACAGTAGACTACTCTAGAATATTCTACACACATGTAGACTACTACTCTAGGATATTCTACACACATGTAGACTACTCTAGAATATTCTAGACATGTATGGATATAAGTAGCATTCTAGAACATTCATTTAAGAAGGTGGGAATGGTAGCCATCCATGCCTATAAATACCCCCTCCATTCCGCATTTGTAAAAGGTTGAGAACATAGTAATACAAGCTTACATTTCCAAACTTTTGTGCTCTCATTGTGCCTTTTTCTTAGGCATATTTGCGTTGGCGTAATTGCTGCCATCTTGCCGAGTTTGGCATTCGTGGGAAGGCTTATTAGCAATCTTGACACCGGGATGTCATGCCTTCTCAAGAGTAGCTAAGAGTTTCTGTGGCAAGAAGAAGTTGGAATTGTAACTGCTCTGCTGAGCTGTCAAGTTTGTTGCAAATTAGTTTTTTTTTTTAGCTGTCAATTCTGTTATAGCTGTTGTGGGTGTAATCCTTGTGTGAGGAAAGCAGATGAAAAGAATATATAAATCTGTAAAAGCATCAGTATGGATTATGCAAAAATTTATGATACAATTAGCTTGCTCGTTGCAAACTACTTTCTCTCTAATTTCTCTCTATTCTTCTACCTATCTTCTTCTTCTTCTATTCCGGTAATTACTACTAGTTCTTCTGTTCTTCATTTCTCTGCATTCTTCTATTTCTTCCACTAATTGATTGATCTTCACCATTGAAGATCTGTTGTGATTTAACACCTAAAATCATAACAAGTGGTATCAGTATGGCCGATTCGAGTGATGAAACAATTGCTTCATTGGTTAAGAAAAATCCACGAAATAAAAAGAACTCAGCTCCTATGGTGGTAATCCAAGAAAATGAGGTGAATCTGGATAATTTTGTCTCACATGATGATTTGGAGGCTATGGAAACTCGATTGATGGAGAAACTGACGTCCTTGTTGCACCTTTAGTCTAAAGGTAAAGATTCTATACCACAGTCTAGACTTAATCTTCATCATCATCAACAGTCCAATTTTCCTCCATTAAATCATGCTCAAAATGTGAATATACCTGTGAATAATCATAACCTACCTGGATCTAGTAATCCATGGGGTAAATCGATGCATCAAACTGAATTTGTGCGCAAGAGTAATGGTATATTACCTAATCCTTATGCTAAAGATCATCTGGATTTTAGTACTCAGAATATCCGTTTAGAGATGCCTACTTTTGATGGAACAAATGTGAGGGGCTGGATTAGACAATGTGAAAAATATTTTCAGGTTTATCGTGTACCTGAAGAACAAAAGATAGAACTAGCCTCTTTGTTCTTTACTGACATACCAGATGTTTGATATCAAGGTTGGATTGTTGCTAATAGATATACACGTTGGGAAGGATTTTTGGAGGATGTGTGTGTCAGATTTAGTGAAAAAACGATTTCTGCAATTGTGCAGGAATTCAATAAGCTGCAACAGACTGGATCTGTTCTGGAATACCAGGAACAATTTGAGCACCTTCGCTCCTTCTTGTTAAGAACTATGCCTGGACTATCTGATAAAGATTATTTTATCCCTAGCTATATCAGTGGCCTAAATGAAGCCCTGAAACCAACCCTTGAAATGCTCAAACCTTCCTCCTTGACTAAAACCTACGAGATATCCTTGCACCAAGAAAAATCACTGGAAGCAACCTTTTGGAAATCTAGACCTTACCTTAAATCTTCCTTCTCAAATACCCAAACCTATAATAATAACAAATTCTTCAAGCAACCATTCATTTCTACAAAAACTCCAACACCGTCTTTTCAACCCAATTTACCTAATTCCACTATGCCTGACAAATTTAACCTCAAACAAAATACTACTCAGCCTACTGTTCCAAGGACTTTTCCACCCAGAAAAAATAATGGTGCCTGTTATAAATGTGGGGATAAATTTTTTCTAGGTCATAAATGTAAACTAAATCAGTTATTAATGATGAATGTGGATGAGGAAGATGATGTCCAAAATGCCACTGATGAAAAGCAAGATGACACTTTGCAACAAGATCATATCATTCCTGAGGTAGATGATGAGTTCATCAATGTATCTTATCATGCTTTAGGAGCTCATAAATCTCCTAATACTGTTGTAGTAAAAGGGTTGGTGGAGAATCAACATGTTTTGATTTTGTTAGACAGTGGTAGCACTCATAGTTTCTTGCATAACAGAGTGGTGAAAAAGTTGAATTGCAATTTGATTTAGGCTACCCCCTTCTGTGTATCTACTGGTGGAGGCAACAAGCTTATCAGCAATCAAAAGTGTTTGAACTTTAAATGGAAAATGAATAATTTGTCATTTTTCTTTTAATTTCAGGCTCTTGAACATCGATGAGTATGATTTAGTTTTGGGAGCAGATTGGATGAGATCATTTAATCCTGTATATTTTGACTTTTGCAAGAAGCAAGTTACCATTCATCAACATGGTAAACCATTGTTGCTTCAAGGTATTACACCTGAGGGTTCCTTGAAGATGTTATCAGGTAAATCTCTTTCTAAAGCTATTCATAAGAAAATCATAAGTGCAGTGGCCCATTTATTTACAATTACAGCTACTCCAACGTCTCTTGTACCTGCTGTCCCTATTGAATTGGAGCCATTATTGCTAGAATTTAATGATGTCTTTCAGGAGCCTACAACTTTACCTCCTTCCAGATTACATAATCATTCCATTCCTCTGAAAGCCAATGCCCAACTTGTGAATTTGAGACCTTACAAATATTCTTTCATTCAGAAGAATGAGATTGAGAAGCTTGTTGCTGAAATGCTTCAATCTCACATTATTATACCTAGCAATAGTACATTTACTTCACCGGTATTACTAGTGAAAAAGAAAGATGGGAATTGGAGATTTTGTGTGGATTATAGGCAGCTTAATTCCATGACTGTTAAAGATAAGTTTCCAATTCTAGTTATTGATGAACTTCTTGATGAGCTTCATGATGTCAAATTCTTTTCTAAGCTAGATTTGAGGGCTGGTTACTTTCAGATTTTGATGAATTAGGATGACACATATAAGACAGCATTTAAAATGCACTCTGGCCATTATGAGTTTAAAGTGATGCCTTTTGGACTCACTAATGCTCCAGCAACATTTCAGGCTCTTATGAATGATGTTTTTGCTCCATTTCTCAGAAAATTTATGTTAGTTTTCTTTGATGATATATTGGTCTATAGCAAAGATTGGTTCAGTCATATGCAGCATCTCAGAACTATCTTACAAGTTTTGCGAACCAATCAACTTTTTGCTAAACGATCTAAGTTTACTTTTGGAGCTACTTAGGTAGATTATTTGGGGCATATTATCACGCAGGAGGGCGTTACAACTGATCCCCAAAAAATTGAAGCTATGGTATCTTGGCCAAGACCTTTGTCCTTAAAAGCTTTAAGAGGATTTTTGGGGCTTACTGGTTATTATAGAAAATTTATCCAGAATTATGGACTTATCAGTAGACCTCTAACGGAGTTGCTGAAAAAGGATAATTTTCACTGGAATATTCATGCAGATGAAGCATTTCAGAAGTTAAAGAACGCTATGACTTGTGCACCTGTCTTAGCATTACATGATTTTAGTAAGTCCTTTGCGTTAGAAACTGATGCTTCTCATTTGGGTATTGGTGCTGTGTTGATGCAGGATGGAAAACCTTTAGCATTTCTGAGCAAGCCCTTATCCTCCAGAAATCAAGGTCTTTCAGTTTATGAAAAGGAGTTGTTGGCTGTTATTACTGCAGTTACAAAGTGGAGACATTACTTGGAGCACTCCCATTTTGTCATTAAAACAGATCATGATAGCCTCAAATACCTCTTGCAACAAAGACTCCATTCTTATGTGCAACAAAAAGGTATCACTAAGCTTCTGGGATTATCTTATAGTATTGCATATAAGAAAAAGGTTTATAATAAGGTGGCAAATGCTTTATCTAAAAGAGATCATGATTCAGCTGCAGCTACTGGATCCTTCATGGCTCTTTCTTCAATGATTCCTTCCTAGTTCGCAGATGTGTCTGCTAGTTATAGTTCTGATTTAAAGGCCCAATTATTAATCCAGTCCTTAAGTTTGGATGCTAGTGCTATTCCTTTTTTCTTCATATGATCAGGGTCTTTTAAAGCACAAAGGAAGAATCTATATTGGTTCTACAGGAACTCTACGATCCCATTTGCTATCTATGGTGCGTGGATCTGCTGTGGGTGGACATTTTGGAATTCTTGGATCTTATCAGCGTTTGAAACATAACTTTTACTGGCCTGGCATGAAGAAAGAGCTTACTGCTTATATTGCTCAATGTGATACCTGTCAAAGGTGCAAATCTGAATCGGTGCCTTATCCAGGATTACTACAACCCTTGCCTATTCCTTCTCAGGCATGGACTCATATTTCCATGGATTTTATTGAGCAACTTCCCAAATCAGCTCAAAAGGATACAATTCTTGTAGTGATTGATAGATTCACTAAGTTTAGCCATTTTATTCCTCTGGCTCACCCATTTGATGCTGTTAAGATTGCAGAATTATTCATCTATAATATTTTCAAATTACATGGTCTTCCTTCAGTGATAGTTTCTGATAGAGACAAGATCTTTACTAGTGTTTTTTGGAAGGAACTCTTCAAATGCTTGGGCACTGATCTCAATTGGAATACCGCTTATCACCCCTAAATAGATGGTCAGACAGAACATCTCAACAGACGCCTCGAAAATTATTTGAGGTGTATGACGTCTCATAAGCCTGCTCATTGGGTGCACTGGCTGCCAATGGCTGAATGGTGGTATAATACCTCATTTCACTCCACTTTACAAATGTCTCCTTTTCAGGCCCTATATGGTTATCACCCACCATTGTTTCCTGATGTACTTTCTACGGAGGTGGCTAATGCAGCAGTGGATCAATTTTTAACTCAGAAACATCATATAAATCAGCTCTTGAAGAAGCAGCTTCAGATTGCTCAGAATAGAATGAAAGAATGTAATGCCGATAGATCATTTAAAGTGGGTGATTGGGTCTATCTTAAGTCGCAGCCTTATCGACAAAGTTCTTTAGCTCTCGGAAGTCTCTCAAACTCTCGGCCTAAATACTTTGGTCCATTTCGACTGCTAAAGTGGTGTCGACCTACAAATTGGACTTGCCAGCTAGCTCTTGTATTCACCCTGTGTTTCATGTGTCTCTTCTAAAGAAAAAAGTGGGTGAGAAAATTGACATCAATCCTCAATTGCCTTCAATTGGTCCTCATGGTCAATTCAAGGTTCAACCTACTGCTATCATGGGTACACGAACCATAAAAAGAGCTAAGTCACTAGTGTCTCAAGTTCTCATTCATTGGCTTAATATGACTCCTACTGATAATACTTAGGAGGATACTTCAGTCATTCGTACCCAATTTCCTGGCTTCCTTGAGGACAAGGAAAACTTTAGAGGAGAAGTATTGTCATGCCTTCTCAAGAGTAGCTAAGAGTTTCTGAGGCAAGAAGAAGTTGGAATTGTAACTGCTCTGCTGAGCTGTCAAGTTTGTTGTAAATTAGTTTTTTTTTTAGCTGTCAATTATGTTATAGATGTTATGGGTGTAATCCTTGTGTAAGGAAAGAAAATGAAAAGAATATATAAATCTGTAAAAGCATTAGTATGGATTATGCAAAAATTTATGATACAATTAGCTTGCTCGTTGCAAACTACTTTCTCTATAATTTCTATCTATTCTTCTACCTATCTTCTTCTTCTTCTTCTATTCCGGTAATTACTACTCGTTCTTCTGTTCTTCAATTCTTTGTATTCTTCTATTTCTTTCGCTAATTGATTGATCTTCACCATTGAAGATCTGTTGTGATTTAACACCTAAAATCATAACAAGAGAATCAAGTGAGCTAGGTCGGACGTGGGCTAAGTTTGCGGATAAAATAAAACTCCCGTGACAGTTGGTATCAGAGCGCAGTTGAGCTCTTTAGGAAATCTTGCACGAGATTATGGCCAAAGTTGGTGAGCAATCCACTTCTACCGCTCCTCCCGCTCCAAGGGAAGGAGGAAAGGATGGTAGAAAGGGTCGTAGGGATAAGTCTTGTGACGTGATTGGCACGATGGAAGAGGGCTAGTCAAGGTGGAGACTATCGTGTTCAATTGGAGGGATAAAATTGAAGACATGGACCTTCACATAGAGAAGCTAGAGTCCAAGGAGGATGATGGGGAGCTTTATAGGGAGATGCAAGGTGCCTTAAACATTCTCGCCGACAATATAGCAAAGGACAACGAGGCTCTTAAGAAGTTGCTTGCCCAATGCATGGAGAAGGTCAATAAGCTCAAGGTGGAGCATAACTTGTGCAAGGCCGTGTTAGCAAATAGTCGGGGAGTGTAAGTCACAACGGTGCACAAAGTCGATGCTCCTAAACCAAAAGCCTATGGTGGGGCTAAGAATGCGAGGGAGATTGACAACTTATTATAAAACTTGAAGAGATACTTTGATATGGTGGGCATAGTGGACGAAGCCACCAAGGTAAAGTCTGTATCTCTCTACTTAAGTGATGTTGCTACTGTGTGGTGGAGACATAGGTGCGAAGATGTGAAAAAGGGCCTTTGCACCATTGATACATGGGATGATTTTGTACAGGAGCTTAAGAAGCAATTCTATCCTGATAATGCTGAGAAGGAGGCAAGGTCAAAGCTTCGATAACTCCAACATATAGATGGCTACATTCAGGAATATGTGAAAGAATTCTCCGAATTGATGTTGGAAATTCCCGACTTGCGAGAGAAAGAAGCATTCCATGCCTTTATTGATGGCTTGTCACGGTGGGCTCAATTGGAGCTAGAAAGGCAAGGTGTGCAAGACCTTGCCACCATGATGGCGATCATCGAGTCCTTAATTGAGTTGAAGAAGAAGAAGGACTCATTTAAGCCTAAGGTAAATAAGTATGAGGGAAGTGACAAAGGTGGGGGAGATAGGGAAAGATCTTTGACAAAGGATGGCAAGGCTTCATACAAGGACAAAGGCAAGTGGAAGAAGGAAGATAAGGGTAGTTCTTCTCCTAAAAGACTTGCTTGCTTCATTTGCGATGGACCTCATCGTGCTTACGAGTGTCCAAAGAGTGGGAAGCTTGGAGCCTTAGTAATTACCGATAAGGAGAAGCAAGAAGAAGAACGAAGAATTGCCTCCCTTCGACTCTTTAATGCCATCAAAACTAAAGTGGAGCAAAAGCCTCGTGGTCGAATGTACATGGAGACTAATATCGGAGGCAAAAGCATCCAACCCATGGTGGATACCGGGGCCGACACGGTGTACATGGCAAAGGAGGTGGCAGACTCTATAGGGCTTCCTTATAAAAAGGAGAAGGGCTATATCAAGAGTGTAAATGCTAAGAGGCTACCCATCATTGGCATGGTGAGAGGGACCAACATTGGTATAGGCCAATGGCAAGGTAAGGTCGATATCACCATTGCTTCTATTGATAATCAATGTTTCTATCTTGGCATGGACTTCCTCGACATGGTGAAGGCATTCTTAGTTCCCTACACCAACACCATGTGCATAATGGAAAATGGCCAATCTTGTATGGTGCCGATAAAGTGGGAGCTAAGCCAAGATATGATGGTATCGGCTACTACAACTCTTCAAAGGGGTGAAAAGGAAGGAGCCAACCTTTCTAGCAACCCTTAGGGTGGAAGAAGGTCCCAACAATGATGGTGCCAAACTTTCAAGCCCTATCCAAGGCATGCTCGATGAGTTCAAAGATGTTATGCCGCCCGAGTTGCCAAAGAAGCTTCCCCCACGATGAGAGGTGGACCACGAAATTGAGTTAGAGCCAGGAGCCAAGCCACCCACCTTTGCACTCTATCATATGGCGCCTCCGGAGCTAGAGGAACTAAGGAGGCAACTTGAGGAGCTACTTGATGCAGGCTACATTTAGGCCATCCAAAGCTCCATATGGTGCATCAATTTTATTTTAGAAAGAGTATGATGGTTCTCTTCAGTTGTGCATTGATTATTGTGCGTTAAACAAGATCATTGTCAAGAATAAGTACCCTATTTCTCACATTGCCGACATCTTCGATCAACTTGGTAGTGCTAAATGGTTTACCAAGTTGGATTTGCAGTCCGAGTACTATCAAGTGCCCAACTCCGAGGGACATGAACAAAAAACGGCATGTGTGATGAGATATAGATCCTACGAGTTCCTTGTCATGCCCTTTGGTCTCACAAATGCACCGACCACATTTTGTACTCTTATGAACAAGGTACTTGCTCCTTACCTTGATCATTTCGTTGTTGTTTATCTCGACGACATTGTTGTGTACAACAACTCTTTGGAGGAGCATGTGGAGCATCTAAGCCTAGTGCTCAAAGCCTTGCGCGACAATGAGCTCTACGTCAAAAAGGAGAAATGCTCCTTTTTCTAATGAGAGGTGGCATTCCTTGGGCATATCGTTGGCAATGGGAAGCTAAGGATGGATGGTTCAAAGGTGAAGGCCATCAAAGATTGGGAGCCACTAACCAAGGTTACCGAGTTGAGATCCTTCCTTGGTTTGGTGAACTATTATCGAAGGTTCGTTAAGGGCTATTCATCCATTGCCGCTCCTTTGACGCATCTGTTAAAGAAGGGGCGTGCGTGGGATTGGTCTATAAAGTGCCAACAAGCCTTTGAAGGGCTAAAGAAGACCATTATGGAGGAGCCGGTCTTAGCACTTCCTGACCATACAAAGGCATTCGAGATCCACATCGATGCTTCCGAATTTACTATTGGTGGAGTACTTATGCAAGAGGGGAATCTAACAGCGTTCGAGAGCAGGAAGCTCAACGACACTGAAAAGAAGTATATGGTGCAAGAAAAGGAGATGATCGCCATAGTGCATTGCTTGTGAACGTGGATACACTACTTGCTTGGGAGTAAGTTTATTGTCAAGACTGACAATGTTGCTACTAGCTACTTTCAAGCACAAAAGAAGCTCTCTCCAAAGCAAGCTAGGTGGCAAGACTTCCTTGCGAAGTTTGACTATGTCATGAAGTATAAGCCGGGTAAAACAAACCTTGTCGCCAATGCACTAAGTAGAAAGGGGGAGCTTGCCGATATAAGTCGCCCTACATGCAACTTGGTGGAGCACATCAAGGAGGGACTAAAGCATGATTCCATGGCCAAGAACTTCATGGCTCTTGTTTGAGAGGGCAAGACTCGGAGATTTTGGCTAGAAGGGGACTTGCTTTACACTAAAAGGAGGAGGCTATACTTGCCGCTCTATGACAACCTTAGGAAGGAGATCATTAAAGAGTGCCATGATAGCAAGTGGGCGAGTCATCCAAGCATACAACGCACAATGGCACTTATGAAGAATGCCTACTATTTACCTCATATGAGGGAGGATGTGGAAGCCTACGTAAGGACTTGTCTTGTGTGCCAACAAGACAAGATGGAGCAACAAGCCCCAAGTGGTTTGCTAGAGCCACTTTCTATTCCCGAGAGACCATGGGAAAGTGTTTCCATGGATTTTATCGTGGGACTTCCTTTGTCCGAAGGATGTGCATGGATCTTTGTGGTGGTGGATCGATTCTCAAAGTATGGCATCTTCATTCTTGCTTCAAAAGCTATCACCGTTGAAGACGCCGCCCATCTTTTTATGAAGCATATGGTGAAGTATTGGGGTATGCCAAAATCAATAGTGAATGATCAAGATGCGCGCTTCATGGGTCATTTTTGGACGGAATTGTTCAAGCTACTAGGCACCAACCTTAAGTTCTTTATAAGCTTGCACCCTTAAAATGATGGGCAGACCGAGAGGATCAATGCTCTATTGGAGCTATATTTAAGGCACTACGTGAGTGCCAACCAATGAGATTGGGCTAAGTTGCTTGATGTTGCCCAATTCTCTTATAATTTGCAAAGAAGTGAATCTACGAGCAAGAGTCCATTCGAGATAGTCATGGGCCAACAACCTTACACACCAAGCACTCTTGCCATGGATTGGTCAAATCGAAGTCCACCCGCCTTCAAGCTTGCGAAGGAATGGAAGGAGCAAGCCGATGTTGCTCGAGCCTACTTGGAGAAGGCGTCCAAAAGAGTGAAGAAATGGGTGGAAAAGAAGAGACGACCAATGGAGTTCAAGGAAGGGGACAAGGTGCTTCTCACGCTATATTTGCATGGCAAAACTGATGGACTTCATTGGGGCCTCAAAAGAAGGTATGATGGACCTTTCCACATTATTAATTGTATGGGCAAGGTAGCGTACAAGGTAGAACTACCACAAGACATTAAGAACCATCATGTTTTTCATTTGAGCATGCTAAAGCCTTATAGGGAGGATCTCGATGACCTAGGCCGAGGCAAGTCTAAAAGAGCTCCTTTGAATCTGGGGGCTCAATATGACAAAGAGGTGGACTATATCATCTCCCATCGTAAGATGCCACAATCTAATCAATCTCCAATGACCGAGTTTCTTGTCAAGTGGAAGGGACTTCCCGAAAATGAGGCAAGTTAGGAGCCTATTCACAAATTGTGGCAATTCGAGGAGCAAATCAAAGCTTATGATGAGAAGGCAACGGGGGCGTTGCCCAATTAGGTGAGGGAGAATGTCACAACATGGAGCTCAAATCCAAATTCTTTTTTCGAGAGTACTAGAGTAGTGCGAAATTCTCTATAACACTCTTGAATAGTGTAGAACTCTCTAAAATACTCTTGAATAGTGTAGAATTCTCTAGAATACTCTAGAACGGTGTAGACACTTCTAGAATACTCTAGAATAGTGTAGATACTTCTTGTATACACTAGACTACTCTAGGATATTCTACACACATGTAGACTATTCTAGGATATTCTACACACATGTAGACTATTCTTGTAACGCCTGCATTTTCTCATCATCCATGTTATGTGCATTTACATTTAATCATTGGGCATATGATGGTATATCAATGATATTTTTATTTTATGAGAACATATATATATTAATTATAAGTAGAGAATAAGAAGCATGATATTAGATTATTAATTTAGATAAGTTGATTAAGTACTTGGGTTATGTGTATTAAGCCTTAAGACTTAATTGAAACAATAGTTGAAGGTTGGGTAAATAGATTGGACTTAAAAGATACAATTAAAAGTTAGTACCTATATATGGTTAGTAAGAATTAATTTAGGGTGATAAAAATAGTTTAGTAGGTGGTGGCATTAAGAGAGGAATATTGGAAATTGGAACCATGAGTAAGCTCATTTTACCTCTTCATTTCTCTAAAATTCGTTCATGGCCAAAAACACAAAATTTGGAAT